>NC_091146.1:21105692-21444533 GCF_041381155.1 Argopecten irradians
CTGTCCGAGCCGAGTGGATGATTGTAGCATGGGTTTACATTACTGATAAACTGACTGCTAATGTCAGGTACACCATAAAATATACAGTATTTGATGTATAAACATGGTATTGACACGCTTGCCTTATCTACGTGCTCTATCCCTATAATTTACTATATGGACTTTAATTTACTCTATTTAAATGGTTGATCCTTGTTTAAATATGTAAGAACTTCTCGGGCAATATTTCATTAATATGGTGTCATTGTCTAAAATATAACTCGAATACTTCCATTACCTAACCACTTTAGGATCAATTCAATCCTAATCATTTACCAACCAGCAAAGTTCAGGTGCCCTTCACAACGAAAAAATCTCTAGGACACTTTTATGTTAACGAATTATTGATTTTTGGACAAGTGGATGTAGTTAGCCAACCTAAACGAATGCTTCTGAAAGATATGTCTACACTGCATTAGACAAGAGGCCCAGAGGGCCTGTATCGCTCACCTGGTTTGTAATGCCAAGTAATGTTCTGAATACAGGTTCATTGTTTCTTTTCTGAAGGAATTTTAATATTAACCTCTAAATCCCCTATTGGGCCCCACCCCTCCCGCCCCCAGGGGGTCAGAGCCAAAATTTATACAAGTTCTGTTCCCCTTCCCCCAAGGATGTTTGTGGCCAAATTTGGTTACAATCCATGCAGAACTCTATGACTAGTAGCGATTTAAAGGATTTACCTCTATTTCCCCTATTGGGCCCCGCCCCTCCTGCCCCCGGGGGGTCAGAGCCAAAATTTATACAAGTTCTGTTCCCCTTCCCCAAAGAATGTCTGTGGCCAAATTTGGTTACATTCCATTCAGAACTCTATGACTAGTAGCGATTTAAAGGATTTACCTCTATTACCCCTATTGGGCCCCGCCCCTCCTGCCCCCGGGGGATCAGAGCCAAAATTTATACAAGTTCTGTTCCCCTTCCCCAAAGGATGTTTGTGGCCAAATTTGGTTACATTCCATTCAGAACTCTATGACTAGTAGCGATTTAAAGGATTTACCTCTATTTCCCCTATTGGGCCCCGCCCCTCCTGCCCCCGGGGGATCAGAGCCAAAATTTATACAAGTTCTGTTCCCCTTCCCCAAAGGATGTTTGTGGCCAAATTTGGTTACATTCCATTCAGAACTCTAGGACAAGTAGTGATTTATAGGATTTACCTCTATTTCCCCTATTGGGCCCCACCCGTCCTGCCCTCGGGGGGCCAGAGTCAAAATTTATAAAAGTTCTGTTCCCCTTCCCCCAAGGATGTTTGTGGCCAAATTTGGTTACAATCCATGTAGAACTCTATGACTAGTAGCGATTTAAAGGATTTACCTCTATTTCCCCTATTGGGCCCCGCCCCTCCTGCCCCCGGGGGGTCAGAGCCAAAATTTATACAAGTTCTGTTCCCCTTCCCCAAAGAATGTCTGTGGCCAAATTTGGTTACATTCCATTCAGAACTCTATGACTAGTAGCGATTTTAAAGGATTTACCTCTATTACCCCTATTGGGCCCCGCCCCTCCTGCCCCGGGGGATCAGAGCCAAAATTTATACAAGTTCTGTTCCCCTTCCCCAAAGGATGTCTGTGGCCAAATTTGGTTACATTCCATTCAGAACTCTATGACTAGTAGAGATTTAAAGGATTTACCTCTATTACCCCTATTGGGCCCCGCCCCTCCTGCCCCCGGGGGATCAGAACCAAAATTTATACAAGTTCTGTTCCCCTTCCCCAAAGGATGTTTTGTGGCCAAATTTGGTTACATTCCATTCAGAACTCTAGGACAAGAAGAGATTGATAGGATTTACCTCTATTTTCCCCTATTGGGACCACATCCGTCCTGCCTCTCGGGGGGCCAGAGTCAAAAATTTATAAAAGTTCTGTTCCCCTTCACCCCCAGGGATGTTTTTGTGGCCAAAATTTGTTACAATCCATGCAGAACTCTATGACTAGTAGCGATTTAAAGGAATTTACCTCTATTTCCCCTATTGGGCCCCGCCCCTCCTGCCCCGGGGATCAGAGCCCAAAATTTATAAAAAGTTCTGTTCCCTTCCCCAAAGGAAGTCTGTGGCCAAATTTGGTTACACTTTCCATTCAGAACTCTATGACTATAGAGATTTAAAGGATTTACCTCTATACCCCTATTGGGCCCCGCCCCTCTCCTTGCCGCCGGGGGATCAGAACCAAAATTTATACAAGTTTCTGTTCCCCTATTTTCCCCAAAGGATGTTTTATTAACCTCTAAATCCCCTATTGGGCCCCACCCCTCCCGCCCCCAGGGGGTCAGAGCCAAAATTTATACAAGTTCTGTTCCCCTTCTTCCAAGGATGTTTATGGCCAAATTTGGTCACAATCCAAACAAAACTCTAGGACAAGAAGTGATTGATAGGATTTACCTCTATTTCCCCCTCATTGGGCCCCACCCGTCCTGCCCTCAGGGGGGCCAGAGTCAAAATTTATAAAAGTTCTGTTCCCCTTCCCCCAAGGATGTTTGTGGCCAAATTTGGTTACAATCCATGCAGAACTCTATGACAAGTAGCGATTTAAAGGATTTAACTCTATTTCCCCTATTGGGCCCCGCCCATCCTGCCCCGGGGGGTCAGAGCCAAAATTTATACAAGTTCTGTTCCCCTTCCCCAAAGAATGTCTGTGGCCAAATTTGGTTACATTCCATTCAGAACTCTATGACTAGTAGCGATTAAAGGATTTACCTCTATTACCCCTATTGGGCCCCGCCCCTCCTGCCCCGGGGGGTCAGAGCCAAAATTTATACAAGTTCTGTTCCCCTTCCCCAAAGGATGTTTGTGGCCAAATTTGGTTACATTCCATTCAGAACTCTATGACTAGTAGAGATTTTAAAGGATTTACCTCTGTTACCCCTATTGGGCCCCGCCCCTCCTGCCCCCGGGGGGTCAGAGCCAAAATTTATACAAGTTCTGTTCCCCTTCCCCAAAGGATGTTTGTGGCCAAATTTGGTTACATTCCATTCAGAGCTCTATGACAAGAAGCGATTTAAAGGATTTACCTCTATTACCCCTATTGGGCCCCGCCCCTCCTGCCCCCGGGGGACCAGAGCCAAAATTTATACAAGTTCTGTTCCCCTTCCCCCAAGGATGTTTGTGGCCAAATTTGGTTACAATCCATGCAGAACTCTAGGACAAGTAGCGATTTATAGGATTTACCTCAATTTCCCCTATTGGGCCCCGCCCCTCCTGTCCCCGGGGGGTCAGAGCCAAAATTTATACAAGTTCTGTTCCCCTCCCCCCAAGGATGTTTCTGGCCAAATTTGGTTAAAATCCATGCAGAACTCTATGACTAGTAGCGATTTAAAGGAAATGTTGACGGACAGACGGACGACGGACGACGGACGACGGACGCCGCGCCATGACATAAGCTCACCGGCCCTTCGGGCCAGGTGAGCTAAAAAAATGTAAATTTAATAAAGGTTGGTGTGCATGGTTGGTCATTTTGGTGCCTTTTCCTTAAATTAGGGGAAGCGGTGGTTATTGTCCATTAACTTGCAAGCACATATCTCCTATGTACACAGATTCCCTCCTAAACTGTACGTCCGTTAATGATCCTGGCTGTTTATAGTTCATACAATAAATATATATCACACCAATTACGACATTGATGATTTACGGCAGTTTACGACTGCCGTAAATTGGTCATCGTCTTTGCCATTTTAACAGTGCAAAATCACGGGCATGGCCAGTCAACCCAGTCTCCAAGATGACGTTTTTAAGGACATTATTGATGACGAAGAGTCAAAAGGAACAAATCAAACAAACGGAAGACTTCTGCAGGCTATAGCTAGTCTTGAAAGCCGACTACAAAGTCTAGAGTTAGCAAATTCGGCACAACAAGTCCCGCCACGTGGCCGGCATGATCATGGGGATTCGATCCTAATCTAGATCCCTCGCCCCCAGTTACTACTGACATTCAACGTGAGTATGACAGTATAAGAGACTCTCTCAGTCGTTTTAGATTACCTAACGATTTACGCTTGCTCGACACCAAATCCGGAATAAAAAGAGCTGATCAACCTCACCTGCAAACTCTCACAAAATGTGCCCGCTACACAGAAACTTGTCTAAAACTGTTTTCATCATTCGAAAGTGACCTATCCAACTTGTTCACAGTGTTGAGTGCACAAATGAACTTTATGCAGTCCGAATATGCATCCCTAATAGTCAAAGGACAATTTGATCAAAACACCGCTACGCTCACTTTTGGCCTTTAGTTGAGCGTTCGCCCCTGTGAGGAAGGCTCTGGGCTCTGTCCCCTGGCCGAGACACACCAAAGTCTATAAAAGTGGTAGTTTCTGCTCCTGCTTAGCGTTCAGCATACAGGGAGTGGGACGACTGGTTCGCCTGTTGTCAGTATAATGTGACCGGGTGGGGTGTGTTGCTTGGTGTCTTCGGCGGCATGCTTCAGTGATATAGCACTATAAAAAGGGCAACAGTTCCCCTATACAAGAAGACACAACACGAACATACCGCAGTCTCCCAGTACACTCACCCCGCACAACATACACGCAACACACCGCATACATGGGAGGCCGTCCTTACATGACCTTAGCTGTTAATAGGACGTTAATAAATCAAACAAACAAACAAACAAACAAACAAACGCTGTTCAAGTGTTTAGAGAAGAATGCTTCATTCCTCTCTGGAGATAGTCTACAGAACTTAAAAACTGCTGCAGAAATTAGTGCTGCACGCAATCGAGTTTCGAGTGAACAGTCTTTCCCACGACAGTCGGGCTATTCGCGCGGTCGACACTCGAGAGGCTACCACCGGGGTGGTCGCGGATATTACAATAATTACAACAATCGCGTGTGCCAAAACGTAATAAGAAACTCCGACTTATATTTGACTTGAGACATATAAACAATCATGTTAGTGCAAAACATTTCCAGTATGAGGATATAAACTATGTTCTTGATCTTGTTCAACCTAAAGATGGTTTTTTCCATGTGCCAGTTTCTAATAATTCTCAAAAGTTTCTGGGCTTTTCATTTGAGGGTAAAACTTACAGGTGGTGTCGTTTACCTTTTGGATTGTCTGTAAGCCCATATTTCTTTTGTAAAACCTTGAAACCCATTGTCAATTATTTGAGAGGCACAGGTATAAGGGTCAGTGTGTATGTTGACGATTTCATTCTCTTTGCTGATGAAAGCCTTGTTTGTGAACATAGAGACACTTTATTATCATTACTCGAAAACTTGGGGATATTAATAAACTCAGAAAAATCTGACCTTGATCCTACTTGTTCTAAAGAATATATTGGATATGTTATATCTACTGACAGTGATGATGGTGTGTTCAACTTAAAATACCAAATAAGCGGATAAATAAACTCCGCCACGACATAGGTGTAGTACTCAAAAAGAAAAATGTGACAGCTCGTGCTTTAGCTCGAATAACCGGACAGTGTATTTCTATGGCCAAGGCCATAATTCCCGCTAAACTTCTTCTGCGGAACTTATATACCCTACTTAAACAACGCGTATCTTGGCAGGATGTTTTAAAACTACATAACGGTTGTATATCCGACCTAGAGTGGTGGATGTCAGGATTAAAAATATGGAACGGAAAATCTGTGAAGAAGTCGGCTATAGACCTTCAGTTAACTACCGATGCTTCAACAATCGGGTGGGGCGGTCACATACAGAATATGGAAGCCCAAGGATTGTGGACGCCGGACTTTCTTTGCAAAAATTCAAACTGTCGAGAAATGATGGCCGTTTATCTATCGATGCTGTCATTCCGTTGTCAAATCAAAGACAAGCATGTACAAGTGTTATCGGACAACATTTCCACTGTAGCCAACATAAAGTTTCAGGGCGGTCCCAGTCAGGACCTTACGTGTATAGCAGCCCTAATTTGGAAGGAAGCATTAAGAAACAATGTGACTTTGACAGTAAATTACTTAGCTGGAAAACAGAACTGTCACGCAGACTGGCTATCCAGAAGGATACTTCCATCCGATTGGACTCTAAACAGAGCCATTTTCAAATATTTAGATCGTCTGTGGGGCCCACACACGATCGATCGGTGTGCGTCGATGACAAACGCTCAGGTAACAACTTACAACAGTTGGTTTTACGATCCAACTACGTCGGGGGTAGACTGTCTTGCTCAACAAGACTGGGAGGTACACAACAACTTTATCAATCCTCCATTCTGCCTCATTCCTCAAATAATCAACGTGTTGCGTACTCAACAAGCGGTCGGAACTTTAATAGCGCCGGCGTGGCAATCAAAAATGTGGATACACGACCAGCGAAAAATGTCAATTTGTCCGCCAATCCTACTCAAAAACTCAAATCTTACGTTCTACAACCAAGGAGTGAAACCCGAACCTTTGAAAAACAAAAAATGGAAAATCTACGCCTGGAGAATATCTGGAGCGAAAAGTTAACTTCCTCTGGTTGGTCTGACCGTGCGGCATTTCAGGTGCGTTTTAGTTGGGCTAATAGTACTCTTTCTCAATACAACAGATGTATCAGAAATTTTGAAACCTTTTGTCAGGATAGGAAATGTGTTTTCCCACCTAGTGAGACTTCAGATATTGCTGATTACCTGTGTTATATTTCCGACAAAAGCGATCGACCAGAATCGTCACTCAAAATGCAAATCGCAGCTATCTCGTGTTTATATGACGGTATGCGCCTGCAAAATCCTATGCGATGTGAATCTATACGTAGACTTCAATCGGCTCTAGTAAAATCCGGTACACGACGCCCGGCTACTCGTTCTAGAGTCATGCCTATAACCCCATTCATGGACTATTTTCGTAAAGGCCAAGACAATAGCAAGCTCAACTTGAAAGACTTGAGACTTAAAGTGATTACTCTACTGGCCTTGTATTTCATGACCCGGCCATCAGACATTGCTCCAAGGTCAGAGACTTTTGACCCGGTTACTAATACAATTACCACCAGTGCTTTATTCCGAAACAACTTGAAGTTTCACTCTGATGGTTCTTTAACCGTTACGTTTTTCGGTATCAAGAACGACACTTCTCGCACCGGTTTTGATGTTCGACTTCCACCATCATGTGACGATAAATTGGACCTTGCTAAGGCCTTATCAGTGTATTTAGAACGAACAAAAGAAATGGTACCCCCCGATGGACCAGTACTTGTGTCATTAAGTAAACCTTACACTTGTTTATCACCTCAGACAATTTCCTCGATCTTGATGGACGCTATTACGTTAGTTGGTCTCCGTGGACAAGGAGATACCGCCAAATGTTTCCGCCCCACCGGAGCTAACGCGGCAATTCAATCAAACGTCGATCCCGAAACCGCTATGCACATAGGGCGTTGGAAAACTAAGGACGTATTTTATAATCACTATGTTCACTCCATGGCACCATCAGGGTTTGTTGATAACATTGCTCAGTTCAAGGGGTTAAGATATGGTGAATCATAGACTTGTACCAATCTGCAGTGTTCCATAATCAGACATTCATAACACAGACATTCCAGGTTTAACATGCATGTACAGTTTATTCAAATCAGTTGGTTACATTTCTAACCTGTATGTGTCCTACCATGCATTTCTAGTCAGTATGTGTTCTACCATATAAATATTTTTCTAGTCAGTATGTGCCCTACCATATAAATATATTTCTAGTCAGTATGTGTCCTACCGTATACAGCATATTTTCTTTACTCAATCATTTATACTATATTTGAATAGCTTATCTCGTTTCATTTTCTCTTCATTTAGGCATATCTTTAATAAAATGTTCCAATGTAGTGTGACGTAAGTTTTTATTTCTTTGAAATGGTAAACTGTAGTCACACCAATTACGACATTGATGATTTACGGCAGTTTACGACTGCCGTAAATTGGTCATCGTCTTTGCCATTTTAAGTCTTTATTATTACTGTATATATGTTAGGTTATTATTGTCATGCCCTGGGTTTTGTATGTGGTGAAGATAAGGCATATCTTTAATAAAATGTTCCAATGTAGTGTGACGTAAGTTTTTATTTCTTTGAAATGGTAAAAAATATATATCACTGTAACCATACATTTTTAGTGTCTATGGCTATCTATGTAACCTAATGTGTACACGAATGGTTTTGTATACCCCATAGAAAATCTGATTGGGATCGGGATCCATAATTTTTCCCCATTGGGATTTGACATCCCTCCGGGATCCCGATGGGATCTATATTAAATTTTTCCCACTGGGATTTGACATCCCTCCGGGATCCCGGTGGGATCTATATTATTTTTTTTCCACTGGAATTGGACATCCTTCTTGGATGCCAGTGCAAAATAATATATGGGATAAACTTTTCTCTGTGATAAAAATGAAAACTTTCAAATTTCAACTTGAAATTGAAATTCCACTGAAGAATTGAAATATAACTAATATTAAAAAATTCAGATTGAGCTTCTGGTAATTTATAATAATCAAATTAATATTAATAGCCAAGTCATTAAGGTGTCTTGACACTATAAAGACTGCCAGCCCTCCACCTCTAGGTGGAGAGTTCGAAGTACTGATCAGGCCGTTGGCTTTCCTAGATACCAACAAAGCCTGATGCTTCCTTAAATTACTCTGGCTGTCGAAGGATGTAAAAATACAAACAAACAGAAATAATAATTGATCACTTGATTTTCACATATATTGCAAATAACATATATATATTCATGCAAACTGTACTTACATAATATTTTCCCATGTAAATCCTTAACAATGAAAATTAGCAATGTGTCAAACAAAAACTTAACTATGCTCTAAGATATTTGGTGGTATTGACACAAACTTCCGACCTTCTACCTTCATCAAAATACACTTCTTTTCAATGTCCTTCACCTGGGATTACACATTTTGTATCAACAACCACTTCTCCTATGTGATCACACAAGTGTTCTCTATGATTTTTGTATTTTAGCAACAAGGCATTTTGAATAGGTTCTTGAAAATCAACTAATCCACTGCAAAAGCACAGTGAAATGTCTCCAACATAAAGCCTTTGTCCCTTCTGGAATAAAAACTGTGCTGTTGTTCCTGGTTTTGCTATTATCATGTTCCGTGGACTTGAAAATTTGGTTTCCACGACGATATCTGTGAAAGCAATATACTGTCTTCCCTTCCATAATTAAGCGTCTGAAGAAAACCTTGACCACATTACTTCGAGAGTTCAATGGATATTCTGTTTTCTTTCCAAGAATAGAAGTAGCATTTCCATGTCCACTGTCATCATCCCTATTGAATAATTTGAATAAGAATTATTAATTTCACTTAAACAACATCTGTTGAACATGTACCTCTAGTCTATCAAATCTTTAATGTCAAATTAATGTAAGCACAAGGTTTCCAACTTCAATATATCAATCATATTTAAATCATATCTGGGATGTAATTGCTTCTTAACAAGTTCTTTGATGAATTTGACATTTATCAATATAAGTAGACATTTATCAATATTAGTCAACTTTTCAGTTTTACAATATTTGGACTTGAAAACACGAAATAACGACGATTTCTTTGTTTCTGTCCAAAAAAGTTAGGTGCCTCTATCATATTTAACTATGTTTGGTATATTGCTTTCAAACGACAAGATCAGTCAACATTTCCACGAGTTATGAGTCTTTAAAATCTACAAAATTTCTTATTTTCCATCAAAATGAAATAATTTCCAACAAAGCTCAAAAAGATACATACCTTGTTGTTTTGGATGACAAACGATTAAGTAATTCCCAGAGGCTCACACTGTTACATTGATCTTTAATGCTTTTCACAATACGCGGCAGAGACTTTGTCATTGCTACAGCAAATGCGATCTAAGTAAATGATGAAATACATTTAGTCATACATAGCACTATAGTCCAAACATTGTTCAACTGGTTTAACAGTTAGAAAACTTGGTGCCTGGTTATGTTGCTTAAAAAATGTAATGGCACTGCAACCTTTTTTTTCTAAACCTAATGTAAACCCAACGAAAGCCATTACTATAGAATATCGATCAATTTATTTAACTTACCTACTAAAAATTTCAATCTTACCTGGCTGTTGACATGTTGAGTGCCATGAAACATACTCTTTAGGTGTGAATTCATGGATTCGAAACCAAAGCATGAGAAGTGAAATAATGGACCATAAGATCTAACACAATCTGGCAGATGTCGTAGAAGATGGAGATTCATAGTTTGTTTCTGGGCACCTGAAATTAGATGTTTGTTTCTTCCTTCATTCAATCATTTTACCGATGAACAAAAAACCTAGCAATAAAGCTTTGGGAATACATGCAGATAATAATGTGTATTACCATAAATATCTGGAAATTTGTATATTACCATAAATATCTGGAAATATCCTGCAGAAATCAAGGAGCACTTCCTCAGCAAAGTGTAAAGCGGCTGATGTCACCGTTTCTTTAGTGAGGAGGGCCAGTCCTGTTACTAGCAAACAATAATGCACATACACCTCTGACTCAAGAATTCCTTCCACAACTGGTACAGAAAAATGTATCGGCCATTCTCTACATTCAGTGGCTGAAATTTAGAATGGTTACAACTTATGTTTCAAACAGTAAATGATTCTATAAACAAAAGGAGAACATCTACAATAATTCAGTTTGCATTTGGCACAAACATTAGATCGGACACAGATAGGATGGTCCCTTCATTTTTTACACGTCTTACCTTTCCAGTGCTTAGCCTCCTCCAAGCCCCTCTGTCGCCGAGCAATAAAATCTGGAACCTTTATTTGAAGAAGTCTTCTGTTCAGAAGAGCCACCTGCGAAAGCACATTAATTTATTATAACCTACAGAAGCAGATCTAGAATTCTGGAAAAAAGTTTGTAATATCAAGAGAAGGGGAAAATATATATATATTCATTTTCTTACCTGATCTCCAATAAAGAACTTTTGACCTTTTGATGTGTTATCAAGCCATAGAGACAGCAGTGCTTTTGTAATCCCCAAAAGAACACAGTGCATCCAATCAATGGGGAAGACTTTGGTCAGGTCAACATATTTAAGAGTTAATAGTGATGAAGCTCCTTTCATGCCTCTTTCCTGATATTAATTTTATTAATATTAAAAGTGTAGATATATATATATATATATCCATTAATCCATAACATTTTACATTTTACTGACACAAGTGTATATAAAATTCTAAACGTAACAAGAGTATACCGCACAGCGGAACAATATACGCCCAGCTTCTATGTTAATCATGTAACGGTGAATATATCCGATGAAAAACTTAAGTGCCCACTGTGAACCTTAATTTAAAATTTAAGAATATCTAGACATCAGTGTATCGTTACACCTCTAATCTAATGTCATAATGATAGACCCTATCTAGTTTGGGAAGGATCATTTGAAAACTGCAGAAAGAGATTTTTGGACTAGGATTGATACATTAAAACAGACAAAGGAAGTAATTCATTCAAATTAGTGTTGTCCCGATGATCGATTATAATCGAAATGTCAACCGATTTCCGACAATCGATTATGAGGTTCAACATCGATGATCAGTATCAAAACCGGAAGTGTGATTTCTACTTTCACTTTCCCTTTGAGAGTACATGCTACAGAGATTTCACTTTTAAGCAATGGCGTAATCACCAAACCTGGTGTTCATACCGTTACATAACCAATTCGACATTAGTGGGTCACCAAACCTGGTGTTCATACCGTTACATAACCAATTCGACATTAGGAAGTAGAAAGAGGTAGGAAGGAGAGAAAAGATAAGATCCCAAATTTAGTCGCCTCTTATGATCATGCAATGGGGGCAGCAGGTACAATTCTAGTAAAAGGCACAACTAGGGCACTACTCTGATGTATACAGAAAGTTTCAAGGAGCTGAGTCGAATGGTTATGGAGTTATAGTCTGGAAAAGAATTTCGGACTGACACACAGAAGAACGGATGGAGCTGAATTTAACATCCCCCATATAACCTATGAAAGGTACATATAGCTTACTCACTGGCTGACCTGATCTTGTCACTTGACGAATATCCTGTAAGATGGAATGATGTGTTCGTGGCTGACTAATCTCATTGAAAGGATAAAATCTATGCATTGGTGTCCTAGGGTTTGACTTTCCTTCATCATAACAGACAACACAACCAAACTTGCCATTGAATTGTTTCATATTGGCAACAAGAGCTTTAGCAGGTAAATCCAGGCATACTGCTAGAAGATGACATTTCACAGTCCTTTTTCCAAAGCAAGTATTTACTTCCATACCTAGAAAAAATTCAAAACCACGAAATACAAAGATGCCGAGTTGTAATCAGGTATTAAAAAGGATTTCTGCTAGAAAATTTTCTTCTGTTCTTATTGTGAGAAATAAAAGATTTTCAGGTTTTAATAGTTCAACCAATAGAGTTAAAATCTTATATAAAACATCTACATTTAAAAGGTTACTATCAATGGTATTTATAATCTTGATCAATCACAACAGCAAAAAAATAATAAAAAGACAATTACCATCAGTTCCTAAGGTAGCAATCGTTTTCATTAGGTTGGATAAGTATGTGAGCATGTTTGGCTTTTCTATCTGGCAGTGAAGATAGTAAGGAAGGATGTACTTCTTGGAAAATCTGTAAGAAAAAAAAGGTAATAAGAGACAGTGTTTTAAATGTTGTAGAACTAAAATGTAAACTAATTAAGCACATTGTAAGTTTGCAATGTAGGTATTTTAAAATTTCTTACCTTAGTTGAACTGGCAACTCATTTATTGCAAGATAAACTGGCCAATAATGGACAGGGGCCCTATAATAATGGACAGTGAGTTACATAATGGACTCTTAGGTGTCCATTATGTAATATAATGGTCATATACAACAAAGGAAATTTTACTAGCTGGGTTTTAAAAAATGTTTAAGACTTTATCCAGCATGATGTTGCTAGCTACTTTATGTAGAACTTGAGAGCCAATTTGACCTGTATCATCTGCTTTGGCCAGGGCTGCCATATGCTATGTTATCATGACCATTATCTTAGAAACCCGATCATTTGATCATGACCTTTAATTTGTTTTGGTAAAAACTGTTTTTATTTTACTTTTATGTATTAATAATTCATCGAGGAGATAAAAGAATTTTGATTTCTACCATTTTGAAATAGACATGAATCCATAGGATTTGATGATTTTGGGCTGTAGTACAATGTAATAAATATGAGCATTTGAAGTCTAAAGTTATGTAGACTTTGTCTAGTTTTGCTTTGTTAAATACTATTATTGTTTAATTGTTTTGAAGGAAGAAGGGAAGATAAAAGATGTCAAGATGCCTTTGGTATTATTACCATAGGTACATGTAATTAGCGTCATGTCAATCCATTCAACCTTGTCTGACTCTGTCATACAAAACAAGGGGGAGGCCGTCCTTACATGACCATAGCTGTTAACAGGACGTTAATTTATCAAACAAACAAACAAAACAAGATAATTGTGATCAATACATATACTGTCTTTAATTTGACCTCACTCAATGAAATGGGCTTTATATATCTCCTGTATAAGGCTTAAGGATTTACGATATGTATGACCACATGGTGAGATTGTGCAAAAAGTAGGTCACTGACCTGTATTTGACCTGAAATAAAGACAAAGCTCCATGTCATAGTAGCTTTGTATCAATGTGAGACAGTTATGTACAGTATGTGTCAGATACTAAAACTGTATGTCATTGTTCAATATTTGACTTTGGTTGTACAATATTTCTATGCAACACAAAGTCAAATGAACTTGTTTCTTTTAGTTTTGTCTAAAGCAAGAAGCTGACTATCATTTGTTTAGAATCATTCAATTTGCCTTTCATCAGTGGTCCGTCCATCCATAACCAATGCTTGTTAATGCTATTTACTGAGAACTGCTCAACACACATTTTCAAGTTTCACTGAAGTATGTTCTCATTAGCCCTAATGAGACTTAACGTGTCATGCTGATTTGGAGACTGATAGAAAAACTAAGATGGCCAGATTTTGCCAGATGAAGTTTGTTAACACCATTTTCCTGAGAATTTTTCAAACGATAATCTTCGGACTTCAGATCTAGGGTGTCCCTTGTCCCTGTTTGTATCTAGTTTAAATGAAACAAGAAGGAGGGAAAGATGACAAAAAGAACCAAAATGTTCCATCATTCATTTCACTAATATTAATCATTCATTGGTAGGCGCCAAGATTCCTCTGGGGTCTCTTGTTTTTATTGTGCTAAAGTTGTTATGCTTTGCTCAACAACAAATTCTCAAATTACTGTTAAAAAGCTTAAGACTCTGGACACTAATATTAAGTATGATGCATGGTATCACCATTGTTTAAATTAAGGACGTTGGCCAACTTTCAAGGTCAAACATATTGGAAACTAATTTCTTTTATTGAGAGGTACTTTTTGGTTAATAGTACAAATGTACCCTTTTTTTAATTGGTTATTATCCAAAGATATTTTCCACTACTGTATATATTTGTGAGTCGTATTGTACCAAATTTTTGTTCAATTTTCTGTTGTTGAGTTGAATTTTAGGTAACCTGAGACGAAGTCTCAAGTGACTTATATTTATCGCCTTTTGTCTGTTATCGTCCATTGTATGGCGATAAACAATTTACATTTTCGTCTTCTACAAAGTTTGTTTGTGTTTGTGTGATTAATTAACGTCCTATTAACAGCTATGGTCATGTAAGGACGGCCTCCCATGTATGCGTAGTGTTGCGTGTATGTTGTGCGAGGTGCGTGTTTTGGGAGACTGCGGTATATTCGTGTTGTGTCTTCTTGTATAGTGGAACTATTGCCCTTTTTATAGTGCTATATCACTGAAGCCACTGAATCAAATTCTTTGAAATTTTGCAGAAACTTATGACCTAAGGTCAACCAAAATTGTGAATTATATGGTCCCAGGGCGTTGTATAATACCAAGGTAAATCAATACTCAGGTGACTGTCAAGGTCTCTTGGACCTCTGGTTGTTTTTAAATTTGTTTATATTAAACCGTTGAACCTGTTTTGATATACCTTGTACTGTGAAGTTTTGTAATGAATTTAATAAGATTCAGAATATCAAGTGGGTATCTTAAAGTTATTCTCTACAGACTGGAAAAAAATATTTTCTGATGAACCAGCTATTTGGCCATTTTTATTTGAAGTAAAAGATTGAACAATCATCAGAACGCTGGCTATTCACATTGTCTGTCCGTCTATTAACAATTCCTGTTACCGTTATTTCTCAGAAAGTGCTACAGGGATCTTTTTCAAATTTGATATATGTAGGTTCCCCTAGGGCCATATTGTTTGTGCATATTGCATTTTGGGACCAATCGGTCAACAAGATGCATATGGCCGACCGGCCGCCATCTACGATTTTGATAGTTAAAATTTGTTACCGCTATTTCTTGTGCAGGTTCCCCTGGGGCCCTAATGCATATTACATTTTCTGACCGATAGGTGAAAAGGATGGCCGACAGGCCCCCATCTTGGATTTTGATAGTTCAAATATTTCTCAGAAAGTACGGAAACGAACTGTCTTAAATTTTATATGTAGTATGTTTGAAAAAGTTTGAAAAGCAGAGAAATGATCCCATTAATTTATAAAAAAAAATTATGCAGTAAAATGTGTCATCTCTTTATTGGTCTTTTGAAAAAGTTATATATGTACCATCACAATGAGAATAATTCAAGTACCATATGATATCCGATTAACGTTTGTGCAGGAGTATTTCAAGTGGTGATGGAACGTAACTATTTGTAATTTCCCCGCTGAAATGATGTTTGAGCCGGATATCGTCTTTTGACGTCATAGAAACAATAGTCATGCACAAACGTTATCAGATATCGGGTAAACAGGTATCGGGTAGTACATGAATTATTCCCATTGAAAATTAAACTATCATATGTTTGAAGAATTAAATTACAAAAATCAATATTCCAAAAATGTATCATATGTCTAATACATGTATAAACATTATCTAAATCACAGAAGTTTGACATCGTAAGTATTCTTTTATACTTCATGTTTGTTTTGATGAAACCAATATGCAAAATAAAGTCAATATACAGTACCGGTACCGTAAAATAAATTGTAGGCTACGGCTTGGTTCTGTGGTCAGACCATAATAATAATAATATTTAATATATACTCATGTCACTGTTCTGTACAGTAAACATCAGATAATTGAGAACTCAACTTTTGGATAAATTTGAACAAACTCTGTCTCCTAATTTTTTTTATAAAGCACTGGAAATTCATACGAATATTGTAAATTGTGTCAAGAAAAACTACTCTGGAGTCTCAAGTCTCAAGTAACTGTGTCACTTGGTAATGGGTCACGACATGGAACAAAGTGTACATGTCTGAAACATCATAATACTTATCTCGTATGTGTTTAAAATCAATACAATGCAATAAAATATGCTCCACTGTAAGAGGAGAATCATATGCATGACATGTGGGAGGATCCTCCCCTCTCAATATGTGATGTATATTTTGATGATTTATGTCAATTTTGTTTGTGTTTATATAATGAGGGCCATATGGAAGATTAGCTCCATGCTAAATATGCCACCCTCAATAAATAAAGTATTATTATTATTATCATTAATAGAATGTGTAAAATATGTGTTTCCAGTTCGGAGCCGTGAGAGAATAATTTGAGTTTTAGAAGATAATCAAAATGTTGGCCGAGTCCTTAAGGCATTTAACCTTGTTACTAAGTTTGAAGAAAATCGGTTTACATTGGTTACTTATTGCACGAAAATGGCAGAAAATGACGTTTTTAGTAATTCAAAGGGCCATAACTCCGCTAATTTAAGGTCCATCGACAGTCGAGATCGAACTTGGCCGAGCCCTTAAGGCATTTAACCTTGTCAACAAGTATGAAGAAAATCGGTTTACATTTGTTAAGAGTTATTGCACGGAAACGAAGTGTTACAGACAGACAGACAAACTCAAATTAATATCCCCCGTTTCGGAGAAAGCGGGTGATAATAACGATGAATAATTAACATATGAATATACATTAATATTATTGGAATTATGATATTTTTAGATTTTAAAACTTACGTTGGCAATAACCGTTTTTGAATGGTTTGTAGAATTCGTTTCGATCAAACTTCAGAACCTTGTACTCTCATGAAAACCAATGAAATAAAAAGAAAAGAAGAAAAACCTGTCATCCAGCACTACGAATGTATTAGGGTCATTTCCAGTGCTAAAAACGGGAATAATAACATTATATTGGTAATGGATCAGTTTACTAGATTTTTTGAGGTCTAAGTTATTGGTGATCAAACTGCGAGGACTACGGTGATTATAATGTTTTTTCTAAACTTCATTTTTCGCTATGGAATACCTTGGGAGTTACCTTTCGACCAGGGAAGGAAGTATGAATCTCGCCTATTCCAGGAAGTGTGGAGGTTAGGGATAAATGAAAACTATGTAGCGTAGATAATTAATTTTGTGTGTTCTTTGTTCATTTATTTCTAAGATTGTTGACTTTAGACAACACGAGTTACTTCCCTTGCTACAGCGGAGGTTTAAACCGTTGAACGATATATATAAGCCTCTCCTGAGCAAGCTATAATTATATCACACAAAAAGACAAAGAAGCGCCTGTTTTTGGAGAAGGTCAACTACATAGATACATATGTAGTTGTTGGAGTTAAATGTTGTATTGGCCCGACTCTCATGGACTATTATATTTGTCATTGCTTTTAATTTAATAAATTTCACTTGATGAGCCCCGACTCTCATGCGGTATATATCAGTGTCTATTAATATTATATAATAATTTTAATAGACACTGATATATACCGCATATTAATATTATATAATAAGGACTTCCGGTGGCACTGTGAAAGCGTGAAGGCGTGATGTATTTCTGTCTCTACAAAATGTGGTTTTAAACTCAGTTAGACAGAGTCTTTTGGAATTACTTTGACGAACCACAATTTTGTGACATTATGGAACATTCGTGACTTATTGGATTTTGGAAAAAGTGACTATTTCTCGAGATATTTGAGAATATCTCCTGTGTGATGTGAGAAGTTTGTCATGCTTCAGTGACCACCATAGTGAACACTATCCACGCGCACACCTGTTCTTGAGATACTACGTACAGGTACGTGTTGCCCGATTTCGTTGCTGGCATTTATTTGACACGATACTATTATTCACTGTACGGACTAGTGAATCTAGAAAATGCCGACCGGTAGGAGTACTAGTACCAGTAATAAGACGAAATCTGATCGTAGAGGTAGCGGAGTGTCAGTTTGTCAAATGGACAGTACCGATGATAAACTCGACCATATTAACCAGGTATTATGAACTCTCATGACAAAAGATGATATGATTTTTTATATGGACAAATTGAGAGATGAAATCAGACAAGAAAACAAAGAGATGATTGAGAGACTTGAAGGGAAAGTTTTTGACCTGGAAAATGAGAACGAGAGATTACGAGAAACAGTTGGTCAGTTAGAGACAAGTGTACAGATAGCTGAAGAGAGAATAGTTCATATGGCACGGCGGGATAATGCACTGGAACAACAAGGCCGGAAAAATTCGATTCGAATTGTCGGACTAAACAGTGATCGCACTGAGACGGCTGAGGTTTGCGTTGAAAAATGTGCCAAATTTTTCAGGGATAATCTTAAAGTCGATGTCAAAGTAACTGATATCGACATTGCCCATCGACTTGGACCTCGTTCCACTATTTGCAAATTTGTGCGCAGAATGAAAAAATTCGAAGTTATGAAGGCCAGGAAAGAGCTCAAGGGTAAGAAGATATATATATTTGAAGACTTGACCCAGGAAAACCAACAAATTCTGAAGCGCGCGTACGAGCTAGACTGTGTTGAGAACTCCTGGTCGATTGAAGGCAAGCTGTTTGTTAAGCTGAGAAACGGGAAAAAGCGAACAATTTCTGATGACACTATCTTAACAAGCGCGTACCTGCTGAATGACGCGAATTTCGCTAATTAATTAGCGTGAGTGATAAAGACTAATGCGCTCAACATACGTGAGTATGGCATGTACACCAGGAACTGAAACATTACTTTTTCCCATCTTATTTTTGTCTGTGATGTGTTTGTTTACATACTTCACATTAATTTCATTTCCTTTCCTGTAATGCAACGCATAAAACCGTACTGCATATGATAATTTAAATAGCCAATTGATACTATATCATCTCAGTGAGTCATACTAAACTTCACCATATCAGTGAAAGTATAATATTTATCAATATATATTGTGCAATTGTTTCTAAGTATATTGCATTTACATTGCAAATTCATTGGGGTTTGGTGTACAAATTAGTCTCAATTCACACTAGGCTTATATATTCCATGAAATATGCTCTTATGTTTGGGTATTGTGCATAAAACTGTTGATCTGAAACCCGTACATCCTATGAAATTCCAAATAGTTGAACTGCTTCTTGTCTATTCCATGAATGTGCATAGTCCTACGAAAATGTACCACTCTTATGTGAAATAATACATGGTGTGAATTATGTATATATCCCGCTGTAAAAGTACTTTTGACTCTATGAACTCAAGTGTTGTATGAAAGTAGCCTTATAGCATACATCTTAATCGTTTTTTTGCAAATTAGTATAATATTAATATAAGTTGCTATATGTAATGAACTTTCATATACAACCACAGGGGTTTGGCTCTAGATCTGTAGACCTTTTTCTCTTTCCATATGTGTGGTACTGTGTCACAGTATTACACATATGGGGAGGAAAGATGTGTACAGAGCCAAGCGCCGGTGATACAACTGTGTACAATACAGTACAGTGTCATATACAATATTTTTGGTACAATGCACTCTGTATTAAACGTGGAAATATCACTTAACTGAATTTTTATATGTAATTAACGTTATAATTCATATGTAATGAACTTTCATATAATACCACAGGGGCTTGGCTCTGTGGACCTTTTTCTCTTTGCATATGTGTGGTACTGTGTCACAGCATTACACATATGGGGAGGAAAGATGTGTACAGAGCCAAGCGCCGGTGGTCTGTGTACAATACAGTACAATGTAATATACAATATATATATATATATTTTTGAACAATGTACTCTGTAATAAACGTGAAAATATCACTTAATAGAATTTTTTCGTGCTATCATAACGTGTGGGTTGTGATTAAATAGTGTATTTTATATGCGCCTGCGCGCGCAGATACACACGCACACACATGCATGCGAGTTCCTTTGAAAAGAACATTCGTATACAACCACAGGGGTTTGACTCTGTATACATTCCTTTCTCTGCATATTTGTGGTACTGTGTCACAATATTACACGTGTCGAGAGGAAGGACGTATACAGGGCAAAATGCCGGTGAAGACTTCATTTAACTTTTCTTTTTATATAAAGTGTGGGTTGTGATTAAAGTAGTTTATTTCATATGCGCCTGTGCGCACTAATTAATACACACGCACACACAGGCATGCTATGGTCACTGCTTCCACTTACATTGGTGGGACACGGTAGCGATATGTGGTTGTACACATATACATGTACATGTATGTATACACGTTATGCTTTACGGTGTTTACGGTTTACATGTTCATAGCAATAAAATGTATATATATCTAAAATTATTTGAACTGTGAGCGTGCCTGGGTCCTGCGTTAATTATTAAAGTACATGTAACGAACACTAAATAGTAAATTTATACCATACAGTATATGAACAGTGTAACGTAATATGTATATGCTTAGGCATGAATGGGAAATCTATTCATTTATGTAAAACAAAAAGAACCAGATAACTGTTTCTAGTTTTTTTTTCTCGGTTTTTTTTATTTTTATTATTTTTTTTTTCATTCTTCTTTCTGTGTTTTGTGTGTTATTTTTTGTGTTTTTTTTTTTTACATTTACTTTTTACGTTGACAAACCTTGATGTCTACCACTTATTATTGAAATTTTATATCGTGGAAGTATGTAATTGATTAATTTCAAAAACAAACAAAACAAAATCTTGTTTAAAATATGTGTTTAAAATATGTGTTGGTGTGTTGCTGACTTTTTCTTTCCGGATTCCCGAGCTCCGGGTTTCTTCCTATTACTTCGTTTTATCTCCACTCTGTTATTTCCGGTTTGGCACACGTGTAGTCGACGGCCGATGTGTTTTGGTTGTGAGCAGGTGTGTAGTGGACGGTCGGTGTGTTTTTGGTTGTGAGCAGGTGTGTAGTGGATAGTGAGTCACTATTCTCTGACCATGGTTTGTATGTTTTACCTTCTTCTTCTCCTTTACTCTTTTTTCTTTCTTTATGTTCTACTTTCTCTTTGTTGGGAGGTGCCAAGTCATCTGGTTACACATATGATATCATGATCACCAATGACATCACGGTGCTATCAGCGAACTGTCAGGGGTTGGGTGACAGGGTCAAAAGGAAATACGTATTTTCTTATTTAAGAGATAAACGATATAGTATATATTGTTTACAGGACACTCATTTTTCTCCTGAACAGGAACAAATTATTAAAAACGAATGGGGGTATCACACATATTTTAGTTCTTTTAAATCTAATGCACGTGGCGTGGCAATCCTTTTGAATAATAACTTTGAATTTAAAGTTTATAAAGAAAAAAGGGACTCGAGTGGTAATTTTCTTGCTCTTGATATAGTTATTGATGGGTCCAGAACAACACTTATCTCTTTATATGGACCAAACCAGGACACACCAAGCTTTTAAGACTTAGTTATAGACACGGTCAATGGCTTTGGGAATGATAATATTATTATATGTGGAGACTTCAACTTAGTTGTAGAACCAAATTTAGACTACGATAATAATTATAGACATGTGAATAATCCTGCAGCCAGAAATAAAGTCTTGGAAATCATTCAAAATTATAGTTTAATTGACATTTTTAGGGAGCACCATCCAGATACTAGGCGCTATACCTGGAGAAAAGTAAATCCTATAAAACAAGCAAGACTGGACTTCTTTTTAATATCCGAAACTCTTCTTTCTAGTGTTAATAGGTCCAGAATTGAACCGGGTTATAGATCTGACCATTCTATTCCAACATTATCTTTGACTTTGAATGAATTTAAAAAAGGGAAGGGACTTTGGAAATTTAACAACTCTTTATTATTTGAATCTGAATATTTGGAAATGATTAAAACTGGTATTGAGGAGGTCAAGCTGCAGTACTGTTTACCTGTGTATAATTTTAATTCTATTGAAAATATTTCTAACAGTGATATACAGTTTTTAATAAATGATCAATTATTTCTGGAAACATTACTTATGGAAATAAGGGGTAGATCTATATCATATTCATCTTTTAGGAAAAAACAAGCTAGTATACTTGAGGATAATCTTAAGACTTCAATTGAATTATTAGAGGCGGAAACTGATCCTGACCATGAACAATTAGATAGATTAAGAAAGGAGTTTGAAGCTGTACGTGTTAAAAAAGTTAAGGGCAGTCTAATTAGATCAAGGGCAAAATGGATTGAGGAGGGGGAGAAACCAACATCATATTTTTTAAATTTAGAAAACAGAAATTTCACTTCTAAGATCATACCTAAAATACAAAAAGATAATGGAGATATTATAACTAAACAAGAGGAAGTCCTGTCTGAAGTAAGATTATTTTATGAAAATCTTTATAAGTTTAGGGAGACTGATAACGTTGACTTAGAAGTACATTTAGAAAATTGTAATATTCCAAAATTAAATAATACTGAGTCAGATAGCTTAGAGGGTAAATCTAGTTTAAATGAAACAAGAAGGAGGGAAAGATGACAAAAAGAACCAAAATGTTCCATCATTCATTTCACTAATATTAATCATTCATTGGTAGGCGCCAAGATTCCTCTGGGGTCTCTTGTTTTTAGCTCACCTGGCCCGAAGGGCCGGTGAGCTTATGTCATGGCGCGGCGTCCGTCGTCCGTCGTCCGTCGTCCGTCCGTCCGTCCGTCCGTCCGTCAACATTTCCTATAAATCGCTACTTGTCCTAGAGTTCTGCATGGATTGTAACCAAATTTGGCCACAAACATCCTTGGGGGAGGGGGAACAGAACTTGTATAAATTTTGGCTCTGACCCCCCAGGGGCAGGAGGGGCGGGGCCCAATAGGGGAAATAGAGGTAAATCCTTTAAATCGCTACTTGTCCTAGAGTTTGGCATGGATTGTATACCAAAATCAGCCACAAACATCCTTCGGGGAAGGGGAACATAACTTGTATAAATTTTGGCTCTGATCCCCCAGGGGCAGGAGGGGCGGGGCCCAATAGGGGAAATAGAGGTAAATCCTTTAAATCGCTACTAGTCATAGAGTTCTGCATGGATTGGAACTAAATTTGGCCACAAACATCCTTGGGGGAAGGGGAACAGAACTTGTATAAATTTTGGCTCTGACCCCCCCCTGGGGGCAGGAGCGACGGGGCCCAATAGGGGAAATAGAGGTAAAATCCTTTAAATCGCTACTAGTCATAGAGTTCTGCAGGAATTGGAACCAAATTTGGCCACAAACATCCTTAGGGGAAGGGGAACAGAACTTGTATAAACTTTGGCTCTGATCCCCCGGGGGCAGGAGGGGCGGGGCCCAATAGGGGAAATAGAGGTAAATCCTTTAAATCGCTACTTGTCCTAGAGTTTGGCATGGAATGTAACCAAAATCAGCCACAAACATCCTTGGGGGAAGGGGAACAGTACTTGTATAAATTTTGGCTCTGATCACCCAGGGGCAGAGGGGCGGGGCCCAATAGGGGAAATAGAGGTAAATCCTTTTAAATCGCTACTAGTCATAGAGTTTGTGAATGGAATGTACCCAAATTTGGCCACAAACATCCTTTGGGGAAGGGGAACAGAACTTGTATAAATTTTGGCTCTGGCCCCCCCGTTGGCAGGAGGGGCGGGGCCCAATAGGGGAAATAGAGGTAAATCCTTTAAATCGCTACTAGTCATAGAGTTCTGCATGGATTGGAACCAAATTTGGCCACAAACATCCTTGGGGGAAGGGGAACAGAACTTTTATAAATTTTGGCTCTGACCCCCCCGGGGGCAGGAGGGGCGGGGCCCAATAGGGGAAATAGAGGTAAATCCTTTAAATCGCTACTAGTCATAGAGTTCTGCAGGAATTGGAACCAAATTTGGCCACAAACATCCTTGGGGGAAGGGGAACAGAACTTGTATAAATTTTGGCTCTGGCCCCCCCGGGGGCTGGGGGGCGGAGCCTAATAGGGGAAATAGAGGTAAATCCTTTAAATCGCTACTAGTCACAGAGTTCCGCATGGAATGTAACCAAATTTGGCCAGAAATATCCTTGGGAGAATAAGAACTGAGTTTGTATAAATTTTGGTTCTGGTCCCGGGGGGCAGGAGGGGCGGGGCCCAATAGGGGAAATAGAGGTAAATTCTTTAAATCGCTACTAGTCATAGAGTTCTGTATGGATTGTAACCAAATTTGGCCACAAACATCCTTGGGGGAAGGGGAACAGAACTTGTGTAAAAGTTTTGGCTCTGGCCCCCCAGGGGCAGGACGGGTGGGGCCCAATAGGGGAAATAGAGGTAAATCCTATAAATTGCTAAAATAAATTGTCCTAGAGTTTTGCTCGCCCCTGTGAGGAAGGCTCTGGGTTCTGTCCCCTGGCCGAGACACACCAAAGTCTATAATAGTGGTAGTTTCTGCTCCTGCTTAGCGCTCAGCAAAACGGGAGTGGGACGACTGGTTTGCCCGTTGTCAGTATAATGTGACCGGGTGGGGTGTGTTGCCTGGTGTCTTCGGCGGCATGCTTCAGTGATATAGCACTATAAAAAGGGCAACAGTTCCACTATACAAGAAGACACAACACGAATATACCGCAGTCTCCCAAAACACGCAACCTCGCACAACATTCACGCAACACACACCGCATACATGGGAGGCCGTCCTTACATGACCATAGCTGTTAAGTAGGACGTTAATTAAACAAACAAAACAAACAAGCAAAAAAGCTTGGATTGTGACCAAATTTGGCCGCAAACATCCTTGGGGAAGGGGGAACAGAACTTGTATAAATTTTGGCTCTGACCCCCTGGGGGCAGGATGGGTGGGGCCTAATAGGGGGATTTAGAGGTTAATATCAAAATTCCTTCAGAAAAGAAACAATGAACCTGTATTCAGAACATTACTTGGCATTACAAACCAGGTGAGCGATAACAGGCCCTCTGGGCCTCTTGTTATTGTGCTAAAGTTGTTATGCTTTGCTAAACAACAAATTCTCAAATTTACTGTTAAAAAGCTTAAGGACTCTGGACACTAATATTAAGTATGATGCATGGTATCGCCATTGTTTAAATTAAGGACGTTGGCCAACTTTCAAGGTCAAACATATTGGAAACTAATGTCTTTTATTGAATGGTACTTTTTGGTTAATAGTACAAATGTACCCTTTTTTAACTTGTTATTATCCAAAGATATTTTCCACTACTGTGTATATTTGTGAGTCGTATTGTACCAAATTTTTGTTCAATTTTCTGTTGTTGAGTTGATTTGTAGGTAACCTGAGACGAAGTCTCAAGTGACTTATATTTATCGCCTTTTGTCTGTTATCGTCCATTGTATGGCGATAAACAATTTACATTTTCGTCTTCTACAAAACCACTGAATGAAATTCTTTGAAATTTTGCAGAAACTTATGACCTAAGTTCAACCAAAATTGTGAATTATATTGTCCCAGGGCGTTGTATAATACCAAGGTAAATCAATACTCAGGTGACTGTCAAGGTCTCTTGGACCTCTGGTTGTTTTTAAATTCGTTTATATTAAACCGTTGAACCTGTTTTGATATACCTTGTAGTGTGAAGTTTTGTAATGAATTTAATAAGATTCAGAATATCAAGTGGGTATCTTAAAGTTATTCTCTACAGACTGGAAAAAATATTTTCTGATGAACCAGCTATTTGGCCATTTTTATTTGAAGTACAAGATTGAACAATCATCAGAACGCTGGCTATTCACATTGTCTGTCCGTCTATTAACAATTCCTGTTACCGTTATTTCTCAGAAAGTGCTACAGGGATCTTTTTCAAATTTGATATATGTAGGTTCCCCTAGGGCCATATTGTTTGTGCATATTGCATTTTGGGACCAATCGGTCAACAAGATGCATATGGCCGACCGGCCGCCATCTACGATTTTGATAGTTAAAATTTGTTACCGCTATTTCTTGTGCAGGTTCCCCTGGGGCCCTAATGCATATTACATTTTCTGACCGATAGGTGAAAAGGATGGCCGACAGGCCCCCATCTTGGATTTTGATAGTTCAAATATTTCTCAGAAAGTACGGAAACGAACTGTCTTAAATTTTATATGTAGTATGTTTGAAAAAGTTTGAAAAGCAGAGAAATGATCCCATTAATTTATAAAAAAAAATTATGCAGTAAAATGTGTCATCTCTTTATTGTTCTTTTGAAAAAGTTATATATGTACCATCACAATGAGAATAATTCAAGTACCATGTGATATCCGATTAACGTTTGTGCAGGAGTATTTCAAGTGGTGATGGAACGTAACTACAGTAAAACTCCTATAACTCGAACAGCAGGGGACCAGATCAATAGTTCGAGGAATACGGGGTATTCGACTCATCCGAGGTTGGTCACGATCGACAGTCCAAATGTCCGGTCTCAAACAATAACAAACAATGCACGGCAATGACATTTTTAATTACCCTATCTTTCAGCATTTTGAATTTATTAAGTGTTTTATTGATAGCTATATCCAGTTGAAAAAAAATGTATAACATCAATTTAGCGTTTGAAAAAACTAACGAGAAAGACAGCCCTACATCAAATGTCATTCACAGCAGAGTAAGTGATCTTCATCTAGCTAGGTCAATGTACAATCCATATTGGTCAACACTGAGTACATTTCTCTATTATAAAATTATCACAAATCATTTAAAAATTTACAAAATACATACTCACAATAAAGTTATTAACCAGCATATTTACGAACATACTAAATGATTATCTATAGATGTCTATTCAGTAAAAGCGTAACGTTGGGTTATATGTAATGTGTTACAAAATACAATTTACGGGAAAAGATACGGAACGTACTGATAAAATGTACTTTGCATATATCGTTTGATATCGCTTACATCTTTTGATAAATAACATTGTTGATAGCCTGTCAAATGAAACCAACAAAGAAATTTAAAAAAATAAACTTTTATAATTAGGCGGACGTCAGCAATACTTTCCGCCTCTTTTGTCATTTCACAATGCGTACTTTCTTTTAACACGGATAAACTTTAACTTCCGTATTTTCGTATTTACATCGAAGATTATTACGAAAGAAACATCAATAACTTAATGCCTTTTCTGAAATATTCAAATAAAGTTGGCATCAAACAACGACTTGCGATCGTGAAGGTAGGTAATAATGACACCGTTAATCCCTTTAATTACCTAAAGGCTTGACACACAACTGTATAAACACAAATCCAAGTCGGTCGGTGCAGTCAGGTGTGACACAGGTAAAAAAATCTCAAAAGGCCGAACACCTGTTCGACGAATACATGGGTAAATACTATGTATTTTTATGAAAAACAGGGACATATTTCTGTTCGAGGAATAAGGGGGTATTCGACGAATAGCTGTTCGAGCTATCCGGGGTTTTATTACATAGATTATATAGGGAGACGGTCGGGACCGTACGACCAGTTCGAGGAATAGGGGGTATTCGAGGAATCCGGGTTCGAGTTAGAGGGGTTTTACTGTATTTGTAATTTCCCCGCTGAAATGATGTTTGAGCCGGATATCGTCTTTTGACGTCATAGAAACAATAGTCATGCACAAACGTTATCAGATATCGGGTAAACAGGTATCGGGTAGTACATGAATTATTCCCATTGAAAATTAAACTATCATATGTTTGAAGAATTAAATTACAAAAATCAATATTCCAAAAATGTATCATATGTCTAATACATGTATAAACATTATCTAAATCACAGAAGTTTGACATCGTAAGTATTCTTTTATACTTCATGTTTGTTTTGATGAAACCAATATGCAAAATAAAGTCAATATACAGTACCGGTACCGTAAAATAAATTGTAGGCTACGGCTTGGTTCTGTGGTCAGACCATAATAATAATAATATCTAATATGTACTCATTTCACTGTTCTGTACAGTAAACATCAGATAATTTTGAGAACTCAACTTTTGAATAAATTTGAACAAACTCTGTCTCCTAAATTTTTATAAAGCATTGGAAATTCATACGAACATTGTAAATTGTGTCAAGAAAAACTACTCTGGAGTCTCAAGTCTCAAGTAACTGTGTCACTTGGTAATGGGTCACGACATGGAACAAAGTGTACATGTCTGAAACATCATAATACTTATCTCGTATGTGTTTAAAATCAATACAATGCAATAAAATATGCTCCACTGTAAGAGGAGAATCATATGCATGACATGTGGGAGGATCCTCCCCTCTCAATATGTGATGTATATTTTGATGATTTATGTCAATTTTGTTTGTGTTTATATAATGAGGGCTTTTGTTTGTTTGTTTGTTTGTTTGAGTTTTACGACCCATCGACAACTAAGGTCATTTAGGGCCAAACTACAAGTCATGCATTAATATCAGGATAAAAGTTCAGGGTAAGAAAAAGCAAGTAAGGACTAAAACACAGATTGTAAACGTTAATTTGATAAAAAAAGAAGGTTTGCATGGGATAAAATAAACTTGGCTAAAACACATGAGAAAACTCATGCACAATGTTGATGAAACGATGAAATGTTGAGTTGTTACGATGTATGATGAGAAAACGTTCATATTTTGCTTAAAATACCGATCTCTTTGAGATAATTAAAAATACGATTATGTCTCACGGCATGAAACAAAGTGTACATGTCGGAGACATCGTAGTATTTATCTCGTATGTGTTTAAAATCAATACAATGCAATAAAATATGCTCCACTGTGAGAGGAGAATCACATGCATGGCATGTAGGAGGATCCTCCCCTCTCAATAGATAGAAATGTGTAAAATATGTGTGTCCAGTTCGGAGCCGAGAGAGTACAACTTCGTCTCTGCGGTCTCTCCGACTGGACAGTTTAGGATTAAGTGTAGGTTGAATTTTAAACAGTTTATTGTTTGTTTCGGTAGACCACCTTTGTTGCCAATGGTGTTTGATGGCTGACTGAATTGAAGGTTTGATGTCGGTGTATGGTAGTTTCAAATCTGTTTGTGCTAGGCGAAGAGCAGTCTTAGCTGCTTTATCAGCATGTTCATTCCCCTTTATACCCACATGACTGGGAATCCAGAGATAAGTAATTTGAGTTTTAGAAGATAATCGAAATGTTCGGATTAAAAGATTTTGGATTAGAGTATTTCTAGGGCTTCTTGATTTCAAAGCCTGAAGAACCGAAAGAGAGTCTGAACAGATGATTGCCTTTTCAATGCGGTGTTCTTCGATATGGTCAAGCGCCAGACCGATAGCACATGCTTCCGCGCAGAGGAAAATGGAGGCAATATCCGGGAGTCGGATAGAGGAGCAGTGATTAGATGTACAGCATGCTGCCGCAACATTACCACCATCTTTTGATCCGTCAGTGTAGATCTGAACATGGTCAGGGAAAGCCCTAATGCACTCCCGAAAGGAAGATTTGTGTTCTTCGGGTAATGCACTGGGTTTTGCCCTCTCATGTAGAGATAAATTGATATCAGGTGTTTGAATGAGCCATGGTGGTACATCCGATACGGTGTACTCGTCAATGGTGTCGAAAGTTATATTAATTTCCAGCAAAAATTTTGAAATTCTGATGCCAAATGTTGGTATGAGCTTTTGATTTTGTGTAAATATTTCTTGATGTTGTGGATTGAATACAAGGTTAAATGTATATAATGAGGGCCATATGGAAGATTAGCTCCATGCTAAATATGCCACCCTCAATAAATAAAGTATTATTATTATTATCATTAATAGATAGGAATGTGAAAAATATGTGTTTCCAGTTCGGAGCCGTGAGAGAATATTTGAGTTTTAGAAGATAATCAAAATGTTGGCCGAGTCCTTAAGGCATTTAACCTTGTTACTAAGTTTGAAGAAAATCGGTTTACATTGGTTACTTATTGCACGAAAATGGCAGAAAATGACGTTTTTTGTAATTCAAAGGGCCATAACTCCGCTAATTTAAGGTCCATCGACAGTCGAGATCGAACTTGGCCGAGCCCTTAAGGCATTTAACCTTGTCAACAAGTATGAAGAAAATCGGTTTACATTTGTTAGAGTTATTGCACGGAAACGAAGTGTGACAGACAGACGAACAAACCCAAATTAATATCCCGTTTCGGAAAAAGCGGGGGATAATAACGATGAATAATTTACATGTGAATATAAATTAATATTATTGGAATTATGACATTTTTAGATTTTAAAACTTACGTTGGCAATAACCGTTTTTGAATGGTTTGTAGAATTCGTTTCGATCAAACTTCAGAACCTTGTACTAACCATGAAAACCAATGAAATAAAAAGAAAAGAGGAAAACCCTGTCATCCAGCACTACGAATGTATTAGGGCTATTTCCGGTGCTAAAAACGGGAATAATAACATTATATTGGTAATGGATCAGTTTACTAGGTTTTTTGAGGTCTGAGTTATTGGTGATCAAACTGCGAGGACTACGGTGATTATAATATTTTTATAAACTTCATTTTTCGCTATGGAATACCTTGGGAGTTACCTTTCGACCAGGGAAGGAAGTCTGAATCTCGCCTATTCCAGGAAGTTTGGAGGTTAGGGATAAATGAAAACTATGTAGCGTAGCGTAGATAATTAATTTTGTGTGTTCTTTGTTCATTTATTTCTAAGATTGTTGACTTTAGAAAACACGAGTTACTTCCCTTGCTACAGCGGAGGTTTAAACCGTTGAACGATATGTATTAGCCTCTCCTGAGCAAGCTACAATTAGATCCCACAAAAAGACAAAGAAGCGCCTGTTTTTGGAGAACATAGATACATATGTAGTTGTTGGAGTTAAATGTTGTATTGGCCCGACTCTCATGGGCTATTATATTTGTCATTGCTTTTAATTTAATAAATTTCACTTGATGAGCCCCGACTCTCATACGGTATATATCAGTGTCTATTAATATTATATAATAATATTCCAACATTCACTTGTTTGATTTCTTTTGATTTAACCTGTCCAATCATGATTAATTCCTAACATAGATATTATTTACATACATTTCTTGTAGGTGCACTGAATATCATGGGGCATATATGGCTATTGTTGGCAAATATTTTACTTGATACAGTGTATATTTTAATGGGGTTTCAGAAATACTCTTTAGATTTGGTTGAAACTCATCATTTTTTCAGATTATACATATGTTATATAGATAATTTAAATTGTATTTACAGCGATATAGTTAATCATGTCTTAGCATGGGGTTTTTTGGGAAATATTTCCTGTCAATAATTAATTACGTTGACAAGGTTAAGAGTATATTTCTTTACCACCTTTTTATTAGGCATAATAGCGACTTTTTAACATTACTGCTGATCCCTATGAACATTTACCTGTACCATCTTATGATCTTCGCTCTTAACCTCATGAAGTTGTTTAATAGTTCATGGTACATGGCATGTGAGGTATAGGGGCTATTGGTCAAGCCAGGCCCCTCCCTCTCCATCCACAGGGATCTCTGTAGGTAATACATCTGTATTTTGTTTGTTTGTTTGTTTGATTAATTAACGTCCTATTAACAGCTATGGTCATGTAAGGACGGCCTCCCATGTATGCGGTGTTTAGCGTGTATGTTGTGCGAGGTGCGTGTTTCGGGAGACTGCGGTATATTCATGTTGTGTCTTCTTGTATAGTGGAACTTTTGCCCTTTTTAAAGTGCTATATCACTGAAGCATGCCGCCGAAGACACCAAGCACCACACCCCACCCGGTCACATTATACTGACAAACTGGGGGCGAACCAGTCGTCCCACTCCCTTTTAGCTGAGCGCTAAGCAGGAGCAGAAACTACCACTTTTACAGACTTTGGTGTGTCTCGGCCAGGGGACAGAACCCAGAGCCTTCCTCACAGGGGCGAACGCTCAACTCAAGGCCAAAAGTGAGGCGGTGCCAAGGGAGGCATTAGGAAAGATAAAGTCAGTTAGGAAGAAGAGAAAAGATAAGATCCTAAATTTAGTCGCCTTTTACGATCATGCAATAGGGGCAGCAGGTACAATTCTAACGCCCTACCTGCAGGGCCAAATACATCTGTACAAGATCAAATGTTATTTTATTAATATTTTTTCTGATTTTTTTTCAGCTCGTCATGGGACCTTCCCGGAAAAGTCAGCTTCAGTAGTAATACAACCACTGCTACAGCAGTTGGGGGACATCGGTTACAAGTAATGCCGGACTTGATTCTACTTCATCTGGTGATGCAATCAATAACATTACAGTACCCAGCGCTAGCTTAGATGTTGCTGCACTGACCCATTCAATTACAAACAATGTCCTCGCTGCTGTTATGGCAGGTCTAAAGGCCCAGTGTCTGTCCTTAGGCTCCAGCCATACTTCAGGATAGGTAAACACACCCACAGTGGTACCAGAGCAGCAGGGCAATTCTGCTGGATCAACGGGACCTGTACATGTCCAGCCTGTTATCTCCACAGCACCATCCGCAGGGTTGGGGGCGCATCTAGTGACTAATACTAGTGCACGTGCTGCTACTTCAAGTCCAATAGCCGGAGGATCTTCTTCCATGGACATTCCCAATAAGCCACTGGCTTTACCCTTGTCAGGTGTGAATGGCAATTTAATTAATACAAATGTACAGCATGCTAATATTGTGATTCCGGCTGCTATTTCATGCCGGCCCCTGCACGTGAGAGTGCCGCCGAAATTGAAAGAAAGAGTGTGGGCGAATGAATTCATTGATATGTTCGTTTTCCGGGATTCTGATTTCTATCAGGAAATAGCTATCATGAGAGCGGTGTGGGTTTCGTTAAGACCCCCAAACGAAAATTTTTAACGTTTGAAAAATGGTCAGAGGCATTCAATATCTATGCCTCTGTCTATAGGCTAAAGTTTCCGGACCAAGCGGAAGCTTTGGCTGTGTACCAAAATGTTGTTCGCAACATTTACACTGCTGGGGGGAGTTGGTTCTTTTATGACACTAACTTCCGAAAGTAAAAGCAGTGCGCTCCAGATATGCTTTTTGTTTGTTTGAGTTTTACGGCCCATCGACAACTAAGGTCATTTAGGGCCAAACTACAAGTCAGGCATTAATATCAGGATAAAAGGTCAGGGTAAGGAAAGGCAAGTAAGGATTAAAACACAGATTGTAAACGTGTATTTGATAAAAAAGGTTTGCATGGGATAAAATAGTTTTGGCTAAAACACACGAGAAAACTCATGCAAAAAGTTGATGAAACGATGAAATGTTGAGTTGATACGATGATATGATGAGAAAAACGTTCATATTTTATCTAAAATTCCAATTTCTTTGAGATAATTAACAAGAGGCCCAGAGGGCCTGTATCGCTCAGCTGATTTGTAATTAATGCCAAGTAATGTTCTGAATACAGGTTCATTGTTTCTTTTCTTAAGGAAATTTTAATATTAACCTCTAAATCCGCTATTGGGCCCCATCCCTCCAGCCCCCGGGGGGTCAGAGCCAAAATTTATACAAGTTCTGTTCCCCTTCCCCCAAGGATGTTTGTGGCTAAATTTGGTTACATTCCATTCAGAACTCTATGACTAGTAGCGATTTAAAGGATTTACCTCTATTTCATAACCTCTATTTCCCCTACTGGGCCCCGCCCCTCCTGCCCCTGGGGGATCAGAACAAAATTTATACAAGTTCCGTTCCCCTTCCAAAAAGGATGTTTGTGATTAATTTTGGTTACAATCCATGCAGAACTCTAGGACAAGTAGAGATTTAAAGGATTTACCTCTATTTTCCCTATTGCGCCCCGCCCATCCTGCCCCCGGGGGGCCAGTGCCAAAATTTATACAAGTTCTGTTCCCCTTCCCCCAAGGATGTTTGTGGCCAAATTTGGTTACAATCCATGCAGAACTCTAGGACAAGTAGAGATTTAAAGGATTTACCTCTATTTCCCCTATTGGGCCCCGCCCATCCTGCCCCCGGGGGGCCAGTGCCAAAATTTATACAAGTTCTGTTCCCCCTTCCCCCAAGGATGTTTGTGGCCAAATTTGGTAACAATCCATGTAGAACTGTATGACTAGTAGCTATTTAAAGGATTTACCTCTATTTCCCCTATTGGGCCCCGCCCCTCCTGCCCCCGGGGGGCCAGAGCCAAAATGTATACAAGTTCTCTTCCCCTTCCCCCAAAAATGTTTGTTGCCAAATTTGGTAACAATCCATGTAGAACTGTATAACTAGTAGCGATTTAAAGGATTTACCTCTATTTCCCCTATTGGGCCCCGCCCCTCCTGCCCCCGGGGGGCCAGAGCCAAAATTTATACAAGAGGCCCAGAGGGCCTGTATCGCTCACCTGGTTTTTTGTTAGTAATTATCACAATACTCTGACAATTAGAAAAATAAGCAAAATTGACTCCCAAAGTTTAATTTTGAATCACAACCATACAATGATGCTATTGATACCATACAAATATGCTATCCAATACATAGGTTCAGAGACAAAGTAATTTATATGATTGTTTGTTTGTTTGAGTTTTACGGTTTGTTTGTTTGTTTGTTTGAGTTTTACGGCCCATCGACAACTAAGGTCATTTAGGGCCAAACTACAAGTCATGCATTAATATCAGTATAAAAGTTCAGGGTAAGAAAAAGCAAGTAAGGACTAAAACACAGATTGTAAACGTTTATTTGATAAAAGAGTTTTGCATGGGATAAAATAAATTTGGCTAAAACACATGAGAAAACTCATGCAAAAAGTTGATGAAACGATGAAATGTTGAGTTGATACGATGATATGATGAGCAAAACGTTCATATTTTATCTAAAATTCCAATTTCTTTGAGATAATTAACAAGAGGCCCAGAGGGCCTGTATCGCTCACCTGATTTGTAATTAATGCCAAGTAATGTTCTGAATACAGGTTCATTGTTTCTTTTCTGAAGGAATTTTAATATTAACCTCTAAATCCCCTATTGGGCCCCATCCCTCCAGCCCCCGGGGGGTCAGAGCCAAAATTTATACAAGTTCTGTTCCCCCCCCCCAAGGATGTTTGTGGCTAAATTTGGTTACATTCCATTCAGAACTCTATGACTAGTAGCGATTTAAAGGATTTACCTCTATTTCATAACCTCTATTTCCCCTACTGGGCCCCGCCCCTCCTGCCCCTGGGGGATCAGAACAAAATTTATACAAGTTCCGTTCCCCTTCCAAAAAGGATGTTTGTGATTAATTTTGGTTACAATCCATGCAGAACTCTAGGACAAGTAGAGATTTAAAGGATTTACCTCTATTTCCCCTATTGGGCCCCGCCCATCCTGCCCCCGGGGGGCCAGTGCCAAAATTTATACAAGTTCTGTTCCCCTTCCCCCAAGGATGTTTGTGGCCAAATTTGGTTACAATCCATGCAGAACTCTAGGACAAGTAGAGATTTAAAGGATTTACCTCTATTTCCCCTATTGGGCCCCGCCCATCCTGCCCCCGGGGGGCCAGTGCCAAAATTTATACAAGTTCTGTTCCCCTTCCCCCAAGGATGTTTGTGGCCAAATTTGGTAACAATCCATGTAGAACTGTATGACTAGTAGCTATTTAAAGGATTTACCTCTATTTCCCCTATTGGGCCCCGCCCCTCCTGCCCCCGGGGGCCAGAGCCAAAATTTATACAAGTTCTCTTCCCCTTCCCCCAAAAATGTTTGTTGCCAAATTTGGTAACAATCCATGTAGAACTGTATGACTAGTAGCGATTTAAAGGATTTACCTCTATTTCCCCTATTGGGCCCGCCCCTCCTGTCCCCGGGGGGGGGGGCAGAGCCAAAATTTATACAAGAGGCCCAGAGGGCCTGTATCGCTCACCTGGTTTTTTGTTAGTAATTATCACAATACTCTGACAATTAGAAAAATAAGCAAAATTGACTCCCAAAGTTTAATTTTGAATCACAACCATACAATGATGCTATTGATACCATACAAATATGCTATCCAATACATAGGTTCAGAGACAAAGTAATTTATATGATTGTTTGTTTGTTTGAGTTTTTACGGTTTGTTTGTTTGTTTGTTTGAGTTTTACGGCCCATCGACAACTAAGGTCATTTAGGGCCAAACTACAAGTCATGCATTAATATCAGTATAAAAGTTCAGGGTAAGAAAAAGCAAGTAAGGACTAAAACACAGATTGTAAACGTTTATTTGATAAAAGAGTTTTGCATGGGATAAAATAAATTTGGCTAAAACACATGAGAAAACTCATGCACAATGTTGATGAAACGATGAAATGTTGAGTTGATACGATGTATGATGAGATAAACGTTCATATTTTATCTAAAATACCAATTTTCTTCGAGAACTAAGGTCATTTAGGGCCAAACTACAAGTCATGCATTAATATCAGGATAAAAGTTCAGGGTAAGAAAAAGCAAGTAAGGACTAAAACACAGATTGTAAACGTTAATTTGATAAAAAAAGAAGGTTTGCATGGGATAAAATAAATTTGGCTAAAACACATGAGAAAACTCGTGCACAATGTTGATGAAACGATGAAATGTTGAGTTGATACGATGTATGATGAGAAAAACGTTCATATTTTGCTTAAAATACCGATCTCTTTGAGATAATTAAAAATACGATTATGTCTCACGGCATGAAACAAAGTGTGTACATGTCGGAGACATCGTAGTATTTATCTCGTATGTGTTTAAAATCAATACAATGCAATAAAATATGCTCCACTGTGAGAGGAGAATCACATGCATGGCATGTAGGAGGATCCTCCCCTCTCAATAGATAGGAATGTGTAAAATATGTGTGTCCAGTTCGGAGCCGAGAGAGAACAACTTCCTCTCTGCGGTCTCTCCAACTGGACAGTTTAGGATTAAGTGTAGGTTGAATTTTAAACAGTTAATTGTTTGTTTCGGTAGACCACCTTTGTTGCCAATGGTGTTTGATGGCTGACTGAATTGAAGGTTTGATGTCGGTATAATATGGTAGTTTCAAATCTGTTTGTGCTAGGCGAAGAGCAGTCTTAGCTGCTTTATCAGCCTGTTCATTCCCCTTTATACCCACATGACTGGGAATCCAGAGATAAGTAATTTGAGTTTTTAGAAGATAATCGAAATGTTCGGATTAAAAGATTTTGGATTAGAGTATTTCTAGGGCTTCTTGATTTCAAAGCCTGAAAAACCGAAAGACAGTCTGAACAGATGATTGCCTTTTCAATGCGGTGTTCTTCGATATGGTCAAGCGCCAGACCGATAGCACATGCTTCCGCAGAGAAAATGGAGGCAATATCCGGGAGTCGGATAGAGGAGCAGTGATTAGATGTACAGCATGCTGCCGCAACATTATCACCATCTTTTGATCCGTCAGTGTAGATCTGAACATGGTCAGGGAAAGCCCTAATGCACTCCCGAAAGGAGGATTTGTGTTCTTCGGGTAATGCACTGGATTTTGCCCTCTCATGTAGAGATAAATTGATATCAGGTGTTTGAATGAGCCATGGTGGTACATCCGATACGGTGTACTCGTCAATGGTGTCGAAAGTTATATTAAGTTCCAGCAACAATTTTGAAATTCTGATGCCAAATGTTGGTATGAGCTTTTGATTTTGTGTAAATATTTCTTGATGTTGTGGATTGAATAAAAGGTTAAATGCAGGATTTTTTGGGGTTTGTTTGTTTGTTTGTTTGTTTGAGTTTTACGGCCCATCGACAACTAAGGTCATTTAGGGCCAAACTACAAGTCATGCATTAATATCAGGATAAAAGATCAGGGTAAGAAAAGGCAAGTAAGGACTAAAACACATATTGTAAACGTTTATTTGATAAAAAAAGGTTTGAATGGAATAAAATAGTTTTGGCTAAAACACATGAGAAAACTCATGCACAATGTTGATGAAACGATGAAATATTGAGTTGATACGATGTATGATGATGAGAAAACGTTCATATTTTGCTTAAAATACCGATCTCTTTGAGATAATTAAAAATACCATTATGTCTCACGGCATGAAACAAAGTGTACATGTCGGAGACATCGTAGTATTTATCTCGTATGTGTTTAAAATCAATACAATGCAATAAAAGATGCTCCACTGTGAGAGGAGTATCACATGCATGGCATGTAGGAGGATCCTCCCCTCTCAATAGATAGGAATGTGTAAAATATGTGTGTCCAGTTCGGAGCCGAGAGAGAACAACTTCCTCTCTGCGGTCCCTCCGACTGGACAGTTTAGGATTAAGTGTAGGTTGAATTTTAAACAGTTTATTGTTTGTTTCAGTAGACCACCTTTGTTGCCAATGGTGTTTGATGGCTGACTGAATTGAAGGTTTGATGTCGGTGTATGGTAGTTTCAAATGTGTTTGTGCTAGGCGAAGAGCAGTCTTAGCTGCTTTATCAGCCTGTTCATTCCCCTTTATGCCCACATGACTGGGAATCCAGAGATAAGTAATTTGAGTTTTAGAAGATAATCGAAATGTTCGGATTAAAATATTTTTGGATTAGAGTATTTCTAGGGCTTCTTGATTTCAAAGCCTGAAGAACCGAAAGAGAGTCTGAACAGATGATTGCCTTTTCAATACGGTGTTCTTCGATGTGGTCAAGAGCCAGACCGATAGCACAAGCTTCCGCAGAGAAAATGGAAGCAACATCTGGAAGTCGGATAGAGGAACAGTGATTAGATGTACAGCATGCTGCCGCAACTTTATCACCATCTTTTGAGCCGTCAGTATAGATCTTAACATGATCAAGGAAAGTCCTGATGCACTCCCGAAAGGAGGATTTATGTTCTTCGGGTAATGCACTGGACTTTGCCCTCTCATGCAAAGATAAATTGATATCAGGTGTTTGAATGAGCCATGGTGGTACATCCGATATGGTGTACTCGTCAATGGTGTCGAAATTTATATTTAGTTCCTGCAAAAACTTTGAAATTCTGATGCCAAATGTTGGTATGAGCTTTTGATTTTGTCTGAATATGTCCTGGTGTTGTGGATTAAATACAAGAACGAATGCGGGGTTTTTGGGATTGGATTTCAGTTGAGCAGCATACTGTAAGGATAATTTCTTTCGTCGATCGTCTAGAGATGGCTCATTAGCTTCCACATGGAGACTCTTCACAGGTGTTGTTCGAAAAGCTCCAAGTGCGAGACGCAGTCCCTGATTCTGTATAGGGTCAAGCATCTGTAGATAGGAGCTGCGAGCCGATCCATAGACAATAGAGCCGTAGTCAAGTTTTTGATCTTATAAGTGCCCGATAGATACGTAGAAGCATTTCACGGTCTGCACCCCAATCAGAATGGGAAAGAACTCGTAGAATGTTCAGCGCCTTCGAGCACTTATCCTTCAGATGTTTGATATGTGGAACAAAGGACAGTTTCGAATCAAATATTAGTCCAAGAAATTTAGTTTGTTCAACTACTGGAATTTTCATGCCATTGAGTGTGAGGTCAGGATCATTGTGTGGTTTTCGTTTTTGACAGAAGTGCATACAGACAGTTTTTTGATCTTGAAAATCTAAAGCCATTTTCGTAATTTGCCTAAACATTGTTGTAGTTGCCGTTCTATAGTGTGCATGTTTTTTGATCTGTAACAGATCAAGAAATCATCCACAAATAGAGACCCTTCCGTAGATTGGCCAAGACATTTGGTTATGCTGTTAATTTTTAGTCCAAAAAGTGTGACGGACAATATAACACCCTGAGGGACGCCCATCTCCTGTGTTTCTGTTTCTGAATAAGTTGAACCCGTTCGAACTTTGAAATGCCTGTCAGATATAAACTTTGGCAAATTAACCACGTATACCGATATCATGGAGATCCTTCATGATTCCATATTGCCAAGTTGTGTCGTATGCCTTTTCAAGGTCAAAGAATACGGCCACAAGATGTTCTTTCTTGGCAAATGCTTCTCGTATAAATGTTTCTAGTCTAACTAAGTGGTCTACCGTTCCCCTGCGGTTTCTAAAGCCGCTTTGCAAAGGACTTAAAATAATGTTTGATTCCAGGAACCAAACTAATCTGGTATTTATCATACGTTCTAGAGTTTTACAAATACAACTCGTCAATGAAATAGGACGATAGTTATTGGCATCAGTAGCATCTTTCCCGGGCTTCGGAAGGGGTATAATAGTAGATTCCTTCCAAGACTCGGGAATTTTGCCAGAAGAGTAAACTTGATTAAATATAGTTAAAAGACATTTTAGTGAAGAGTCTGGTAATTGTTTTAAAAACATATATGGAATTTCGTCTGGTCCAGCTGCCGAGTCCTTTGATTTCTCAAGGGACTCGAGCAATTCTGGTATCTCGAAAGGCCTATTGTAACTTTCACTATTGGAGGATTTAAAATTAAGACGTCTATTTTCCTTTTCCTTTTTAAATTTTTGAAATTTTTTGGAATGATTTTTGATGGATGAATTTTTAGCAAAATTTTTGGCAAAGGCGTCAGCTATTTCGGATTTTGAAGAAAATATTTTATTGTTGTTAATGAGGTGGGAGGATGGTGTTGCTTTTCTTTTCCCACTGATTTTACCAATCATTTCCCAAACTTTCTTCGAAGATGTATTGGAATTAATTTTTGAGACGTACTCTTTCCAAGTACTTTTCTTGTCGGATTTGATAGACCTTCGAGCTTTTGCTCTCCAAATTTTAAAATTGTTATAGTTTGAGACGGTTGGCGAAGCCAAGTACCGCCTCAGAGCGGAATTTCTACCAGATCTATTGATAAATGAATCATTTGAGAGACGAAACTTTGTTGGTTTTGGTACGGTTTTTGTAGCGATAGAAGTGAGCGCTTCTGTGAAAATTTTAATGGGGTCATCGAGGTTCAAAAATTTATCCTCAATGAGCTCCTCTGCGCACAAATTTTTAAATTGAAATTTATATGAAAATAGTAGCCTAGTTGACCTTTTTGACCTCGCATCTATTGCCGTTTAAGGCCCCCGGGGAACAGAACTTGTTAGCTCACCTGGTCCAAAGGACCGAGGTGAGCTTATGGGATACCGCAGCGTCCGGCGTCCGTCAACAATCGACTTCTTCTCCATAACCGCTGGTCGGATTTCAACAAAATTTGACTGGTAGCATCCTTATGGGCTACTAACTGAAAATTGTACAAATGATGGGGCTGACCCCCCGGGGGCCTGAGGGGCTGGGCCAAAAGGGGTCATTTTTGCTATTTCCATATAAACGACTTCTTCTCTGAAACCAAGCATGGGATAGCACCCATAATGCAATGGTAGCATCCTTATAGGGTGGGGATTCAAAATTGTACAACTGATGGGGCTGACCCCCCGGGGGCCTGAGTCAAATGGGGTCAATTTGGCTATTTCCATATAAACGACTTCTTCTCTGAAACTAAGCATGAGATAGCACTCATAATGCAATTGTAGTATCGTTATAGGGTGGGGATTCAAAATTGTACAAATGATGGGGCTGACCCCCGGGGGGCCTGAGGGGCGGGGTCAAAAGGGGTCAATTTGGCTATTTCCATATAAACGACTTCTTCTCTGAAACTAAGCATGGTATAGCACCCATAATGCAATGGTAGCATCCTTATAGGGTGGGGATTCAAAATTGTACAAATGATGGGGCTGACCCCCCGGGGGCCTGAGGGGCGGGGTCAAAAGGGGCCAATTTGGCTATTTCCGTATAAACGACTTCTTCTCTGAAACTAAGCATGGTATAGCACCCATAATGCAATGGCAGCATCCATATAGGGTGGGGATTCAAAATTATGCAAATGATAGGGCTGACCCCCAGGGGGCCTGAGGGGCGGGGTCAAAAGGGGTTAATTTGGCTATTTTCATATAAATGACTTCTTCTCTGAAACTAAGCATGGTATAGCACCCATTATGCAATGGTAGCATCCTTATAGGGTGGGGATTCAAAATTGTGCAAATGATGAGGCTGACCCCCCGGGGGCCCTGAGGGGCGGGGTCAAAAGGGGTCAATTTGGCTATTTCCATATAAACGACTTCTTCTCTGAAACTAAGCATGGTATAGCACCCATAATGCACTGGTAGCATCCTTGTAGGCTGGGGATTCAAAATTTTGCAAATGATAAGGCTGACCCCCCGGGGGCCTGAGGGGCGGGGTCAAAAGGGGTCATTTTGGCTATTTCCATATAAATGACTTCTTCTCTGCAACTAAGCATGGTATAGCACCCATAATGCAATGTTACCTGGTTGAACGATTCCTAACCTCAAATTGTTATTTTATAAATTGGTTTGTAGAACTTGTTTCGATCAAACTGCAGAACCTTGTACTCCCCATGAAAACCAATGAAATAAAAAGAAAAGAAGAAACCCCTGTCATCCAGCACTACGAATGTATTAGGGCCATTTCCGGTGCTAAAAACAGGAATAATAACATTATATTGGTAATGGATCAGTTTACTAGGTTTTTTGAGGTCTAAGTTATTGGTGATCAAACTGCGAGGACTACGGTGATTATAATATTTTTCTAAACTTCATTTTTCGCTATGGAATACCTTGGGAGTTACCTTTCGACCAGGGAAGGAAGTATGAGTCTCGCCTATTCCAGGAAGTGTGGAGGTTAGGGATAAATGAAAACTATGTAGCGTAGCCAATTAATTTTGTGTGATCTTTGTTCATTTATTTCTAAGATTGTTGACTTTAGACAACACGAGTTACTTCCCTTGCTACAGCGGAGGTTTAAACCGTTGAACGATATATATTAGCCTCTCCTGAGCAAGCTATAATTAGATCACACACTAAGACAAAGAAGCGCCTGTTTTTGGAGAAGGTCTTTTGTTATTGATAAGAAGTTTGCTTGAGAAATTCTTACATCCAACGGTTTAGTAATTTGTAGAAGACACCAGCTTGCCAGGTTGTTGTTGGACCTTTAAGACCTTCTATGGGTTCGTAATTCGATCATTTGTTATGGATGGTGCGCGCCATCTTGTGTGTTTACAAACATAAGTATTTGTTTACGCTATATTTAACACATACAGTTCTTTTTTGGGATCAAGATGTATGACATTCTACTACTGGGACATAGCTACATTAGACGTTTAGGAGAGTATCAATCTGATTGAAATACAGATCCTTTTAACCACTCCGTTCAACCTCTTATCTAACGTAGTGATAATTAGGGCCCCGCATCGAGATGCGGGTGCCCTATAGTAATCAGGTTGTCCGTCTGTCCGTCCGTTTTTTTCTTTTGCACATTAATGATGGAAGGGAGTGGAGTATTTTCCCCATATTTTACATGATGATTCCCCATCCATCCTAGATCTGCTTGGTAATTTTTCAGGCTGAAATTAAAAAATCGGCCATCTTGGATTTTAACATTTAAAAAAATCACAATGTTGTTGCTCTTAACTGATAAACATTTTGTTATAACATTATGATGCAAAGTTGTTCAGAATTAAACAAGGAGTTGACTGTCCAAAGGTAAGGTCATGGGCCAAGGTTACTAAGTCGAAGGTCAAGGTCAAATTTATTTGAGTTAATTGTATGCTCTTAATATAATGTTAGCTTGGAATCAGGATTCAAGTTAAATACTTGGAAGACTTTTTCCAAAGAATTATAATAATGTACCATCATCGGTTTCCCAATTAATGTTGACATTAATTATTTATTAGCAACATATAGCTAACACGGAAGAATTCGTTGTCAAAATACTACTTTTCCACTTAAGCACGTCAGACACATAGCGGGGCCCTTTCTGACGTGTCAGTGTTCTAGTAAGAATCTGTATTTTAATCAGATTGAGGAGAGTATATGCAGCATAATCCAGAGGATAGCAATTTAAGACTCGGTGATGATTTTGATGTGATTCGGGCTAAGTGTGGTCTTAACATTTGTAAACTATTTTTTTTGTTTGAGTTTTACGGCCCATCGACAACTAAGGTCATTTAGGGCCAAACTACAAGGCAAGCATTAGTATAAGGATAAACTTTTGCGCGACTCTTCTTTGTTCAAGTTTTCCTTTCCAATCTGGTGTGTTCCATAGTATTTTTACAACTAGGCTGTAGCCATTTATGCGATGAGAGACTTTCAACCCATAAACTATGTCTCGGTCTACTGTCCGGTGCGGTATTTCCCCGCCATGGTATAGGATTTGATCATGTTATTATTGGACAGCTCCGTCGTCAGCCTTGGGCGACGTCACCTCAATATAATGATAGGGTGCATGACCTCAACAATCAGTTGTTGGAATCAGGAGCTAATGACATTGTTCTTCAAGCATTTCATTCTGGCATCATCGTGGTTTTGAGAACCAAGCAATTGTCCCACTTCGACCCCCAGGATGGCGTCCGTTTAGTGTATATGGATGATGGGTTTGTTTGTTCGATTATTTTAACGTCCTATTAACAGCCAGGGTCATGTAAGGACGGCCTCCCATGCATGTAGTGTGTAGCGTGTGTGAAGAGCGATGTGCGTGTTTTGCGAGACTGCGGTATGTACGTGTTGTGTCTTCTTGTATAGTGGATTTTTTTGTTGTTGTTTTTTTTTATTAACGTCCTATTAACAGCTATGGTCATGTAAGGACGGCCTCCCATGTATGCGGTGTGTTGCGTGTATGTTGTGGGAGGTGAGTGTACTGGGAGACTGCGGTATGTTCGTGTAGTGTCTTCTTGTATAGTGGAACTGTTGCCCTTTTTATAGTGCTATATCACTGAAGCATGCCGCCGAAGACACCAAGCAACACACCCCACCCGGTCACATTATACTGACAACGGGCGAACCAGTCGTCCCACTCACTGTATGCTGAACGCTAAGCAGGAGCAGAAACTACCAAGCTCGTTTCAAATGAAAATTGAGCAAAAAATGCTCATAAATGTGTTTTCCCTATATAAACTATAGTAAACTTGACCCCCTCCCCAGGGGGAAATGTGAGACCCCAGGGTCATATAATTCACAATTTTTGTAAAGGACCTTAAGACCTTTCTATTTATGAAAAGTATTTGTGTTTCTACCATTTCCAGAATTTCAGAAGAAGATTTTTGAAGTTTTATCCTATTTGACCCTTTTTTTAGCCCCGCCCCTCTGCCCCCAGGGGGTCGGCCCAGAACTAATGTGGATATGATATTAAAATGCTATCTCAGGCTAATAATCTTAACCAAGTTTGACTCGTTTCCAATGAAAATTGAGCAAAAAATGCTCATAAATGTGTTTTCCCTATATAAAAATATAGTAAAACTATATGACCTACTCCCCCAGGGGGAGCAAACGCGGCATGACGGACCCCAAGGGTCCATATAACTTAAGATCTTTTGTAAAGGACCTTCAAGACCTTTCTATTTTTTATGAAAAAGTATTCGAGTCTTCTAGCCATTTCCCAGTATTTTTCAGAAGAGGATTTTTGATCAGTTTTTACATCCGTTATTTGACCCCCTTTTTGGACCCCAGCCCCCAAGAGCCACTGGGAGGTCCAGGTCATGAGAAAGATTTTGTTTAATAGGATTAAATGGCCCATCTCATACTGATAATCTTGACCAATATTCTGACGTCATTTGTCCTATTACAAATGACCCAAATAATCCATCCACCCCTCACACCTCCGCCCACTGCAAAAAAATGATGCGTTTTTCTAATATAAGAATATTAGTTAACTTATAAACCCACTCACCCAGGAGGGAAATCTATGATGGACCCACACTGGGTCATAAAGATGTGCACAATTTTCTGTAAAGGTCCTTAATAATCTTGTCCTATCGTATGATAGCAGTATTTCTACCTGATCGCGCTACCTCTGGGTCTGGTGCATCTAGAGAATACTCGAAGATATTTTTGGAATTTTTTATCTCAATTTTACCCCTTTTGTGCCCCCTCCCACAGCCACTGTGGACCTAACTCGTGGGGACGGCGACGCCATATAATTCCACAATTTATCGATTAGCTCACTTTACTCGCTTTAGAAGAGTTTGTGCCAAAATTTCCGATTGGAATTTGCGTGTCAGCAGCTTTTGGAGAAACGAAGTCCGAAAATGTGAAATTGTTTTAGCGGACATACGGACGCAACACGCACAAAAGGCGATTAGAATAGGTCACTTGAGACTTCGTCTCATGTGACCTTAAAAAATGCACGAAAATCTAAGGGTGGGATTTTTCACGGACAATGCATTCTTCTAAGATTGGCATTTAAGTATAAATTTACAAACTTTTTATGCATGCATGACTACTTCTAAACCAAGAGTGCTTGTCATTGGGCGTAGTTTTATTTGGAGGTTGTTTGAAGCGATCAACAAGGGAGCCTATAAAACAATTTCGGTTTACAACAATGCGTGGTATACATGGTTGAACGATTGTTAGCCTCAAATTGTTTTGTTTTTTACAAATTGGAGGCACTGATTTATATAACTTGGATATTTCTCCTGATCAATTATTATACACTATTTAAAACTTTGCTGCAGAACTTTTGTCACAGTGTTGTTTGTTAATGTACATTTGTGAACCTTTTTTACAACGTACTCCACGTGGAGTGGCCCTTCAGTTATATGAAACCAGGCGGAAAACGGTCAACAAAGGACTGGGTGTTCTGTTGTTGGGTCAGGATCGCATGCGATTATGGCCTCACAGGAGGATTTTCATTAGTCCGTTTAACTTGTTTTAAGAGGCGGATGTCATCTTAATGATATTGGAACCAAGAAGTTTTATAGGAGTATGCATTTGGCATTTATAGAGACCGCAGAACCAAATGATTTCTCTATATACGATATGTTAACGTTTGCCACTGTCCAGGTTTAATGGAATTTTCAAGTCTGGTCACCTGTCACTGTTTTTTGAAGAAAAAGAAATTAAGATTTACCCTCTTTCTAAACTTCCCTAGGGGGGGGTCATCTTATGTTGAATTCCGCACCGAACATTGACCAAAATATTCATGAAATTCCAATATTGATTACCTCCCCCTGTCACAAACACACTGGACAGAATTTTAAAATTTCTTTACATATTTTACATCTACATTTATTGCCCAACCCACACATTGAACATTTGAAACTGATGCGCCCTGAATACCCAATCAGCAGGCTCAGAAAACATTCACCTCTCTATGAAATCTTGTGCCCAAAAGGGGATTTCCAGGAATCTATTTTTGGTTTGATTCCGCAGTCCATAATACATGCATGACAACATCTTGTTCAGCTTGAGGTTGATGGCCACAAAGCTTAAGCATTGTCGACTTCTCAAATGCCATCAATTTTAGGTAAGCCTAGGCGTGTAAACATAGTGGACACTGTAGTTTCAACTAGTCGTGTTGGACATAATATTTATATGAGTACATGTGCTTTTATTAGGCGGTGTCAGTCGCACATTTAATTCAGTGGTATATTCCACTAATATGTGTACAGCACTAATCATGAGAACAAATGATAATTACTCCAGCTCAGTTATAAAGTTGGTTTGGGTCTCACTTTTAGCTATATGAGGTCATTTATATTGTTCACAATTCCTTATATATTCTTTAAGGTGTGTTATATGAGTTATGGGAGTGCATCTACTTGGTGTCTTCGGCGGCATGCTTCAGTGATATAGCACTATAAAAAGGGCAACAGTTCCACTATACAAGAAGACATAACATGAATATACCGCAGTCTCCCAAAACACGCACCTCGCACAACATACACGCAACACACCGCATACATGGGAGGCCGTCCTTACATGACCATAGCTGTTAATAGGACGTTAATTAATCAAACAAACAAACAAAAAGCATCTACTATATACGAGTTGTTTTTGCGCCAAATTAGGATATATAAAATTTCCAAGTTGCACATGTTCTGCCTTGAATTGAATGGGTTATGGAGATAATTTTTATACATATAATGCTGTCACTGTACATGTTTTGCCCTCACTTTCATGGGGCGGCTCTATATAGCTACATATAACAAAGACATTAATATTTGTGTCCTGCCCCGACTTCCATGGGGTAATATTTCACGAGCCCCTTTAATTTATCATCCTTTGCCTGGACTTCATTGATTCCATTGCTGCATTTCAAGTTCCACAAATTGTTCTTTTCTGTGACTACTGTTGAACGAAGTTGATGTATTTCTGCTGACGGTGACAAAATATTCATAGGCGACACCCCTGAAAAATAAATATATCTATACATATAAACTTGTTTTATCAGACTTCCTTTGTTAATTAAATGTCAACATTTATATATTTCACATCCGAAACTTAAAACCAAATACTAGGCAGCTAGCTGTATCACAGGGATGCGGCAACACATGTATCCACTATACAGCAACAGTGCAGTGACCTCATGAGTTCCATTATCTTGTGACAACAACAATTTCGACCTTTGTGTCCTCCAAACATCCAGTTCCTCTCCCCAATGCTACCCCTGGCTTCCCCTTCCTCACAGGGGCGAACGCTCAACTTAAGGCCAAAACTGAGGCGGTGCCAAGGGAGGCATTAGGAAACAAAGTCAGTTAGGAAGAAGAGAAAAGATAGGGACAACGGGTACAATTCTTACGCCCTACCTGCAGGGCCAAAGCCGTGATGGCTGTGTCTACTGTGTGACATTGTATTAATTAAAATGCCAGTTGTCTACTTGAGATAAAATGCCCAGCTTTAGATCAATGGAAATTTGTTTCCCCAGAAAGAGTGTTCGCAGGACCCAAAATCATGTTGTGAGTTGAGTAATGGGAAGGTAATGCTTAAGAGAACACATAATTATAACTATCAAGAGCAAGGATAAATGGCCCTTAGTCAAAAACAATGGTGTGACTTTGTTATTTGGACATGCACTGGGAAAATGTCAGTCGAGAGAATGCAATTTGACATGGAATTCTGGGAAGATGTTGTTCAGAAACTTATATTTGGAATGGAAAGAGGGATCTTTTCTCTCCTTAAAAATTTATTTGCCAAGCTATGTCTAGTATATTTTAAACTTATTTTTGTAACGTTGTAGATGCTTTGTTGCTAGAAAACTCAAGACCTCTAGTGGCAGACAGTCTACTAGTGTTCAACTTAATTGTTTTGTTTATATTGTTTTGCTGGGTGGTTTCTTGTGATATCAATATTGATAAGAATGTAGATGATCAAGATATTGTTTCTGATTGGAAGGAGGTGGGTTTGTAACGGGAAGCAGAACTCCTGCTACCATTATCAAAACAACTAGCACTCCATTATATAGTAGTGGACCTTACCAAAATATTGAGAAAGGATCAGCTGAGAGTGAGGTTTCCTTCCCCTTAATAATTAAACAGTCGGGGGCTATTCCCAAACCTAGTATTAGGTTTGAAACCTCGGATAAGTCCGACGAGGAAGATACGGATGATGAAATTATTAAGAGTATTAAAAGAGAGAAAGGAAAGACAGACATTTACAATGCCTAGACTCCAAACAAAGGGGAGAGAACAATCTATATTAAAGAACCGAGTGAATAGGTTCAAGGATCAAACTAAAGGTACATATGATGGAGATTGATGGGGAGAGTGTCCCCAGTGAGAATAGCAGGCTAGAATCTAAATAATGCAAATCCAAATCTGATAGTGGTTTGAAAGTGGTAGGAGTCAGTCGTACCGTAGAGAGAGCAATCCTGAATAATTTTCGAGCAATGTTCATGCTAACCCCAGTCCTGGGCATGTACAAACCCCCCGAAGGTGGTAGATATCAAGCAAGGAGGTGTCGGAGCTTCGAAGATTTCCCCTAGTAAACCATTTACCCGCCACAATTTAGAACCCCTTATAACACATATTTCGTTAGGAGTTTGAAAAAATGATGAAAGAGAGAAACATGTTGGGTTTTAGAAATCACTACCAAGCAACACAACCATCCACCCGGACACATTATCTTGACCGAACGGGTGAACCAGTCTTCCCACTCTCCTGTATTGCCTGAACGCTAAGCAGGAGCATTAAAACTAGCCACTTTTTATAGACTTTGGTGTTGTCCTCGCCAAGGACAGTGGAACCCAGAGCCCTTCCTCACGTAGGCGAATTCTCAGGTGATAAATATCGAAATAAAAAAATTGTGAAAATAAGGTAGAACAAAAATGTTATTTATTATTGTCATTTTTCCCAATCTTCTAAAATTTAATGTAAGCGCTTAATAATACATTTAAAAAAGAAAAAAGAGTGAGCCAGCCAATGGCAAGGCCTAATGCTATAAATAAAGTTATAGATCACTTAATTTTGGTTTAACAAAATATGTTTTGTGTTAAATTCTTTTGCATATAATTGATATTATATAAAATCTCTTGACGCGTTCGCGAAAAATGGCCGAGCAGTGTAATTCTACCACCTTAGAAGTCAAGAAATCTACCCTCTTATTGCTCCACCCAAAGGGTTAAGAACATTGTCACCGTTAGTGTTTCCTCCGGCCCATGGTGGACAGAAAGCCCGAAGACCGTTCCTCACACAAAACGCTCAACTAAGGACCAAATGTGAGGCGGTGCCAAAGGAGGCATTAGGAAAGATAAAGTCAGTTTAGGAAGCAGAGAAAATATAAGATACTGAATTTAGTCGCCTTTTACGATCATGCAATAGGGGCAGCAGGTACATTGCAAACGCCCTATATGCAGGGTGTAAGCAATTGTAGACGGAAGATGGTTATCACTACTATGGCCGTAAAGGTCTACGGCACCTCAATGGATTTGGTATGTAGACGGTAACAGCATTGATGCTGGTAACCAACAATTACGCTCTGTGGTAACGTTGGTGTAGCGAACGTCAATATGAGGGTTTGTGTTGGGACCAAGTATGAGAACATGTATAACTGATTTTAAACAATCTAATTAAAATTAGACTTGTAATTCCGCTCCCACTACGATACTCTACGTTACGCTTCAATACAAGATCTAACGATACCCCGTTCGGGGTCACCTCAGCATGACCCCTGGCCTAGATTTGAAGGCCAATGAAAAATTGGCAATGACGTCATACTTCGACCAATCAGAAATCGCCTCCTAGAATCAGTTCGGTTCTATATATTTGTAAACAAATATGGCTGCGTACATAAAGAACGTATCGTCGCGACTAAAACTACAACTGAAAGAAGAACAGATAAAGATAATCAATAGCCTGTTAGACAAGAAAGACTGCATGGCCGTTCTCCCAACAGGATTCGGGAAGTCTCTGCCATTCCAGGTACTGCCACTCATCCAAAAAGAAATGGGAACCACAGGCATCGTACTAGTGTGTTGTCCCTTGATATCCCTTATGAAAGACCAGATAGAGAGGGCGAATGCCATAGAAGGTGTCACGGCAGCACAGAAAGGTAGGCGATATAATACCAATGTCAAATGCCAAAGTAATAAATTTAGCATACTCCAAAGCATCACATCCACGCCGGTGCCAATAAAGGCTATATCAAAAAATGGCCGCCGCACACTGAACTTGCCCGTACTAGCCTAATCGACCAGCTCTCGACGAGTATCAATTTTCGCCATCGTATGTGTACGATTGCCTCTCAAATTTATTTCAATTAAGTAAACACTACCATGCTGGATTCCATAAAAAAAGTCTGAAAATTCATGTGTGATCGAAACGACATGAAACCTTTGAGATTTTTTTGTTGAGAAGACTTATATTTTTTATATTATCACAGGAAAGAGTCCAGAATTGGATAGAGACATTTTGGACGGCAAAATAGACATTGTCTTTGGAAGTCCTGAGGTGTTGCTGGATGAGCAGAGAGAAATCATTAGGACAAATGAATGTGTCAACTATAGTAATTGACGAATTTCATTTGATTTCCACATGGTAAGATTAATAATGTTTTTGTCATTTTCAACCAATACAACCTGCTTTTCAAACCCAACAAACTTATTTATCCTGCAACTGCCCTGCAAACTGACAGATAGCTACTGCTGGATAAACGTTGAATGTCATATTGGTTGCAGGATAAATACAGTTAGTATCTTACAGTACAAGTTTTATTTTGGTGTTTGACACAGAAAGCCTAAGTCTCGCACCAAAATAAACCTTGCATTGTAAGATACTAAACATGTATTCTCTATATACATTTTGAATTCAACAATATCCAGAGCAAGCTATATACACGTGACATACTGAACAAATCATTATAAGTGATTATTTATTTTTTCACAGTAAAATATGAAGAACCAATATTCTGTAGTTAAAAATATTCATTTGAAGATTTTCCATGTTACCGGTATCCTTTATATTTTTATCAGGGGACAAGATGACAAAGAGCAGCGAAAGAAAGCCTTCAGAAAATGGTTTGGGGAACTTGGAGAGCTGCGGTCTTTATTCCCAAATGCTACACTTTTGGCTTTAAGTGCCACATGTACCTTGAAAGTCCAACAGCGTGTCATGAAAGCTGTGATGTTTCGACATAATTATACATACGTTTATGTATCACCGGACAAAAGGAACATTAAGTTTGTTATAAAGAAAAGTCCTAATGATGTAGAAATGGCTTTTACGTGGTTAGTAGATGGACTCCTACAAGGAAACACGTTCCCCAGAATTCTTGTCTATTGTAAATCAATTGGAGAAGTTGCCAAAATCTATGACTACATAACAGATGAATTACCTGATCATCTCAAGTGTTCAATATCAATGTTCCATTCTGAGACAGAGGAAATGGTTAAAGAACATGTATTGTCCTCCATAAGTGATAGTGAAAGTGAGTTACGGGTGATTGTTTCGACGAATGCTTTGGGTATGGGAGTAGATTTTAAAAAACTGTCTGGTATCATTTTATATGGTCCTCCAAATTCAATGCTTGATGTAGTGCAAGAAATTGGACGAGCAGGAAGAGACGGTGAAAAGGCTGTGGCCATACTTGTACACAATTCCCATCATCTTCGTCAATGTGATCCAGATGTTAAAAAGTTGTACCAGAAAAATGAATGTCGGAGGCTTAGTATGATGGAGTCATTTCTAAAGGAAGACGAACTTGAGAAACTGAAATCTAACATCGGGGACTGTACTTGTTGCGACATATGCCAGGCTACCTGTACTTGTGGAGATTGTTCATTACTTCCCCTTGAGAAACTCTTCCTGGGTGACAGTTCAGTAGATGAGGTAGAGTCAGATAATCCTGATGACGATGATTTTTCTGATGATGCAGAATTAGAAGACATTGATTTAGGTGATTATGATTAAAATGTGCATACTTTTGTCTATGATTTGTACTGCAACCAGTTCAACATGGTATATAAAATATATTTAAAAGCTATATGTGCCACGACAATTTTGACAAACTATAGCTATTTGTTCTTTATTACGTTGAGTAATATATTGAAAGCCATAAGGTGATAAAGTCTATGTAAACCATCAAATCCAGACTAAAATATTTGATGAGTTATGAACATTAAGTAACAACAGATGTGTTGGCACTGTAAACAAGTTCTTGTTTGTATGTTTTATGAATTGATAAAAATTGCAAACATATCTGCAAAAGTCACTCTACAATTACTATTCACACAAAAAATGTGAAATGAAATAATTATAGTCCACAACTTGGCTTCCTGTAAGCATTTCACTACACAATCAATGTTAATGTGAGGATTTTTGTCAGAAATTCTTATTTGTATATGTAAAATGAAAAAAAAAATACCAGGTATTTGTTCTGTATTTCTCAAAATGTCTTAACTTTTTGTGGTGAAGATATGTAACTATGTTTTGATTAGTCAGATTACTTAGCACATATGTCCTTAAATAGTACTACTAGTTGTGTTAAATTGTGTTCATAAAAGAAAGGTATATGTTATCAACAATTAACTGATTTTTACTTTTTTCGTTTATTAAAGAAATCTGCATGTATATATACTTTAAGTTTTAATTTGTAAACATGCATTATAGCTAGGCCATAAAAAAGAATATGTCTTTTTTAGAGTTACATTGGCAAAAAAAATTCAGGTCGGTAGGTGGGGATGTTTTGGGGTTTTTTAGTGTCCTTCACTCTAAAGTAGTGGCCGGTATCTAGTGGCCGGAACTGGAGTCTGAGATGAAACACCCGACTTTAAATTATATTTTTCAAAAAAAAGTGGACAAAAATTAGGGTGGGGGTAAAAATTTAGGGTCGGTTGGGAAACCCTAAACAGACATTTTTTTTGTTGGCCTTAGAAAAATTAGTCATGAATTTATTTTACTTTTCCTTCTCTTTATTATACATGTTCAGTCATTCATAATATGCAGAATACATGTACAATCATTATTATCAGTATAATCGTGAAAATCCCAACTGCTACATGTGTAATGATACTTGTATATGAAAGCACAAGTGAATTTTGATTCATTGAAATGGATAATATATCTATAAAAAACTTTATTTTGTTATTTTGTCATTTTTTCCCTGAAAGAGGTCCAGCGAATATAGCTTTTTAATATAAGAAACAAATGGATTATTCCGATTAATACAGTCCTACCAATTCAAATGGCTGTGTGAATTGAAGCAGCTAAATTATATTTCTGTAAACTACAATGTACACATACTAAACACAGCATGTTGCATAAAAATGAAAAGATTCTCATGGAAGTGAATACATTATATATTGCTTCCCAAACCAAATTTGATTCATTTAAACAGTAACTTTTGAGTTTTATTATATAATGGTTATGACAGTTACATATTGGTTTAACAGAGACATGACCTTGGCATTCAACCATTACAGACTAGGGCCTATATATTTTATTAATGAACAGATGGCTGTTAAAGCCCATTGGGCCTCTTGTTATATATACTCTGAAATTGTTACTAACAGGAGAAAAAGTTTTACATTTAACTATATTGATTTCAAGGGAGGTTATTCTAAACATTAAAAGTAACCGTGAAGAACTCTTCTTGGCCTGAAGTGTAACTGCATAACTCATGCAGTGGTACTACACAACTAAACTTAAAACTTGCAGTCTCTTAATCGTCCATATGGGGACCAAGGTCTATGCCGATGTAGCATGGTTGGCAAATCTTGCGAACAGTTTGAAAATGGATTTCTGTCCAGACCAGGAAGCCTTTTGTGAAGTTTCCTTGTGTGATCGGTCCTGAAGACATCATGCTCTACTAAGTCTTTAAGTACCTTCTGAACATCTGCATTATAGGATGGCAGATGATGGAAACCCTTCCTTTGGCCAAACTCACTGGCCTCCTCCAATTTCTTTGTCAGCAGTATGATTAAAGGATACTCTTTGGAGTGTCGCAAAATACTTTCTTTTGTTTTGTGACCTGTACATGAAGCCTTGCTGTCACGGTTCAGCATTTCGATATACTCGTCCAAGGCAATGTTGTTGTTTTTTCCGCCCTGCAAATTAACGAACCTGTTGCTTATGAATCGTTCCTCCTGGTCTGCTGTAAGAAGACCTGAAGCCATAGCTGTAGTATGCACAGAGCAAATAGTGTATTTAATTTTGTGTGTTTTGTGATAGATTGGAAGCTCATACTTAGCAGAGCGGACACAGCGGCCACCATCTCCCATATCTACACCACTATCAAAGTTCCTATGGAGCATTACCAACTTAAATAACATTAGGACGTAGTCATGAACTTCATCAGTTTTCACTTCCTTTTTCTTTTTGGTGCGACTTAATGACACTCCATGGGATGAGGACTCGTGAGCTTTCAGTGAACCAACTCTTTTATAATCACGATCACAGAAATGGCACTGAAAACGTCCATCTTTGCACTGACCACTCCAGTAGTTTTCCTCATGCTGAGGATTCTCCAGTACGTGCCTCAATTCCTCACAAAGATCATCTGTCTCCTCGAAAAACCATTTCTTCAGTAATTGTTCACAAGTATCATTTAGCCAGCAAATCCGATCGTTTGGGCTCATTTCTTCTAAATCTGGTAACTGCAGATTATCCACATCCTTTGACTGAAACTTGTCAAGGAACAATGCTACACAAATAGCATCTAGAACTGTGTAATACAGCATTTTGTATGCTCTATATGCGTTCTTCACAGGTCCCTTGGCACTTCGGTGTCCAAGGAGGTTTCTGTAGTAATGCACAGTACCTGGGTCTCCTGCCATATCTGTACTGTAGGTTAACTTGAAAATAGCCTGTAGATGAAAATTATGTTATATTAGAAATACGTTGTTGTAAATTTAGCTTTATTTCAGAGTAATCAAACATATCGAACTATCAGTTTATCCCCCAAGCTGTTTTTTACACAGATATAAGGATCTTATGTGGATGGGAAAACTACATAATCACACATATTATCCCTATTTATAATAATCTAATCTGAACTGGAAATCACACTTGTACACCTATTGAAACACAATTACTGACCCACTGTCCATTCTGACCACCTAACATGGCAACATAACAGTAAACCTAATTTCTAACTGAAATGATATTATATATATTACAAATTAAAGTATTATTACTTACTTCAAGAAAATTCATCAGGCGATGAAAGTCTTCTGACTTTGAAATAAACCCTTCCAATCTTCCTTTTGATGTCCTTGAGTCTTTCAAGGCAACCTGAGCACACTGGACTCTCTCATCAGTAAGACGATCACCTTGGAAAAAAGACAAAAATTTAAAGTAAATCTAGACACTGACAATCGTCATCCAAAAAAGTAACCTTATAGACATGATATTTCCAAAATTCAAATTTGTCTCCAATAAAGTTGAGAATTTTGCAATAAGAATGATACAAGTGTAACAGATATGAACATTCTAGGCAGATTGATATATGTATAGCAAAGAAAACTTTTATTTTAAATGCTGTAGTATATAATGTACACCAACTGGGAAAGGAAAAAAAGGTCTTTCCAAACAAGTTGTCTTTTTTTATAGAAAATGAAATTGGTTCTATAGTAAGTCCAGAAAGTGGTTGTATTAATCAGGTCATTGTTATACAGAGGTTGTCGCTACAGCAGGTTTTATCATACCTCCGAAGAACACAGCATCAACGACCTCATCATTTTCTGTTGGAACATACAGATCTGTAAGAGTCTTCAGGAGTCGAATCATTTCATCAGTTTTGTTTTCATTGGTATCGAAAAGTCCTAATGGGAAACTGTGAATAGAATAGTAATTATGTAATTATGTAAGATTGAGCAGAATTACAATTAAGACAAACATGACTTAACATAATGATATATAAGAAAACATCTTTAAATTTTTATATATAATGTACATCAAAATAACAGTAATACATTGTGTGTCTATAATGTGTAAATGTGAAAATTTTTCAAAAGTTTTCAAACTTGCGTTTGATGGTTTCAGTAATATCTCTAATAAACTAACTTCAAAAGGTAATTTTTACATGATACCTTAATTACATACTAGTAAACATTTTTATACATGTACCTGTGTTGTTTTAATTCCAGCATGATTAGTATGCTTGTGCTCCAAATGTTTTGGAAAAATCTTTTCCAAATACTTGGCCACTTGTGGAATGTGTCTGATGACAGCTGATGCATAAATAAATGTAAGTTCTTTGAGTAGTTGTTCCTGCTCCTGGATTGAGGGAATGTACGTGATGTTATTTTCAAATCCTTCAGACCTAGTTGGATTGATGGGATTGAATCGGTCAACAATGGCATAAACATGAAACAGATGAAGACTCTGAGTTTTCCTGTCAGTTGTCCGATAAGAGGGGAGAATGTCTTTATCCCAGTTGTCGCCAACAAGCTGAAATTTCTGAGACAAGTCTTTATTCACTTCCCAATTAGTCTACAATAAAAAGATAAATTTAACATTTTTCAGTTAATACTTGTATTCATAATTTATTTTTAAAGTGCACAACATTCATGTATTGATGAGTTGATCCCTTAATACCGATCAATTTATGAAACTGAGGATTTGAACAAAACTAAGTAAATATATTTAAATTAATTACAAATGTACACTGATGTTTAGTGTGTAGAATGGTGTAAAATGGTCATAAGATTTTAACTAAATCACACTTTTTACATTGTTTATTTATAAGAAACACAGTATTTTCTGTATTGAATTACCTTCAGCAATCGAAGTTCTTCATCTAACTTTTCATTCCATCCTTCCAGTTTGTTGTGAAGAGTTCGAGGGTGTACACACAGACCAATCTTACAGAGTAATTCTATTACCTGTGTTAAAAACAAAAGATAAAATTATAGAATATTTCATTGAGATATAAATTGAAACGCAAGTCGAACAAATTCACTGTGTATCAAAATAGTTTTCTCTTCAGCCTACAGAATTTGACTGGTTTATGAAACAAGAAGTTGTTTAAAGGACTTTAGCCTATTTGACCCGGGTGACCTTGAATGAAGGTCAAGGTCATTCATTTGAACAAACTTGGTAGCCCTTCATCCCAGCATGCTACAGGCCAAATATCAGTACCCTGGGCCTTTCGGTTAATGAGAAGAAGTCGTTTGAATGTAAAGTTTACAGACGGTGCAGGGCGGACAGCGCACGACGATGGACGGTGCATGATGACAATAGGTCATCCTGACCCTTCAGGTCAGATGACCTAAAAAATATAGTCACTTCTACAGTGAGATTTAACAAATAGCAGCTTGACTATAACTAGTTAAAGCTTGTACAGTGTTCATCAAGAAATAGCATTATTCTGTGCTATGCACATTTACAGAATTAAATTTGCTAGAGATATTAAGTTACCTACATGTATATACACAATTTGAAATCTATTAGATTTATTTTTTGAATAGCTAATTTTAGTTAATTACCCTTTGAGTGCAGCCACCACGGGCTAGGAGGAGTGCAATAATGTAGTGTATGGTAGACATCTCCTGATTTCTGCCATGCAAACCTATGGCTGTGGAAAGCATTCTATGGAAAGAAGGTTTACTGACTATGGGTGCATCTTTCACTATAGATGTTAACACAGATGTCATATGTGGACATCTTTCCTGAAAATCAGCATGAAAAGTCTCCCAATTGAAGTTCATGAAATGTTCAAAATCTTTGTTTTGGAGGCAGGCACCAGAGCCTCGCTGACAGATATTGGTGCATTCTTCTTCAATAAGTTTAGAGACAGCTTCAACAACAACATCTGGATTTTTCTGGCATAAAGTTGTGGTTATTGTTTTGTCTAGTCCATCTCTGTTGTCCACTATGGCCTTACATATAGACGAAATAGAAGATGAGGTGACAAGTACCGATTTCTTCCCACTAGGATAAATTAACAGACACCTAAAAAAGGAAAAAGGTGAATTGAAGTAATGGCAAAACAGCATATCATGGCAATACATATAATAATAATTGTCTTACTATTAGTCAAGTATAATAAATGTATCGAAAACACCTTTTCATTTCATCATAATTACATATATAAAATGCATTGAATAGGATCAATCAAATGCATACAATTATGTCATTGTAAACAGTAGAATACATGTTTTAAATTTATATATAAAAATTGTATTCCAATAAAACAAACCTTAATCAACAGTAAAACTTACCAAGTTATTGATCCAAGAGGTTAGAATAACACTAGTTAACTATGAGTAACAAATCATGCGAGAACTGTAACATCTCCAACACAAAGTTTCTGAAAAAAAAACAACAAACATAACACAAAAATCAACTGTAACATGAAAAAGAAATAGCCAAGCAATAAAAGGTAAATTCATAATGAGCATTTGAGTTTTTATAGTGTTTGAATGAGCTATTTTTATTTCAATAAATGTAGATAAATGTTAATCTTGCTTTATGCGATAGATACAATTTAAAGACAAGAACAAAATAGGCACCATCTGACCACCATCAATCAATTTAAAATTTAATAAATATTGATATATGTATAGGTAATAAACATACTTCCACATATGTGTTTTTCATTGAATATTAAACTTGTTCATATGAATAATTTCAGTAGTTACTGTAAAATGCAAACAATGTCAATTACGGTCTGTTAATTAGTTATACATGTACATAGTAGGCTTTACACAATGATGGTAGCTAAAGTCTTGTACCCTGAACATGAATCAGTGGAGTAAACTGATTTTAAGTTAAAATTCTAATAAATTGTCTCTTACAATCAAGATGCATATGAAGATCTTGCCTTATAAATATGTCTACTCTTATGAAAAATATTTGCTTTGATTATGTATAAAAATCGATGTGTTCATTTACACTGGGTACCTGTTCAGGGGGGCAGTAGCAGACACCATGTTTTTTGATTACTTTTTATACACACAGATTGTTTTTGTATTTATGTTTATACAAGTAAAAATGCCCAAGATTTCAATTGAAATAGTGATAGCATGTATTGAATTATCATTATGAACTACACATTTGTGGTTTTATTTTTCAACAGGGTACAATGTATACATGGATTCCTTTAAATTCAGAATAATAGTGTGAAAAATTTGATTCACAAGTTCACACATCCCTACATGTATAAACCAAAAACAGATATTGAATTTAATTTATACTCTGTAAGAGATATAAAATTTGCTTTTGCAAATCAAACCAGAAACTATGCATTGCATAACATTAACTGCAACTCTTCAAACAAAAACCTACCTCTACTTCACTTTGGCCAGGGATATCAGGCCTTTGACTAGAGCTTGGAATGGTGCGCATTTTCAGATCATCTGCAAAAAATAAGGTTTATAATGTTTATTAGGTTTATATCAGGTATGGTTAATGTTAAACCAGTACCTGAAGGAAACAACCATCAGTGCATGACAAAGGGATATACCAAGTATTGTGGGTTTAATAGAAAGGAGAATGTTAATTATTCAGCCAATTAAAAATTTTAGAACTTTAAATCTGAAAACAAACAAAAAAGACTTTTAAACTTACCAAAATATCTGATTTTCAGTAACAGGAGCAGAAATTTAATTATTGATTAATATATAGCTATTAATTAACATGTATAATAGTGATTCCTCTACACTTTATGCCAGGTGAAGAGTGCATGAAAAAGAGAGTTTGTGTAATTCATCTGAATTACAACATGTTTGTATCTTTAAATTGATAAGCTTAATGTCTTATAGCATACAAAGAACTCTAACATAGAACTTTTTCTTTCTAAGATACAGCACTGTATGATGTATACATATGTATGCAGATTTCTCTTCTTAAATTAACCTAATACCAAAGCATTAGGTTATTACTTCTTACCTGTATTCTTCAACAGAGAACTAATAGGGCAAACACCTATGTCTTTTATGCTGATGTTTTACAGCTTCTGCAATATCACAAATACATTGAAATGAATCATACAAAGTCTTTTTCATAATACTATCTGAAAAAGGGAAGTTTCATTTGAATCATTTAACTTTTTGAGTATTTCAATTCTATTAGGTTATAGTGGTGAAGGAAGAACACAATACAATGAAATACCCATTAAATATTGATACAATACAATCATATAATATGAATGAAAACAATGGCTGCGAGATATCCCATACTTTTACACAATAGTATTCACAATTACTATTCAAATGCACATTAACTAAAATGCATATATGCTAACCTTTTGTAGTAGTACTCTCATCCGAAAACAGAGACTTCCTTGCTGTTATTTCTTCCTGACCTGTAAAATTTAGTATTTACAATAAGGGCATTATAGGATGATGATGCAAAGTTCATTAATAAGCTTAATATAATAATAGCACAGTAACTTATTATTAATACAATACATATCAAATTTCCTATGTGGTGAAATTTGTGTAACAGGAGAGAAGAAAATGTAGCGACCAGACCGGGATTTGAACCCGCGGACCCAGATCGCTAGCCAAGTTACTCTAACTGACTGAGCTACGGATACCTGGTCACCGATGATTGACCCAGTCCAATCCAGCTACATTCAAATAAATATTGTAACATAGCATCCATATCACAACTTTAAATGCCTAGCCATCTCATTATCAATTTGGTGAAAAATACACCTTTTCATTACCATTATTTTAAAAATAAATCTCTTATTTGAAATATTCATTTCTTACATAATTCTAGCTGGCATTTGTCCAGTAGTGTCTGTCTATGAAATTACATTGATATGCGACATAAAGTTTTCATTATTCAATGCACATAATTACATATATGATTTACTTTGATCTTTGCTTAAATTATCTGCTTGCATACACTCTCTATACAACTTCTTACCTTTAGTTATTTTGGCAATATGGCTAATAAGTTTTGGTGCATGGCTTACTGCTAACTTTCATATCGTATGTCAGGCATGGCTTCACTAAGTATCTAACTTTTATCCAAAACTGTATGTCCTTTGATCCAATTCACAATTAAAATCTATCCTACTTCGATGGGAATCAATACCGTAGTAGACATATTGTATATATTTAATTGACTTTGAAGATCAATGTTGATATATACAATGTACATTTATATTGGATAGGTGTGATTACATAGTAATCGGTGCATGTATAGGGAATGTGGGAAATAGAATTATGGAAGAGGTTAGAGGTCTAACTGAAGCCTGTTACCAATACGCGGAAAAACTGACTGTTTGCGAGAGTCTGTTTCTGCATTAATTAGCCTAGGGATGATTGTAAAATTGTAACTCAAACATTTCATAAGCTACTGTTATTGAGTGTTTGTGGTCATGACACACAAAACGAGTGACATTAATATATCATATTGATTTTCAATCTATATAGAACGAGTAGAGTGTCAAACGTGTTCGTTTTCTCTCCCATATTCCAAAAGTATCCATAATATGCTTTTTTCATAGACAATCTGAGTAGTGAAACACATAGTTACCTGGGAACCCAGCTTTCGCTTTCTAGCGGATGATCCTGGATCATTGCCTGAACCTCTTTCCTCGTTTCTTCAAACTTGTGTTTATAATATCATGTATTTCCGCTCGGTAATTTAAAACTTCTCTAACTTTTGAAAAACACTTAACACATACACCGTCTGCGCGAGACGTAAGTCCATAACTTTGCGCATAACAATTAGCCCTTTCTTCTGTATAATTTTAGCTTCAATTTGTACAACATCATATCTGCTTCAATTTTTTCACTCTTGTGCTTCCATCATTACATGTCTCTTTTACATGAAAGAAAAGTTCGCACAGGCAACTAGAGAAAACGATGTAATTGCTTTATATTAATAACTGTTTAAAGGAGCAAACCCGATGGGATGCGTCTGCGTCAGTTTAGTGACTGTCGTCAGATAAGTAAATAGTTTGTCATCAAGTAAAGTAAGGGTATCGTCATAAAAGTAAGTGGTTGTCGTCAGATATAGAAAGTGGCTGTCATCAGATAAAGTAAGTGGCTGTTCATCAGAATTAAAGTAAGTGGCTGATCGTTCATATAAAGTTAAGGTGGTTGTCGTCCAGATAAAGTAAGTGGCCTGGTCAATCAGATAAAGTAAGTGGCTGGTCAGCAGCTAAAGTAAGTGGCTATCGGTCAAATAAAGTAAGTGACTGTCGTCAGATAATTAAGTGACTGTCATCAGGATAATGTAAGTGGCTATCGTTCAGATAAAGATACGTGCGGCTTGTCATAAGTATAAAGTAAGTGGCTATGTATTTAAAGTAAGTGGTTGATGTCAGATCACGTAAGTGCATTGTCGTCAGGGGTAAACGTATTGTGGCATGTCATCGGATAAAGAGACTGTCGTCAGATAAGGAATGTGCTCTCTTCAGATAGAGTAAGTGGCTGTCTTCAGATCGAGTAAGAGACTTGTCATCAGATAAAGTAAGTGACTTTCGTCAGATTAAGTGAAGGGGCTGTCATCAGTATTAAAGTTAGCTGGCTTTCGTCTTATAAAAGTTAAGTGATTGTCGTCAGATAAATTAAGTGATTGTCATCAGATAGAGTATGTGGCTGTCGTCAGATAAGTAAGAGTGCACTGTCGTCCTATAAATTATGTGGCTGATTATCAGGTTAAAGTTAGTGAATTGTCGTTCAGATAATGTAATGTGAACTGTCGTCAGATTAAAGTAAGTTGGCTGTCGATCAGAAAGATGTAAGGTGGACGTTAATCAGATCAGATCAGTAAAGCTTACAGTCATTAGATCATGTTAGCTTCAGTAAATTAAGATCAGGTTAAGCCTAAAGTTCTTCAGATCAGTAAGCTACAGTCAATTATGAGCAGGTAAGCTACAGTCATTTGTAGTCAAGTTAGCTACAGTCATCAGAATCAGGTAAGCTTATAGCTACAGTCATTAGAATCGGTTAAGCTTTACAGTCATTAGTAGCAGGTTAGTAAGCTACTGGTCATCTGATCAGGTAAGCTATATAGCTACAAGTCATTAGATCAGGTATAGCTACAGTCATCAGATCAGGTAAGCGTACAGTCTATCACGATCAGGTATGCTAAAGTCATCAGCTCCAGGTAAGCTTACGTTCATTAGAATCAGGTTTAGACTACAGTCATCAGATCAGGTAAGCTACAGACAATTAGATCAAAGTTAGCTTACAGTCATCAGATCAGGTAAGCTACCAGTCATCAGATCAAATATGCTTCATTCATCAGATCAAGGTATGCTACAGATCATAAGGATCAAGTTAGCGACAGTCTTCAGGATCAGGTAAGCTAGCAGTCATCAGAATCCGGTAAGCTTAATGTCATCAGATTAGGGTAAGCTACTGTCATTAGAGCAGGTAAGCTTCTGTTATCAGGATCAGGTATAGCTACATGTCATTAGATTCAGTTTAGATACATGTTACATCAGATTCAGGTTTGCTTACAGTCATTAGTTCAAGTTAGCTACAGTCATCAGATCAGGTTAGCTATACAGCCGACTGTCATTAGATGAGTGTAAAGCTTAAAGTCATCAGATCAGGTATAAGCTACAGTCATTAGATACAAGTTAGCTACATAGATACAAGTCATCCAATTAGGTTAATGCTACAGTCATCAGCTCAGGTAAAGCTAACAGTCATCAGCTCAGGTAATGCTAAAGTCATCTGAACATGTTAGCTACATTCATCGCATTCACGTAAGCTACAGTCATCAGATCAGGTAAGCTGACAGTCTATCAGATCAGGTCCGCTACTGTCTCAGGATCAGTAAGCTTTAAATTCATCAGGATCAGGTACGCTACATTCATAAGTCAGTAAGCTAAGTCATTAGATCAAGTTAGCTTACAGTCATAGATATAGATAGCTAGTCATCTAGATCAAGGTTTAGCTACAGTCATTAAGATCAAGTAGAACTAAAGTTCCATCAGATCAGGTAAGCTACAGTCAACATTTCAAGTAGTTGCAGTCAATCTTGATAAAGTAAGCTGCAGACTTCAGGTTTATATTTACATTTGAACTGACAGTCCCACTATATTACTGCTTACCAAAGCGCAGTGTGTAGTGATATAGGACTATGTGACTTCAAATCGCTTATCATGACGTCATTATCCATTTGTAACGTCACAATTGTCAATTGGCTGTTTCCATCCTTGACGATTAACGAATGATAATTCACTATAGATGCAAATTTCTTTGTTTATTTCAACATAAATTGAGCCAAATGTAGCCAATTTGAATGTCACTCTGGACAGAAGCAAATCCAACATGAAGCGCCTCATGGAATTTGCCCTCTGTCCAGTTGGCCATTTCCTATTGGCTATCAGATATGCCTACTGAAAGACGTTCAATGTTAAATGAGCTGAAGTCACCAGATATAAAGTGAGCAGGAGTCATTAGATAAGGGAAACTGCAGTCATCTTGATAAAAGTAAGCTGAAGTCATTCTGATAATGTAAACTGCGTAAGTCTACCAGATAAGGTCAGCTTGCAGTCCACAGGTGAAGTAAGCTGCAGTCGATCATATTAATGTAATCTGCAGACACCAGATCAATAAGCTGCAGTCATATGGTCAAATAAGCTACCAGTCATCAGGATAAAGTAAGCTGCAGTCATAAGTCAAATATAGCTGCAGTTACCGGATTCATATAAGATGCATTCATCGGATTATGTAAGTGCAGTTTTTCAGGGCCAACATTCCTTAAATTTTAGGATAATGCCCTTATTGAATTTCTCCATGGAAAAATATTACAGAATTTAAGAAGGCTCCCTTAACATATGATTTTTTCTTCGTTAACTTTTGTAATGTTTTTTATGTTGACATTTAAGTTAAGGAAATTCCTTAAAGTTTAAGGAATGTTCATGAAACTGGGCAAGAATCAATTAGAGCTACAGCCATTCGGCTCAAATAGCTAGCTGCAGTACGGCGATCACGTAAGCTGCTGTCATCAGATCAAGAATAAATTGCAGTCATCAGGCCAAAGTAAAATTGTAGTCATCAGATCAAGTAAAACTGCAAACATTAGATCAAGAAAGCTTCATTTATCAGATAAAGTAACGCTGCAGTCATCAGATAAAGTATGCTGTAGTTCACCAGATCAAGTATGCTGTAGTCATCAGATCTAAGTAAGCTACAGTCATCAGATAACAGGTAAGCTTACAGTTATCAGATAAAGTAAGCTACAGATCAGATCAGGTAAGCTACAGTTATCAGATCAAAGTTAGCTGCAGTCATCAGATCAAGTAAGCTACAGTCATCAGATCAAGTAAGCTACAGTCCATCAGATCAAGTATTGCTACAGTAATCAGATCAGGTAAGCTACAGTCATCAGATCATAGTAAGGTGCAGTCATCTGATAAAGCTAAGCTGCAGACATCAGAGTTATATTTACATTTGCACTGCCAGTCCCACTATGTAACCTTACAAAAGCGCAGTTGGTAGTGATATAGACTTATGGACTTCAGATCGCTTATCAAGACGCGTCATTTTATCAATGTAACGTCACATTGTCAATTGGCTGTTCCATCCTTGACTATAACGAATGTTTAATTCACTATAGATGCAACATTCTTTGTTATTTTCAACCATAATATTGTAGCCATATGTAGCCAATTGGAATGTCAACTGGGACAGAGGCAAATCCAAACATGAAGCGTCTCATGGAATTTGCCTCTGTCCAGTTGGCATTCCTTTTGGCTATCAGAATGCCAAGTGAAAGACGTTCAATGCTTAAATGAGCTGAAGTCACCAGATAAAGTAAGCAGCAGTCATTAGATAAGGGAAACTGCAGTCATCTGATAAAGTAAACTGCAGTCCATCTGATAAAGTAAACTGCAGTTCACCAGATAAGGTCAGCTGCAGTCCATCAGGTGAAGTAAGCTGCAGTCGATCATTATCATGTTAATTCTGCAGAACACCAGATCAAGTAAGCTGGCATCCATAAGGTCAAATAAAAGCTGCAGTCATCAGATAAAGTAAGCTGGCAGTCATAAAGTCAAAATAAAGCTGCAGTTTACCGGATCATATAAGATGACATTTCATCGGATTTATGTAAGCTGCAGTTTTCAGGGCCCAACATTCCTTAAATTTAAGGAATGCCTTAACTTGAATTTCTCCATGGAAAAATATTACAGAATTTAAGGAAGGCCCCTTAACATATGATTTTTTTTTTCGTTAACTTTTTGTAATGTTTTTCTATGTTGACATTAAGTTAAGGAATTCCTTAAAGTTAAGGAATGTTCAATGAAACTCGGGGCCAAGATCAATTAAGCAACACAGCCATTCGGTCAAATAAGCTAGCTGCAGTCACGGGATCACGTAAGCTGCTGTCATCAGATCAAGTAAATTGCAGTCATCAGGCCAAGTAAAATTGTAGTCATTTCAGATCAACAGTAAACTGCAAACATTAGATCAAAGAAAGCTACAGTTATCAGATAAAGTAAGCTGCAGTTATCAGATAAAGTAAGCTGTAGTCACCAGATCTCAAGTAAGCTGTAGTCACTAGATCAGATAAAGTCATCAGAAAAAGCTACAGTTATCAGCTACTGTATCAGATAAAGTAAGCTACAGTTATCAGATGTAAAGTTAAAAGCTACAGATAATAATAGCAGTTATCAGATTAAGGTAAGCTACGTGATATCAGATAAAGTAAGCTACAGTTATTCAGATAAAGTAAGCTGCAGTTATCAGGATTAAAGTAAGCTGCAGTTATCAGATAAAGTAAGCTACAGTTATCAGATAAAAGTAAGCTACAGTTATCAGATAAAGTAAGCTGCATGTTATCAGATAAAGTAAGATAACACTGCAGTTATCAGATAAGGACTAAGCTACAGTTATCAGATATGAGTAAGCTAAGCAGTTATCACAGATAAGTAAGCTACGAGTATCAGCCTTAAGTCCGCTTGCAGTTATCAGATAAACTAAAGCTGCAAGTTACAGATAAAGCTAAGCTACAGTTATCAGATAAAGTACAGCTGCAGTTATCAGATAAAGTAAGCTACAGTTTTATCAGATAAAGTAGCTACAGTTATCAGATAAAAGTAAGCTACAGTTTATCAGATAAAGTAAGCTGCAGTTATCAGATAAAGGAAGTTTCAACCACAGCTATAGCTACAAAATTCTAATACGGAAGTATCAATTCACGAAAATTAAAGTCATTGGTGGTCGTCATAATAAACATATTTCGTAACTGACACTTCAGTGGAATACCTAGATTTTAAAAGGATGTAAACAACAACGTTTTGGTTGTGTTTTTTCTTTTATTTACACGTGAAAAAGATCATATTTTTAACGTGTGATGAGATTTACATGACTTTTAACCAAGAGAAAAATTGTTAATTTTGAAGTAATTATGTATATATTACACACACATATCAATTTTGACCTTCAATTAAACAAGGATAACTTGTTTATACATGTATATGTTGATGATTTCATTACAAAACGTCAGAAAAACATATGGGTAAATACCAAATCCCAGACATTTTTAAACGATAGACTGTCATTCTATTTTTGGAAACACAATGTGATATGGCTAGTCGAAAGCGAGGCTCACCTTAAATGAACAACAAAATTACTATGTTATCACTGACATAACAATGCTACAAATACAATGTTGCTATGCTATTCAATTAGCTTCAGGGACGAAATGGTTTAATTGCTTTTATGGAAATACCCCAATTGACCACCTTTTGGACCTGCTATGTGGCCCTCGGGGGTAGGAAGCCCAACCATTTGTACAATTCGGGAGTCCCCCAGCGCACCATAAGGATACTACCATTCAAAAGCCACATTCGCACCAACCAGCGGTTATCCGAGAAGTGGATTGTTAGACAGATGGCTGATGGACGCCGGGATGCCGGATGGCATCACAAAAGGTGAACAAAAAACAATTTTTATGGAAAAATCAGTAGAAATTTTTTTTAAGTCTGCTTAGATACACAACCCATACAGGTAGCTCTGTGTCATTTGAATGATAAAAATTTATACTGTATAATCAATAAAACATATCTGCACTCAAATTAATATATATTGTACCAATTTTCCTATGTAGCTAACAATCATTGGAGAGATATGGAATGTTGTAGGGAAGTAAACAATTACACAATACTCCTACTACTCAGTATCAAACACATGTATTCTTTGTAAGTCATATATCACCGTTCACTTCAACATGTATGTGTTTTTACTGTTGTATTGTAGGAATGTTACCATTGGGCCACTACTACACCTGACCAAAGGACACCCTCCCTGTCGATACCACCAGCATATATGCATTCTGGCTCCATATGAAGTAACTTGGGGTACCACAACCAGCTCCACTGAGAAGAAAGTAGTTTAAAGTTCAAAGAATCCGCTCATGATGAGGTTCCCCTGACTATCATAAACTACACCAATGGGACTAAATGAAATGGCTTACTGTAAATGGTGAACATAGGCTTAGTAGGGGCTTCACCTTTACAAAATAAAAAGTTCCTGGAAGTCAGTAGCCATTAATAACTACGTGTTTGTTTCCGTCACCGCCTTCATCTTGAAGATTTGGTATCAATCACTGCAACATTATTAGTATATAGGACCCACTCTGCTGATCCTGTATGGTGAACAGAACTAGCGGTTTCTTAACACCCTACTGTCTTTGTAGTGAGCACCATCTGTCTTTGTGTGGTATATTTGGTGATGTGATTGGTCATGCCTATAATAATATGGTTGTCTGTTGTAACACATATAGATCTGGGTAATATCTTTAGTCTTGAATCTTTTCGATAATTGTCCTGATTCTCAACTCCAGAATGTTACAAATGTTTTCGTTATCGCAAGCCCACAATCTGTGGGTTGTTGGAGAAAGACTGATGTCATTGATTCCGACTTTGTGTGTTATGTCCCTGTATAAATAGTGTTACATTCCTACCCATGAGAGTTAATGTTTTACTGTAGTTACTGTATCCAAGCGTGGTCATTTATGGTTAGGGCATAGAGATCGTATGCGATATGGAAACTCCAACACTTCAACAAACTCCTTTGTCTCTGTCAATAGTTCAGTACCTGTTGGTAATTACCTCTTCACACTCTCTGTTGACAGTTGTCTTGTAGAGGATCCTTCCTGGTTATCTGATGCTGTACAGGTATCTGACCTTTTCCTGGTCAAATGAGTGGACGACCGTAATAGTGGTTCGGAAAATAGCGTTCCAAATGACTCCAGTTCTATATGATTCCGTGGATTCATGTTTGGACTGGAAACTAGCAAAGTACCTAAGGTAGGTTTCGCAGGTAGATGTATTTGAGATCCTCATTTCACATTTAAGGTGGTCATAAATTTCAATGTCAGATCCCTGCTGAAGTGTTGTCTTACACTTTTGCTGCATTTGTTTGTACAAGTTGTTTTTCGTTAGTCTCCAAGTCAACTTATGCTTGTATTTTCCGATGAGTCATCATTGTCCTTTTTCATTTTTTGATAATGAGATAGTGTTACTGCCGTTACGATTGTCAAGATCCTGTTTCAATTTCTCTGTTTGCAACTTTCACCTGAGTAGACAGTTTCTCAAATGTTTTGTCGTTATATCGTTAGGAGTACATCAGTAGAGGCGATAATAATTCATGATTTGAAACCAGCTGCATTTTCTTCTGTTCGTTTCTATGAAGTTTCTAATATCACCTTTCCTATGATCAGCGATTTTCACTGATATCACAGTAGTGAATGCCGTTTATGGATCGAGGGAAACCACATTTTGAGCACGCCAAATTCCTGACATTCTTCACAATAAAATTCCAGTTGTTTCCCTTTATGGTGACAAACACGTTGTACTGACCTTTTACCCGTATAGGTACGTTCGCTGTCGCCATTACTTACAGGTTTTAAAATTTTTCTTACAATTGATAATTATAATAACGAATACATCATAACTTGATATATGATTGTTTATGTATATTTTCGCAGGCATGTAAAATAATAGTAAAATATCCGAACACCATATTTGCTTCATTCTTGTTATAAATGGCTCATTCCAGGTTTCATACTACTATCAAGATCAATATTTTCGGAACTCACGCTTTCTTTGAGATTGAAAATTGCAAAAAAGTCTGGGAATTTTGTTAGATGTGCTCGACCAGAATTAGTCGGGACCATCCATGTTTAGAATGATCACCTCACTGTATGTTGGTGTCAAAAAGTTTTGGTTAAATTGCCAATAATTTCCAATGTTAAACATAAAATCATTGGTGAAATACGTCCTCTATAGATTAAAATTGACATCGTCGTTAACGGACTCGAAAGGAAGTAGTCCCAGCATTAGGAGGTGATAGAATTTAATGGACGCCAGCTGATGATTCAAAGTTAGTTAGAGTTGCTTCCCATGCCAAAACAAAAAGAAATATCATTAGTTCATAACCAGATGATGTACATTATATTATCTTTAGAATGATAATTATTATTTGTGCTTCATGATAATATAAACTATTTTAATACAAAATAACACCATTAACCAGTACAGTAAGTTGGGATGACGGGATAAGAAAATATTGATTAATGGTTTGTATAAAAACATCAAATTATTTTATTTGGTAGATTATTAGGTAGAGTAGTCCTTTGTTAGCAGTTTACTGGAATAGTATGGTATAGGTATGTACTGCAGTAGTATTTTTTATAAATTACAACTAGAATCCTAAAATGTGCATTGTAAAATCAACTATCCCCATGGGTGTTAATGTTTCAGGCCACCTTGCTTATGGTGGTAAACCATTATTTGGATCATTAGAATAGATTAAATATGCTCGTAATTTCTCTTGTATGAAACAATTAAACAACTACGGTAGTAGACACTAAGAAAAGAATTCTTCAGCAAAAAGTATTACTTTCTAGAATATTTTGACTACTGTATGTCTCGAAAGTAACCGGTAGGTGAAGTGTAATTAAAGTCAACAGTGCAATTAAAGTTGTCTTCATTCAGCTTTCCTAGTACATTTTCTCGTTATTGTATAATTGCTTGTGGAATTAGACATTAATTATCTCAAACACAAGATGGCCCATTGGCCTTAACACCCCCCAGTCATCTGACTATTGGCACAAAACAACCATACCCGGTAGTCACTGTATTCAGTTTGTGGCAATGTATTGGAGACTTGGCTTAAAGGAGGTTAATGGTCATTTCCTTGAACACAAATGTGGTAGCCCTTCATCCTTGTATGCGGATTGGCCACATTAACTGGTACCTAAGCCTCTTGGTTACTAAAGAAATTGTTTAAAGATATTAGCCTATTTGACCCATTTGACCCGGAATGGGGGTCAAGGTCATTCATTACTGAACAAAACCTTCTAAGACCCTTCAATCGTGCACTTACATCTAGGAACATAGAAATGTGATATGCAATAAGTTGTATAACTTGTTTCCCAATCAATGTAATAAATATCATTCTTATTATATAACTCGAACATTTAAAGAACGAGAGAGCCTGATCGTTCATTCCGGCATTACTTCTAGGCATTTTCTGTTATTCGAAAAATGTTGTTTAGAGTTCCACAAAATATTTTATGATGTATGACCACTGTGTCCTTGAATGAAAAGATCTAGTTTAATTGATTGAACAGACTTTGTAGGCCCTCTATCCTAGCATGATACTGATTCAATGATCAGTTTTCCAAGGCCTCTTAGCTATATATTGAAGAGAAAGCTTTTGATATGAAATGTTTTCAGGTGGTAGGACAGCACTTCAACAACGGACGAAGCATGGTGACTGTAGATCATCCTGAATTATCATATGACCTTAACAATCAATGATTCTTATATTTATGAGTAGATTTTGTTTTTTACGACATATCCACAATTGTTGTTATACCTGATATATTAGTACTCATGTGTTTGTTTTTTATGTACATACATGGTAATGAGCTCCTCACAACATGTTCATACATGGTCATAGGCGTGAACAGCTCGTCCTTCACTTTCTTCAAGTTTTACCAGAAACATCAACGTTGTTGATTGCAATTTCTCAAATTATAACGAGATTAAGATTTAGACTCCATGTCTACATTTAAAATTAGTCAGTACATATTTTAATTCATACATACTGCATGTCTTCCTCAATACTTCAGGGGTTCCGATCACATACGATCTCTACATCCCTGGGACTATCCATAGTGAAAACTGAGGCGCTCAGCTGAAAACATGTTGTAGCCGATCATAGGCCAGCTAAAGTAGATCTTATTTGAAGACTACAGTAGAGAGCGAACGCATAAAATTCAGAGCCACACACTCAACCAACAGTGTACCGTTATACGGGCTCTTTTGATGTACATCAAATGACCTAATTTTACCTGTGTCTTTTCCTGTGGCCTTCAGGTTTTATCTATGAGATGGTCCAGTGGTGTTAGATAAATTGTTAAGTGATCGGAACCCTGGAGTATCGAGGATGGACTACTTGTTATGTGGTTATTGAGTCAGTACATGTTACATATTTCGCCAGCTTCTGGGTCCATATCATGGTTTGATTACTTCATTCTCCATAATTTACCCACTTTTTTAAGAAGATGGGAAAAGTGTTTGGTAAAATTAGGAGACATAAATTTTTGACATTGTGTTCACACAGAGGAATATTACACAGCAAAATAACCATTATCACTTGTCATTTCAGTTCTACAGGACCCAATAAATCAGCTCGAGGCGAGGGGCTCAAGAATAGCGTATAACAAAACTTCAACTGCCACAAGATCAAAGATGGCTGTCTGGCGTCTCATCTTGTTTTTCCCGATCAGCCACAAAATCTGTCTGGCACAACTATGGACCAAGGGGACCCTCCATGTGAAGTTTTAACAAAATCCCTGCAATTGTTTTTAAGAAATAGTGATAACAAGCATTGTTACCGGACGGAAAACGACCACGGTCACGGGGGTAGGGCAGGGCTATGCTGAATAGACCACCAAACTGATCGACGATGGTGGGCTAGGTTTTTAAATGAGTGGAAGGAAGTGGGAAAAGCTAATACATAACCTATTTGGTTAAAAGACATAATTTATTTATTGTAATTTCATGATCAGTTGCATGAATTGTTGCAATAAATTATTTTCCTCCATCATTTATGTTTTTTTAACACTTCTGCATAATTACATGTTTACATTTTCCAATCCTCCTGCCAACATGTTAGCATAGAAAATATTTATGGAGGTCTTGCCATCTTCTTTTCTTTACTATCATTCTTTCTTTCTTTCTCTATCTCTCCTTTTTTCATAGATTCATTGTATTTCTGTATATTAAAATCTGTTTCAACAGGGTTTTTCAATGCTCTTAAAATTCATCCTTTTTCCAAATTCTTCTCTCTTTTGTATGTCCTTGTGCTGGTGTAAGTGAGTGCATGCGTATTGTAAGATTGACTGCATATATATGGTTTAGATGATGAAAATTTAAACTTTATGAATTAAAAGTGTATGCAAACTCTCTTATTTGTCCTTTCTTTGTACATGTAAGTGTGTAATAACAGGGTTTATCAAGGGGTATGTTTGTTTTACAATTAAAAGATGATATATAACTAAGAGAGAAAAATGTATGATATACATGTATGTCTCAGTGAATGTTAAGAGCCTGTGTGATTTGATTGTATTAATTAATAAATGATTTGCTTCAAAAATAAAACAATTACAAAAAAAAAAAAAGATAAAGAAAAAAAAGATTCAACAACTACTTTTTTAACTTTTTAATATGCATAACACTAGTTTTCAAAATAGTGATAGCACATAAGTTTTTGTCTTGTTAAGTTTCCGAAATCAATCTTAATCATAATAAGATTTTATATGTCCATGTTATATATTTTACTTAAGTACTGTAGCCAATAGGTCATTCTATTGAACAAGTCATGTGATATAATTTTTGTTCATATGAACAAATAAGACAATTTAGTGAGACTAAATTTGTTACATAAACACAAAGCAAACTAGGACATACACCCTCAAGTGACATAACAACTCTCAGGTGGTCATCAAGTCATCGTGAGGTTATCAATTTGGTAAAGTTTCCTCAATAAAAAGTGGTAAATTTCAAGCAGACATAACAACAATTAAAACTCATAAACTGATCTGTCACTGTCTCTTTACACTACTAAACACCAAGCGAGATGCCTAGCGACCATTAATAAAAAAATATATTTCGCAATAAAAACTTGTCTTAACGTATCAAACACCAATTTGATGTAAAGCTTAATCAATTATCTGACATTTAATCCTTGCTTTAAGGACATTTAAAAAATACAATTTCATGTAAAACTGAAATGAAAACACTCCGCAAGAGGTCAACAGGTACATTTACATCTACCACGTTATCAACCTCCTTCATCATGTTGAAGATTATGTTGATATTGAAGTGTGTGCTACGTACAGGGGGTGTTTTTATTTTAATGTTTAATTTGATTTAGGTGGGTTTTTTTTTAACTTTTCTAAGGTGGAAGTTGTGGCCGTGTCAGAAGAGAGTTTGTTCCAGTCTAAAGTTGTTCGTGGTAAGAATGAATATTTTCGACAATCGGTTCTACAATGATTTGTTTGATAGGAGAAAGGATGAGATCGTCTTGTTGGGCGAGTTTGTGGTTTTAAATATTGATCTTTGTTTATAGCAACAAATCCATGGGTGATCTTATCCTCATGATTAGACGAGCATCTCTACGTCTATCAGATAAGTTTGGCCAATGCAGATCTTGTAGCATGTTGCTAACACTTGAGGTGTTATATGTTGTTTACCAAGCGAGCTGCCCTTCTCTGTACCATGTCTAATACAAATGTATATTAATGTCTGTTTTTTGATAGGGATCCCATACTGAACAAGCATATTCCAAAGAGGAACGCACAAATGACTTAGCTTGTTCCTTTTTAGATTTAGAATTTATTTTCAAATTTTGACGAATGAAACCTATTGATGCATTTGCTTTATTACATATATTTGTTATATGGGAGTCCCATTTCAGGTCTTTTTGGATAGTAATGCCCAGGTATCTGGCTTTCTCATTATGTAAAAAAAAAAAATATGAACGTGGTTGGGCACAACCATGCATACTGTAACAATAACCCATTTGAGTAACGATTACCCATTTGAATATTCACTTAGTTACTCAAATGAGGATGTCTGTGAAAGAAAAACACAAAAATGTTATAACAAGAGGCCCATGTGCCTTAACGGTCACCTGAGTTCAATTACAGAATGAAACAAAGACATGCATATAAACACTATATATTTGTAGCGGGGGACATTAATTTATATGTTTACTGTCTAGGCAAGCTAACCAGTCAAGCTGTTTTGTCCGTAGGTGTATTGTGTACCTGTGCTGTGACCTTTGTATTTCTCTATACTGTGGTAGTGTTTGTGTCGTGCATTCATTTCTCGTGAGATGTCCTAAATGTGTGTCTGTGTTTTCTCTGTTGTGATTGGCTGCCTAGACTCGGGTATGGGGATAAATTCGGGGTAGTTCTAGTAGACTGGGCAGTCTGATGGATTAAGTTCCTGCGTGCTGCCAGCTCCGCTACTAGGCTATAGGTGACTATTTTATATTTAGTAATTAGATGGGAATAAAACTGTAATAGATAATTAGGTACGGGAAAGGGGGCTGGTTATAATATGTGTGTGGATGTATGTGTGATGTATTGTTGTAAATAGTTACTGTTATAGTCATAATAAACTGTTCCTTATCATATAAATCCAGTAGTTTGTTCTTCCTCCTACCAACAGACAAGCATATTAAATGATACCCAACGAACCTGGGTTGCACTAGGGGCGCGCCGGGCGTAGTTTGACATCCTTTCAAACTGGGCCCGTCTCGCTCCTGTTACAAAAGTGGTGCTGTTTTTGACCATAGCTTGTTCTGTTTGTAGGGGGGGGATATATATATTTTGTAAATTTATAGCAGTAGCCCAATATGTCTATGTTTAGGAACAGCTTCAATAGCCTCGCATATAGTCTAGGGTTAAGCACGCCTAGGACCAGGGACCTGACAATATACAAAGCAATGATAACACATGTTTTATTGGGGAGCCCACTACACCAGAATCACCAATTACAGTAGAACCCGTATATTATACACGGAGTGATGAAAACATGTCCATAGAAATGTATGATAGTAGTTATAGTGAGGTTGGCTCTAACAACTGTAAGGAAGGTGTTGACTTAATATACCTTTAATTACAGAATCAGCTTCCAATGCCACGATTAGTAACCTGATAGGAAAAAGTGTCAACACATCTATATGTATACTGTTAAGTATTATGGACTAAATAACACAACATATATTGTGGAGTACACATTTCCACATATAGAACATGTGAGCATAGTAACAAGAGGATGAGGGCACATTCATCATTGGCAATTGGTGTACAATCACAGGGCGGAACTGGTCAAGTACCAGTGTACCCTGTGTATGTTCGAACGGTATTGTAAATTATAAGGCGCCATTATCAGTTTACCTGGGACGCAGCGAAGGAGGGGGTTTGATCCCCCTGAGGCCGGTTCCTAAGCGGGTTGCAGCATATAGCGGGAGTGTCCAGCGGAGGAGACACATTGCTGCTGGAATCGGTCTAAGGTTGATCGAGACCTCCGGAGTGCGGGGAGGATGGAGATGAGGAGGGAAGGTCCATAGCCACCACCGTGACATGGACTAGGGAGGAGCCGAGATGGAAGCGCCGATTGCACTGGAGATCTACAATGTATATTGTAAAGAACTATGGACTGTGTTAACGTGTTCTGTCTGTGAACGGAAAAGGAACATTATAATTTTGGTGTTCATTTATTTATCACGGTTCAATTATACAATTGTTAATTCTTAAAACTATTATGATAAAAGTTATCTTTATAACGTATTTACTTTGTACTTTATACATTTGTCTAAGTGTTTGTTTTTTGTATGTAAGATTTGTCACGGGATGTAACTTTTTGAAAGAAAGGGGGAGTGTAGCGGGGGACATTAATTTATATGTTTACTGTCTAGGCAAGCTAACCAGTCAAGCTGTTTTGTCCGTAGGTGTATTGTGTACCTGTGCTGTGACCTTTGTATTTCTCTATACTGTGGTAGTGTTTGTGTCGTGCATTCATTTCTCGTGAGATGTCCTAAATGTGTGTCTGTGTTTTCTCTGTTGTGATTGGCTGCCTAGACTCGGGTATGGGGATAAATTCGGGGTAGTTCTAGTAGACTGGGCCAGCTCCGCTGGAATAGTTCCTGCGTTGCCATAGGTGACTATTGGTTTATTTTTAGTTAATTAGATGGGATATAATCTGTAATAGATAATTAGGTACGGAATTATAAAGGGGGGCTGGTTTTATTATGTGTGGTGGATGTATGTGTGATGTATGGTTGCTAAATAGTTTACTTGTTATAGTACATAATAAACTGTTTTCATTATTCGTCCTAAACCCCTGTTGTTTGTTCTTCCTCCTACGATACAGGACGAGCATATTAAATAATACCAAACGAAACCTGGGTTGCGCTAGGGGCGCGTCGGGGTGTAAGTTGGCTACCACATCGTTTGCCAAACTTGGGCCCGTCTCGTCTGCTCACATTATTTGCCCATCAGGCCTTTCGATGTCATAGTCAGTGATTTTATAAAATTTGACTTTTTAATTATGGAATGATTATTTGGTTCCATCAATATCTGTTGAATTCAGAAGAAAAGATTTTTGAAAATGTTATCCATTTTGACCCCTTTTGGACCCACCCCTTCCTGCGCCCCTGGGGGGTGTCGACCATGCACCACAATATGGACATTTGATGTTAAAGTGAATAGTCGGGCAAAGGAAACCAGTCTAAATGCCGTTCTTTGGCCTCCAAAAATTCATTGTATACCATAATGATGGTCAAGTTCTGCTTACAGGGTTGTCCAGTTTTGGACATTGAAATTTTGGGGAAAAGACCGTGTTAAAATTTAGCACAGTTCTTAAAATTACAATTCGCCAAACACTCTTTGAAACGATGGCGGCTGCGTGGACCAAATGTTAACATGGACTTGTGTTTCTCAGTCGTGTCGGTTTCGTTTCGAGATGTGAATAAACAACTAATGGCGGTATGCAAAATTGTTGTTTTGAAGATTGGATACATTTGATGCAAAATTGAGGTTATTCTTACATTTAATGACAATTGTTTTTGTAATCATTTTTCGATTGGGATAAAAGCAAGCTTGTACATGGAAAATCGACACAAATATTCGGCCGAAGCAGAAGCGATGGGGCCCCGGGCAACGGGGCAATTATTTGCAGCATTCGCATTCGTCGTGTATTTTACATCAACCGAAATCATGAAGGTTAAATACAAATAATCGCGTAACATAATTTCCCATTTAAAACCACACGAAACGTTCCCATAGAACGTCCATGCATGTAGCTGTCAAAGATGTGAAAATAAACAATTAGCTCATACATAAATATTTTACAAGTACAATATATGTGTTCAATTATTCGTGTAGTTTTTTGCAGAGATTTAATTAAATTATCTATGTCTCTGGTTGTTTTTTTTGTTGTTATGTATGACACTAAATACATGTAGTTATGAGATAAGGGAGATAACTCCTATAGCTTTTTTTATCAATACATCCTATGAAGGTCATATCATTGATTTAGGTTATAGAACTTTCTAGAATATAATCATGTATAAACAAATATGTTTGTAAACATGTTGATTTTAAGTAGATATCTAGAATGATCTATTTCCAGAAAGTTATGTGTGTTTACTTGTTTACTGTTTTTTTTTGTTAGATATTTCTAGAAGTAGGAGGTTCTCCAATATTCTTGAATTACGGTTTAGCTATATATACTCCAGCTGTCCAAGGCTAATCAGAACTGTAATGAGACCTGTAATAAGACATATCAAGAATTGTACAGCGCCATATAAGATTCTATTGGGAGAGCTATTGTGACTTTATCTGTGGATTATTACAACACTTTGTGTGGATTTATTCATATTGCCTGGAACTTTACAAATCATCGGTGGACATTCAATTTCCTTGTGGATTTGTGATTATTGTGAATTTGAAACCTGGAAGGATCAAGGATTATACCAGGACATTCGCATACAGATAAGTTACACTTTAAATCATTGTACTACTCTTGTACCACCACCAATTACTTTAGTTTAAACAATATTTATTCAAATATATACATACATATACACCAATACATACAGACAGCTAGGATGGGAAAACAAGCTTAGAGCTTATACTAATTCCTCTCCTGAAATAAAAGCACGGCGTTTTGACATGGACATATTGCAACAATAACAGAACACCAGTGAGACAATTTCATTTATAATTAAGTAGAGATATTTCTCCTCTACTCTATATACTATTATATTTTTTGGTGGTAGTATCATTAATTGTTAAATAGTAGACATATATATGTCAATAGACAATTAATTTATTAGTTACTTTTCAAATTAAGTGATAAATCTATATGATTTAAGTATAAGTTATATGCAGACATTAAATAATAATTTTGTGATGTAAATGTTAAAAGTTATAATTATGAATTAATTATGTAGTTGGAAAGTTTAGACTTTTTTAGATTGAAACCCCAGTGAAAAAAAGAAGGAAAAACTTACATGGTATGAATTTCTAAAATCTTTTAATGTTAAAGATGAACTTCTGTACCGAAACAAAAATTTCCTCGTTCATTTTATTTTCAAATGAAGGATCACCCATAAAAGGATATTTAGAGCGTAAACGATATTATATTTTGTTGAAAATATATACACTTGAGTTATTGGGGGCCTCAATGTAAGAATATGCGATTGCAATTGATTTGAACAATAAATGAAAAGGAATCTTCTATGATAAAACCACATGCTCACAACGAGGCCGGAAAATCCTATAAGATTTTTTACTGTAAAGATGTTGGGTGTAATGATATCTAGCAATTCAAGACGCAACCGAGCTTGAAAGTATTTAGTCTGATTTATAACATGTGTTAAAATAGCTTAATCGTTGTTCCTTGTGATTTCCTGTTTTCAAAGTTGTTTATGAGAACCTTAAGCAGGAGGAATATTTCTCATTATATCTAATGGAAGGTTTATTTTCCATGAACGAGTCCAGATGACGTGTAAAAAAGATTCTTAATATAAATTTGTCCTTGGTGGCGATTTGTTTGGATGCCCATAGTCTGAACGTCCTAGTGTTGTAATGTATGAATTGCGGGATGGTCTATGGGGGTAATATCGGAGGAAAGATATGTTGGCAGATTGTGTTATGAACCATTTTTGTGATATTTGCTAAAAGTTTATGTTTTCCCTACGACGTTCACGAATAGCTTTTTCCCATTGAGCATGTGTCTTTATAAAGTAACTCTATTTTTCGAAGTTTTGGTTGCCTTTTTGGTTCCCACTGTTATAACTTCGGCCGCTTTCTGTTTAGAACATTTTCTAACCCATATCAATAAGTATTTTGGTAATATTTGTCCCAGATTATACATCCGCCATATTCTAGAGATGGGTCCTAATGAATGACATATTAAATGTGTTTGTAAAGTTTCTCTATCAATTGTAATTTTAATTTTCTCAGTTCTTGTTTAATCTTTTAGAGGCTGTATTCTATAATATGGTCTATATGTAGTATTTCGCAAGAACAGATTTGGTAAAAGAGATAACCAAATCACCCTCCCAAGATGCTATGAATTAGGTAACATTCTGAAACAACATTGTTATTTAAGTAAATGTCTCCGTGATTCGGGTCCTAATAATTTCCGTGATATTATTAAACTTTCTGTTTTGTTTGGGTTAAAGGTCACCAAACCACGTATCAGCCCATCCCCCCTTTTTTTGAATGGTTTCAAGATTCATTATTCAACATTGATCTGGCTACATTTGGATTATTAACAATAACGATACAGAGACGTGTGCATCTGCAAACAGTTTAACGTTACATCGTAAATTTACGAACTTATGGTCATATGATATAAATAAGAAAAAGTATAGGAGTAACGTAGTATTGACCCCTATTTTTTATTATGGGGGGTGTAACACCATACGATGCCCAGTCATTTATGATTTTTGATGTTTGAAAATTTAACCGCCAAAAACTACATCTTATGTAGCTACCTATTTAAGTAAATACCTTTCAAACCATTTAATAAGTTTACCATGATTAGAGGGCCCGCTATGTTTTCCAATTTTATATATCAATCCCATCATGCCCAATACCACTGTCAAAAACGGCCTTGCTTTTATGTCACCAAAAACTATTCTAAATTTTCTTTCCCTGAAGTCTAAAGCTTGCACCAATATCATTTTGTAATATAATAGTAAGTCTGATTAATTGCAGAATCACGCGATGTACAAATCCCGACTGGTGTTCAGTGTAGAAGATTTTTATCTTTTAGAGAAAATTGTAAATCTAATTAAACACTACAACGTTCCATTAATATTACCAACAATACTTATAAGAGAATACTTATGGGTCTATAGTTTGCTAGATTAGATCTATCGCCATTTTTAAACACTGGAGTTACATTTGCAGTTTTCCAACTATCTGGATAAATACCTGAATTTAAGGAATTATTAAAAAAATACAACATAGTGGTTTTTACATAATTGCTCTTTGCCTTCTTTCAAAAGCTTTGCATGAATTAAGTCGGGACAATTGCTTTAGACACGTCAAGAACACTTAATGGCGTCATTAACATCCTGGGGAGTTATAGTGAATATATCTAAATAAGGTGGATGGAATACATTGTGTGTAGGTAATGTAGCATGTGAAGTGTTTAATGAAGACTGTTCTGCGAAATAGGTGTTTAGTGCGTCTGCTTTACTTTTATCATCATTAATTACTGTATTGTTACATATTAAAGGGGGTATGGAAACAGATTTTTTGGAGAAGCGAGTAAACGTGATTGCTAATTTCCACCATTGTCGGGTGCATGGTTGGTAAGTTTAAGTTGTATTTGACAGTTTAGTTTTTTGTAATCTGCCCTTGGCTCTTTCTATCGAGCATCACCACTGAATTACGTAACTTTTTTGAACTTATTCCCAATGGATTTGACTTTGGAGTGTGTGTTAGCTTTCTATGCATACGGTTTTCCTAGCTCTTATAATAGCTCTGATATTATATATGCATCCAAGGGGAATCCCGATGACGAACAGTACTAATTTTGTTGGAACAGAACATGCAGCACAAGTATAAAATTGATTCGGTTACAAAGTTAACAGCACACATTGTGGAGTGTCAATTTATTTATATTTTACACCTGTCCAATCTACGATTTCACCAAGTCTGGTTATTGAACAGCTGATAGCACGCCCTTGGTTGTATAATCCATACTTTTCTTTTAAATGTACAATTGAAGGTGTATTTTTAGGAATAAAACAATATATCCATAAATAAGGGCAGTGGTATCTATCTAAAGCTGTAGAAAACGGATTCTCTCCTACCACTGATAAACTTTTTTAAACATATTCAATTATTAACTATGAACAAATCGAGTAAAGAAGAAGTTCTTTTCAGTGAAGTTTGTTGGGATCATTTACTAATTGAGTTAGGGAATAACGATGTAGAATATCTTTTATATGTGTTGGTCCGTGTGTACCTGGCAGGTTCAACATGTTTTCATTAAAATCTCACCAGTTATAAAGATATTCTCAGTATTTGTATCAACAGCAAGATCTATAGAGTTTTCTATGAGGAGCCATATATCATTTTTTGGAATTTGGAGGTCTATAAAAGGTTCCAATTAAAATATCAATATTGTTTCTACACTTTATTTCCAACCAAATTGTAATTCCAAGCTTGCTATTTTGCAAGATCAGTACGACGGTGTGGTACTTTTAAGATTTTTTTTACATAACAGCTATTATTTAAACACCTAAACGATCATATCTACTCCTAAGAAATGGGGGATGGAATTTGTCGAAAAGCAGATCATCCGAGGTCTCAGTGATAGAGTTTAACCAAGTTTCGGTAATCGATAAAATCGAAATCTTCAAGTTCAGACATTATAATTTACTATTTTTTGGTAGCAAACTTTGAACATTATTAAGTTGGGACCAATTGCTTTAGACACGTCAGTCATTATCATTATCAAATGATTTTAGTACTGTATGATGAAATTGTTTGTCGAGTAGGTTATCTAACAGAAGGACCCGTGATTTAATTCAAGACATTCTGCACATTGATATAGCAAATACGCAAACCATAAATTTACATCATTAATAATATTTGTTTAAACTGCAGACGCAAAAATATATACACACAATATATAACTGCTTATTACTATTGTCATGGGGACATGTTTGGTAAGTTTAAGTGTATTTGACAGTTTTAGTTTTGTAATCTGCCTTGGCTCTTCTTATCGCATCAACACATGAATTACGTAACTTTTTGAACTTATTCCAATGGATTTGACTTTGAGTGTGTTTAGCTTTCCTATGCATACGTTTCCTAGCTCTTATCAGAGCTCTGATATATATTATGCATCCAAGGGGAATCTCGAGGACGAACAGTAATAATTTTGTTGGGAACTGAACATGCAGCACAAGTTAAAATTGATTCGGTTAAAAAGTTAACAGCATCTTGTGGAGGGCAATTATTTATATTTACCTGCCAATCGATTTCACCAAGTTTGTTATTGAACAGCTGATAGTCGCCTTGGTTGTAAAGCCATACTTTTCTTTTAAATGTACAATTGTAGGTGTTTTTAGGAATATCAATATATACATATATATAGGGCAGTGGTATCTATCTAAAGCTGGTAGAAACGATTCTCCAACTGATACCTTTTTAATCATATTCATATTATTAACTATGAACAAATCGAGTAAAGAAGAAGTTTCTTTCAGTGAAGTTTTGTTGGATCATTTACTAATTGAGTTAGGGAATAACGATGTAGAATATCTTTTATATGTGTTGGTCCGTGTGTACCTGGCAGGTTCAACATGTTTTCATTAAAATCACCAGTTATAAAGATATTCTCAGTATTTGTATCAACAGCAAGATCTATAGAGTTTTTCTATGAGGAGCCATATATCATTTTTTGGAATTTGGAGGTCTATAAAATGTTCCAATTAAAATATCAATATTGTTTACACTTATTTCCAACCAAATACATTCCAAGCTATGCTATTTCAAGATCAGCACGACGGTGTACTTTTATATTTTTTATTTACATATACAGCTAGCTTTCCTCCACCTATACGATCATATCTACTCCTAAGAAATGGGGGATGGAATTTGTCGAAAAGCAGATCATCCGAGGTCTCAGTGATAGAGTTTAACCAAGTTTCGGTAATAGCGGTAAAATCGAAATCTTCAAGTTCAGACATTATAATATCTATTTTTGGTAGCAAACTTTGAACATTATAGTGAACTATTGACAAGTCATTATCATTATCAAATGATACAGTACTGTATGATGAAATTGTGTCTGAGTTATCAACAGAAGGACCCGGATTTAATTCAACATCTCCACATTGATATAGCAAATACGCAAACCATAAATGTACTAATAATATTAAAACTGCAGACGCAAAAATATATACACACAATATATAACTGCTTATTACTATTTTCATGGAGAGCTTGCTGACTATAGATGTTGTTTATTTTGCCTTCAGAAATCAAAAATAAAAACACAGTAATTGGAAGTGATCTGTATTTATAGAGCCAGAACAATTTACCATCAGAAGAAAAAAAGGGGTGATCCTCTTATTTTCAAGTGGAAGGCGAGCTTTAAAACCATGTATACCGATTCTCATGCGGTGACACACATACTCAACAGGCATTAGGTTATACGATAAAGGTAAAACAGATAAGACCGCAGATGAGAACCGATGTACATGGTTGATATGAATAAAATATTGAAATTTCTTACCAAAAATATAAACGCAGTATTTGTGCTTCGATACAGACCAGCAATTCCTTCCCAGGTCAGGATTCAGGAATTTCACTGAGGTTAGATGACACATAGATGTACAAAAGAAAAATCGCAAAAATCAGATACATATAGAGGATAAAGAAGATACATAAATTGAAGGAAACCTTTAAAAAACCGTGATTATAAGTATTCATATATTAGGTACGTCGTTAGCCATAAATAGCCTATAGTAGATACGATATGTGTGACGTAGTCAACAATAAATTACAGAACATTGGGTATCTTAGGTGGTAACAGAGTAAGGAAAATAACAATGTGGTATATATTAGAGATTTTACACATAATGTATAAGTATAAACACTCATAGAGCCTGACACACATATAGTCTGCCATATTCTTACACGCACAACGTGTATATCTATCAATTGGAATCCAAAGAGACAAATTATGAAAAAATGATTTAGAGGCTAAACGTCAGTTTTTTTCCATATTAGTGGCCAGAAAACTTAAATGTAGTTCTATACAAATAATAAACATATATGTATGTAGTGTACATACTAGGTATTGTAGCTCGATATTAAGTAAGAGACCACCTTAGACAAGCTAACTAAGAGACAAGACACTTTGGGGGGGGGGGGGGGGCGTAGGCCTAGCAGATACATACATATATAGAGATATGACTGTAAAAAAAAAAAAAAAAAAAAAAAAACCAAAAAATTTATCAAATGCTTAGTGAAAAGACATATGCGTATACGTATACACATATACTGATAGGGTCAGTATCTGATTATGATGGATGTTATTTCATATAAGTAATTCATTTATATATATATATATAAATAGATACAATGATTTTTGTGGCGAGGATATATTCGGGCGGCGGGGGAGGGGGATTTGGGAAGTATAGCAGGGAATGTCTCAACATATGCACAAACGTAATATGTATATATCTATATTAGGAGGTACGACTGTACGTGACAAAAAGAGAAGAAAAATAACAAAACAACCTGATAATGAAAAGAAATTGATAAAAAGAAATTTTCTAAAAAAACAAAACAAACGGATTATGAATACTGCTTAGTTAAAAGGCATTTTCACAAATTGGTATGGTAAGAGTTCTCTATACTGAGAAGATCTCGAAGTTTATAGTAACCAAGATAGGGATCAAGGTTATAGTTGTAGACGGAGTTCTCCATTGTCGTTTAATTGTCTCTACGATTAGGAGGATAAAAAGTGTGGCCAAACTGGCTGAGATCAGACTCATTAGAGATTTGATGAGTGTGTTCGGAATTGTCTTTGATCATTATCTTGCCATCCCATGTCCAGGTCTGTTTGATTTTTCTAGACTTCACCATATTTCGACACAGATAAAAAAGACGGTCTCTCTTTTTTGTGAGGTCCTCGTTTACGGAGATGTTGCGTGTGGATGAGCAATCTTTAAACTTTTTCCCGGATTTAAGAAGTTCACGCTTGGATTCATAGGTTCGCATTCTTACGATTATCTGACGGGGTTTATTTTTATCGTTAGTATGGCGACTTGTTCCAGCTTTTCCCACCCGATGTGACCTTTCAATGTCATCGGCAGCTAGAGATATATTAGCCTTCTGAGCAGCCTCTATAATTAAATTTGTTGTTACCTCCCCTTGTTGTTCAGGAATGCCTGAGAAACGGACCAAGGGCCTGCGGCTATACTGTTCCAAATCATCCACCTTCCGCCATAAATCTCGATTCTCTGATTTAATCTTTTCTAGTTCATTTTGGATGGGTGATAAGGCGTTTGATAACATAGTTTCAAATCTATAAAATATCATGTCGCTTACGGCCGAAGCTATGCTATTGATGTCTTGGGGAGTAAGAGTAGTTCCGCAAGATACAGGCGCTGTAGCAGCTGGAGGAGGGGGAGGAAAACCATAGGGATAACGGTATCCGCTCTCAACGTTACCAGGGTCTCTCCGATAAAAATCCATAGGCGGGTGTCCACGAGGAGTAGATGTGTATGCAGCGGCCGGGTTTGAATTGACGTTTGCTTCCAATTGCAAATTAAGTTCTGGTTTTTTGTTTTTTTGGTTCTTGATACTGGGATGCGCTTAAATTGGAAGAAGATGAGTCACTAAGTGGTCGTTTATTGGAATCACAGTTTTCTTCAGACATGTTTCTAAATCGAACAAGCGTATAAACAATCTGTCTAGGCGTAAACAAAGTTTGTATGGTTGCACGTGAATTCGTGTTCACATATACACTTAGTGGAGATACCTCAACCGTGACGTGAGCGAACAGCAATATATAAATAAAAAGTCTCATTAACGCAGAATTCGGCCTTATCTACTACTTTTTCAGTGTCTCATTTCAAAGTTCAACATACCCAGAACACACCAGCCAAAGATGAAACAGCCATGTTCCCTCAAAAGTATCACATTAGCATGAAATTTCACTGACAGCCATCCACGTATGTGTACACGACCAAGGGCCGTAACTCTGTCAATTACTTTAGACATTGTAAACCATCTCTGTATAATATTGTATATATAATTAAATTGTGTTTTGAATTTAGCTGCTGGTTTCTCCTTTCTGTTATTTGTTAATGTAACAGAATTGGGGGCTCGTCCGGGATCGATATTTAATTTGTGAAATCTAACTTTGAAAAATTAATTTAGAAATTTTCAAAATTTGTGTAAAAACTTGGAGTTTACATTTGAAACCAACATCTAGATTAACATGACTACTATGCAGGTAGAACAGTTTGTTAAAGCGCCATCCCTGGAAGTTCTTTTGCAAGTTAATAAGAAGGATTTACTGTTATTGAGTAAACATTTAGGCCTAGCTATCAAAACTAATTTGAGGAAAGCTGAAATTCGGAATGTAATTATAAGATATTTTGTTGACAATGGCAAATTTGACTCTAGTGCATTAGATAGTATAGAGGAAACAATCAGTTCAGAAATTCAAATTAGACAAATGGAACTTGAACATGAAATGAAAATGAAACAAATTGAAAAAGAAATGAGAGAAAGAGAAATAGAAAAGGAGTTAAGAGAAAAAGAAATTGAAAGAAAATTAAAAGAAAAAGAGATCGAGAGAGATCAGATGTTAGAAATAGAGAAGCAGAAAATTCAAGCTGAAACAGAACTTAGAATTAAAGAATTAGAGCTAGCTTCTCAAGACGGTTCAAGTAATCCAACTTTTAGGGGTTTACAAGGAAACAGAGGTTTTGATGTCAGTAGAAATATTAGGTTAGTTCCTCCTTTTCAAGAGAAAGAAGTTGACAAGTATTTTCTACATTTTGAGAAAATAGCTGACAGTATGAAATGGCCTGAAGATAAGCTTACAATGCTTCTCCAGAGTGTCCTGATTGGTAAAGCTAGAGACATTTATTCTTCTTTATCTGTAGATGAGATTTCAAATTACCAAGTAGTCAAGAAAGCTATTTTGAAAGCTTATGAGTTAGTTCCTGAGGCTTACCGCCAGAAATTTCGAAACTCAAGAAAGAGAGATGAACAAACTCATGTAGAATTTGCCAGAGAAAAAGAACAATTATTTAATAGGTGGTGTGATTCTAAAGAAATTGATGAGGATTTCGGTAAATTGAGGCAATTATTGTTGATAGAGGAGTTTAAACGTTGTGTCCACACAAACATAAAAACTCATTTAGATGAGAGAAAAGTTGAAAACACTTAGTGAAGCAGCTACAATGGCTGATGACTACGCTCTCACCCACAAAGGCTCATTTGTTAGAAACAGTTCTCAAGACAAAAACAGTACCACAGGTACTAGTAAATTTGGTCAGCCTAGGAACCCAACCTTTAGTGGCCCTTCTAACGACAAACCTAAATTAGGTGATAAGACTAAGTCTGATTCTAAAACAGATCATAGGGCGGGTGTGGGGTCTCCTTCTGGTCCTGTTTGTAATTACTGCAAGAAAGTAGGGCATACTATGTCTGAATGTTATTCTCTCCAGCGTAAGGAGCAAAGGCGTAAACAGTCAGTTCCTTCTGTGTTAGCTATGTCAAAGCCTAGTCAGAAACTTAGTGATATTGTGGAAGATTCTAAAGTGTCTGTTGAAATTAAGAGCTCAGAGTCTGATAGTGTCTTGGAGAAGTACTCTCCCTTCATTTCTGAAGGTTTTGTTTCACTTACTAGTGATATTACCAACTTGAAACCTGTGAAGATTTTGCGAGATACTGGGGCTTCTCATTCTTTGATATTAGATGGCGTAGTGCCTTTGTCTGAGGAGACCTCATGTGGTAGTAGTGTTTTGCTTCAAGGTGTAGAGTTAGGTTTTGTTAATGTGCCTCTCCATTCTGTTTATTTAAAGTCAGATTTGGTTACTGGGCCTGTCACCATTGGTGTTAGACCGGAACTTCCGATAGAGGGCGTGTCGCTCATTTTAGGCAATGACTTGGCTGGAGAGAAAGTTAGGGTAGATCCCTTAGTGTCCAGTATCCCTGATAAAACAGATGATGCTGAGACTATTCAACAGGAATTTCCTGGTATTTTCCCTTCTTGTGCTGTAACTCGTTCAATGAGTAAGAAGGTTTCTGATGTTGCAGTAGTTGAGGATCATTATAGTCCAGGGTTAGGTGACACTTTCTTGGCTCATGATATAGAGGATGTCGGGAGCAAGTGTGATCTTTTGAGCAATCCTGTAGACTTTGATAGTGATAGAGTTGTTCCTAACAAGGGTACTTCTTTGTCTGACATGATGAGTAAATCATCTTTGTCTAGAGAGGAGCTTATAGTAGAACAGGAAAAAGATCCTGAAATCTCCTTATTGTGTAATCGGGCTTTGAGTGAGGAAGAGGCTGAGAAAGTCCCGGTTTGTTACTTCCGTCAGTCAGGTGTGTTGATGCGCAAGTGGCGCCCCCCTGATGTGTCTCCCGAGGAAGACTGGAAGGTTGTCAATCAAATAGTTGTCCCACCGAGGTATAGGCAAGATATTCTAAGTTTGTCTCATGACGTACCTATGGCAGGGCATTTAGGTGTGACCAAGACTTATAACAGGATCTTAGATCACTTCTTTTGGCCCAAGTTGAAACGGGATGTGGCTGATTTTTGTAGGTCTTGTCATACTTGTCAGGTGGTAGGGAAACCTAATCAGAAAATCCCTGTTGCACCTTTGCACCCCATTCCAGCATTTGAGGAACCATTTAGTAGAGTCATTATAGACTGTGTAGGTCCTCTACCCAAAACTAAGTCTGGGAATGAGTATCTTTTAACTATTATGTGTGCTTCCACACGCTTTCCTGAAGCCATTCCACTCAGGAATATTAAAGCCCCTAACATAGTCAAGGCTTTGGTTAAATTCTTTACATTGGTTGGTCTTCCAAAAGCTGTCCAATCGGACCAAGGTTCGAATTTCATGTCTGGTATTTTTCAACAAGTCATGTACCAGCTCCAGATCAAGAAGCATAAGTCTAGTGCTTATCATCCAGAGTCTCAGGGTGCGTTAGAACGTTTTCATCAGACATTGAAGAATATGATGAGATCTTATTGTTTTGAAAACAAAAGAGATTGGGACGAAGGCATACACATGTTGTTGTTTGGCGTTAGAGAATCTGTACAAGAATCTCTTGGTTTCAGTCCATTTGAACATGTGTTTGGACATACTGTACGTGGTCCTTTGAAAATTTTGAAAGACAAAATTTTGGACGAAGATTCTAAAGTGAATCTCTTAGAGTATGTGTCTAACTTTAAGCAAAGGTTGACAAGGGCATGTGAACTGGCAAAAGAAAATTTGGCCGTTACTCAAACCAAAATGAAAACATGGTATGATAAAGATGCCCGTGCAAGAAGTTTTGATCCAGGTGACAAAATTTTGGCTCTATTACCAATACCGGGTCAGCCTTTGCAAGCTAGATATTTTGGACCTTATATTGTTGAGAAAAAGGTTGATGGTGTTAACTACATTGTACAAACTCCAGGGAGGCGCAAGAAAACTCAATTATGTCATGTTAATATGCTTAAGAAATATGTAGATAGAGAAGAGAGCAAGACCTCTCAACCTATTGCTACTTTGGCCTCTGTACCATCACAAAGTGAAAGTACAGCTGATATTTGTAAATTAGACTTAGATGGTGGTGTACAAGATGTAGGTTTAGACTGTGGTGTTAAGTTACGGAATTCAGATGTGCTCGCGAACTTGGACAAGAAACTGTGTCATCTATCAGAAAAGGAACGCAATGAACTGAAAGATTTGATACTTGAGTATAAACATTTGTTTCCGGATACACCAGGCAAAACAGATGCTATCTATCACGACGTGGATGTAGGCGATGCGCCACCTGTCAAGCAACATCCTTACCGTGTCAATCCTTTGAAAGAAGAACACTTAAAGAAAGAAATTCAATACATGTTGGACAATGATATTATTGAACCAAGCAAAAGTGAATGGAGCTCTCCATGTGTTCTGGTACCAAAGCCAGACAAGACATACCGGTTCTGTACTGACTTCAGAAAAGTAAACTCTGTCAGTAAAACAGACTCTTATCCAATTCCAAGGATTGACTCGTGTATTGACAAAGTTGGCAAAGCCAAGTATGTTAGCAAGTTTGACCTGTTGAAAGGATATTGGCAGGTGCCATTAACAGAAAGAGCTAAAGAAGTGTCGGCATTTGTAACCTCACAAGGTTTGTACCAGTACAAAGTTATGCCATTTGGTATGAAGAATGCCCCGGCAACATTTCAACGTCTTCTTAACAGCGTGATATCAGACCTGGAAGGCTGTGATGGATACATCGATGACGTCATCAACTACCACGACACGTGGGAAGACCATCTACGCGGGATTCGTGAATTCTTCGAAAGACTCACTACCATGAAATTGACTGTAAACTTATTGAAATGTGAATTTTGTCATGCAACTGTTGAATTTTTAGGCCATGTTGTAGGACAGGGGCAGGTTAAACCTGTTCAGGCCAAAGTAGAATCAATTATAGATTTTCCAGCTCCTGGAGGCAAGAGAGAGCTGATGAGGTTTCTTGGTATGGCTGGATACTACAGAAAATTTTGTCAAAATTTCTCTGTTATAGCAGCTCCACTTACTGCTTTGTTAAAGAAAAATGTCAAATTTGTCTGGTCAGACGAATGTAAGTCTGCCTTTGAGAAATTGAAAGCCATACTATCAAACTCACCAGTTCTGACTGCTCCAGATTTTAATAAACAGTTTAAACTGTTTGTTGACGCCAGTGATGTAGGTGTTGGTGCTGTTTTGATGCAAGAAGGTACTGAACAAATTGACCATCCAATTTGTTATTTCTCGAAAAAGTTTGACAAACACCAGAGAAATTATTCCACCATTGAGAAAGAATGTTTAGCGTTGATTTTGGCCTTGAACCAATTTGATGTGTATCTCTGCACTACAGTTGTGCCTGTGTTGGTCTTCACCGACCACAACCCTTTGACATTCATTGGGAAAATGAAAAACAAAAACCAAAGAATTCTCAGTTGGAGTTTGACTTTGCAAGAATACAATCTTGACATCAAACATATCAAAGGGAAAGACAATATTCTAGCAGATGCTTTATCAAGGATTTAAATATGACTTAATATTTGAAAAAAGTTTCCTTTTCAAGAAAACTTTCTTTTCTTTAAGGAGGGGTGTGTTATGTATGACACTAAATACATGTAGTTATGAGATAAGGGAGATAACTCCTATAGCTTTTTTTATCAATACATCCTATGAAGGTCATATCATTGATTTAGGTTATAGAACTTTCTAGAATATAATCATGTATAAACAAATATGTTTGTAAACATGTTGATTTTAAGTAGATATCTAGAATGATCTATTTCCAGAAAGTTATGTGTGTTTACTTGTTTACTGTTTTTAGTTAGATATTTCTAGAAGTAGGAGGTTCTCCAATATTCTTGAATTACGGTTTAGCTATATATACTCCAGCTGTCCAAGGCTAATCAGAACTGTAATGAGACCTGTAATAAGACATATCAAGAATTGTACAGCGCCATATAAGATTCTATTGGGAGAGCTATTGTGACTTTATCTGTGGATTATTACAACACTTTGTGTGGATTTTTTTCATATTGCCTGGAACTTTACAAATCATCGGTGGACATTCAATTTCCTTGTGGATTTGTGATTATTGTGAATTTGAAACCTGGAAGGATCAAGGATTATACCAGGACATTCGCATACAGATAAGTTACACTTTAAATCATCGTACTACTCTTGTACCACCACCAATTACTTTAGACATTGTAAACCATCTCTGTATAATATTGTATATATAATTAAATTGTGTTTTGAATTTAGCTGCTGGTTTCTCCTTTCTGTTCTCTGGTTGTTTTTTTTTTGTAAACAATATTTGAGTTCTGGAGAGAGATGACATGAATGTCCAGCTGGAAGGAAAGAAACTTTTATGATGTATATGTATCGTACCAAGGATTTATAAGTGAGATCCTTGATCGTACAATGTATATATGTAAACGTACATTCCATGTAGCTGCTATAGAATTACAACTAGGAAATTCTCTCAAACATTGTTAATATTTAATTCTTCACATTCATGTAGGCCTATGCTGTGAGAATTAACACATCATATATATTTCCAGAAAACATATAGGCCTACATGTATGTTACTTTCCTTTTCTGTTGTTTCCTGTTCTTTTTTGTGCTCTGGAGAAAAAGATGATTGAGTTGAAGAAAAGCAATTAATTAAGAGAAATGTGTACCACAGTACTTTGTCTGTAGCCGAGGGATTTTATACTGTTTTAATAGTCCAGTAATTAATAATTAAATTGAAAATTTCAAAATTAAGATGAAATTGTAAATTCCATTTTTGAATGAAGTGGTTCCCCTCCTTTGAGAGTACACAGTGTGTATACCCTTTTTGGTTTTTAGGGAATAATACCTGAATAGGAACCTGAAATAACATGACAATCAATCAGGTATGTGTGTGTTGGGGGGGGGGGGTGGGGGTGGGGGGCTAAAAGACAGAAGAATCATGAGGTTGGGAAGTTGTAACTTGAGTGGGGGGTTGAAATATAGAAGAAATAGCTACAGATAACTGGAAGTGGAAGGGTGCTTTATCATTGATCTGGTCATTGCATATTTGGTGTTTACATGGCTTTTTTTTTGGTTATTTAGTCTCATTGATTTTGGAGCAACTTTGAATCCATATGGTACTGTATATCTTTCTTTTTTCCATGTGTAGCTATTTCTTCTGTATTTCACCCTCCGCCCAAGCCACAACTTCCCAATAGGTACCACTTTTTTGTTTAGAACTCAAATCAAAGACAGATGTACATAGTACTACATACTACATTTTAGTCTATGTGTTTGCAAGGACGTATATGTCTCACTTATAAATCCTTGGTGTTTGTAATCACTGTTACTACAGTATTAATACATAAATGGTCTATGTACAAGTTACACATAGACAATAAATGTGAAATTTGGTTCAGACAAAAAGATTTTTAACATTTCAGATAACTTGCTAGTTTTATGGTTTTATTTATATGTTGAGTCTACTCTCTTGTAAAGTAGAATTTAGAAATCCTAAGACAATGGTATCTATATTGCTATATGTAAAAAAATCCTTATATTTTAAAAGTAATTGAAAAGCTATCTCACAAGCCCTGACAAACAAATGGGCAGGCATATGGATGCAAGAATTATAATCACTGGATCTAGAGGACTAATATAAACAAATATTTCTACAAAGTTAAACAATGAAAAAGTATTGCATCATAATTTTATTTAATGATTACAGTTGAAAGGAACATTTAATAAATTAATACTGTTTAAATGTTCTGTTCATGATCTTCTAGGTCCATATTGGAAAAGTTTACTTTCAAGAGCACTCAAATCAACATTCTTCAGTCTTCATAATTATGATGCTAATTGTATGTATATGTATACATACACTTGTATACAGGTCCAAGGGATGAACTTTCTGTATTCATGTCACTATGCATGCACCGTGCCTGAAAAAAAGAACCAACAATTTTTTATATCTGTTGAATATGACAAAAATTGAAATGATCAATTTCAAATATATATAAATGAATAAATGTAGGTTCATTCTACAGGGTTTTTTTTTTTTTATTTTAGAGAAAACATTTTATAAGTTGTGAATGTGTCACTGATGCATTTGATAGAATCAAATATTGTTTCAGAAAAGATACAAAATTCATTATCTATAGTTCCAACAAAAATTCAGAATAATTATAAATGATACATGGCTGCAGTACATTTCAACTCTGTAAAGTTTGTCATATATACACATGAACCAGGTACAGTTGTAATAAATATACAAACACTATTTATTATTATGACCAGAAATAATACTGTATGTGTCCTCCAAATATATCTAAAAGAACAAGATAAAACCTACATGTACATATGTATATGTGTATATCAGAACATATACAAAACAATTTTACCAATTAACCTACAATGTAAATCCTATATACAATGTATGTGTATAACACTACCAGAACATGTACAGAACAAAAATTTACAAATTAAAAATCTATAAATATATACATCAGAACTGTATGAATTGACCGGTAGCATAATATTATAGATTAATTGAAACAAATCTTAGCTTGATAATGCACTAGCGGTTACATTCTAACTGTACATGCTACAGGGCATTCATTACCCCTAAAGAGGCCCCACGAAAGAACCGCTATTTACCCCAGGGTTACGTTTTACGCGATTGGGGAACAGGTATGAAACATGTGACCATATGTGACCACTCATTTATGAAAAAATACTGCTAGGGACTATTTACATAATGATCAAAATACGAAGACTCACTCACTATCAGCTGAGCAGGGAGTACCGGGTAGTAGGCCTAGGTACGTACAGTAGCGGTCCGGAGCCGCGTGCTCGTTTGAACTGTTCTCTTCACTATAACAAGTTGTATTAACACTCTCCATGCGTCGTAATGTTTACCGAGTCAGTTGTTGGGATTGTCGCTGCTCCATTGCCTTTCCTTTCGCATTTTAGGTGAGTCAGTTGGTTGTTTTGGCGGAAACCTTTTGGTTCAAAACTACGGTAGCCATGTTTTGTTTACTACGGAGGGTGGTGGGTGTTGCGCATGCGTTAAGATTGAACTGCACTCATAGCCGGTCGGGAGGACTTTTAGGATTCCCATAGATATTATTATTTTCTTCGCATGTACAGCGATTTTGACGGAAAGTTTTATTTTTCTAATTCATAAGAAATTATACCGGATATATTAATACCATTTTTACCAATTTTACAGTCACTTGCCCGACTATTCGCTTTAAAATGCTATCTCAGGCTACATCTATTTATCTGAAAGAAGGCATAAACAACTGCTGTTGTTATCCTCGTTATATTCAAGAAGATGTGCCATTTAACATTACCGGCTATTTTGGTAGTATCTACACCATCCTTTCTACACCGGAAGCTTCATCAAATTAAAGGGAAATCACCACGAATCACCCTCATCAGGTACCGACTAAAATCAGGACCGGATTCATAGAGAACACAATTATACCGAAAGGTCCACTTTTACAATGCTAATCATAAGACCCGGACCGTTTCGTTTGATTTTCGGCAACTGATTCGACCATTTAAGACATTATTTCAAGTATAAATCCTGATAGACCTTGGCCTGCAGTTTTTGTTAAGGCCTTCTGCAGTATTAGCACTGTGAAGAAACGGGCAGAATCGGTCAGAACCGGGCAGGATCGTAGTACAAAATAGTCGTTAAAATTATTAATATGTTTTAATGTAATAGTGGATGGGCATATTTTTTAATTTCCTGACCTTCATTATTAAAAAAAATTAAAAAAAAATAAAAACATATTCTTATTGCATGGTCGGACAGAACATTACCGAGTAGGATAGGTCAGTTTCAAAACTGATATCAAATTAAATCCAAAGTTATTATTAGCTTCCCAAAAAGCTAAGAAGGCTACCATACAGGGTTATTTATTAGAAAGCAATGATATGAAAGCCAATCAAAGTGAACAGATTATTTATAACCATGTGAAATCCCAACAACATGGCAGGCAACTCACGTTATGAAAATCAACATTTTATTTATTTGGCTTAAATGGTTCAGAAGGTGATGATTAGTGTAGTATTAACGACAAGTTTATAACTTTTGTGACTTTACAAAATTATCACTCTCGTTTTACATTCCCATTTTAAAAATTAAAAGTCGTTCCGTAAAGGGAATCAATTTTATGAAATTGACAATTTTTGTATCATTACGTTAATGCCACGTACTTAAACGAGGGACACCTAAAATTTGGTGTCATTATTTTGTAAAAATATCAATGAAAGCGTTCAATCGTCTTATTAATACATAGTCTAGACGTCATTTTACCTTAAAAAGAGATAAATCGTAATTTGCGTGTATATATTATTTCAAATAGAACGACAACATTCTGGGAATCTAATCGAGGGACAACAGTATATAAATGAAAGTGACAATATTTCAGCTTTGGAAATTATTTCAAAATGAATGAATCATTAAAGTTTGACAAACAGTTTCAGTAACTAATATTTATTTAGTATCTGGTGTGTATAAGATATTATTTTTTTTTAAATTTATGACTTGGTTATATCTTATAACTTTTAAAATCACAAAAGGACAGGTTTTACATATATTTTCGGTCATGCCCTACAATCGAAAACTGCCCGGTCATACTTCGCTATTAGCCTAATATAGCGTATTAAAAAATGAAGGGATAGCGCTACATTGTATATAGAGGTACGCACTGATACACTGTAATCCGCTATGGTAAGTTTCAATTAGCTAAATTCAAATTAGCTATAGCTGTAATGATGGGGCTATTAGTTCCGTTTCGCTTTGTGCTACGCTTCGCTTATTTTAGGAGTTAGGTTTGTTTTATAGTAGGTACACTGCTTGTGATACGCTTTGCCACGCAGAGACATGCTACACTGTACGCTGCTCTAGGTTTCAATATGCTACATTACGTCAAGGTAAGCTTGGGTGACCAGAACGCGTGCGTCTGTATACAACACAACGCAACAGAGTGCTTGCCATGCGTCCGATATCTTGTTTTCGGCAGTCACATTTCAGATATTAACCCCACCATGCCACCAAGAGAAAGATGTAGAGGGGGAAAGCCTACATATGCCGCCTCCGCCGCAGCTGCTGTTGCAAAAGAAGAAGAGGAACAGAAGAGGAGGAAAGAAGATCAGAGGAGAGCAGAGGAGGACAGAAAATTTTGCCAGCGACGGACACCTCAGTGATGCCGAATCCCAGTCTCCGCCGATCCAGTCGAAACAGTGAAGGACTCCAGGACTGAAGTTGCAAGAAGAAATTTAGTCTGTCACTTTGTTAGGAGCCACCCATAACTGTACAACACAAAAATATCCAGACTTTGACAAGCTGGAAATGCCAAAGTTTGTGATGTTTAATTTCACTTTTTATTAACAGCCAAGGTCATCTATTTAGGACGTGCCAGGTCTGATGGTGGAGGAAAGCCGGAGTACCAGGAAAAAATACCGACCAGCAGGCAGTTAAGGCAACTTCCCCAAATAAGATTAGAACTCGCAACCCAGATGTGGAGAGCTTGTGGTAATATGACATCTTAACCACTCGGCTACCGCGGCCTCGCCAAGTTCAAACAGTTTAGTGGTATGAAACGAATAATGGCAAAAGCATATCTGGTTTACAAAAAGGCCTATTGCTTAATTGAACGTTTCAAAGTATTACGAAGAAAAGATTGTGCTATTTTACAGGAAAAAAATAAGAAAAAATACACTACGTGTACATTTTGTGAATAATTTATATGACTCTGCTGTACGAAAAGATGGAAAATGTATTTCGTAGGCTGCCCGTAACGGATTTGTTTACTTTGAGGGAGAAGGCTATACTATTCAGGGAGGAAGAAGAGCGTGCTGCGGTTCCGGAACGTGATTATCTGGTATCGGTGAAAAACAAATACGATTTTGATGGACTTACTTACTGCACAGCAAAAACAGATCGAACCATTATCAGAGGCGGTGGTGCGTTCAGGTTGTCATGAAAACAAACGGTAAACACTATACTGATAATCGAAGTGTTGTCGTTGCCAGGAAGTTGTGCATTTGGCTGAGGGATGTACCAATAACGAGGCCAAGACTGACTGATTCACTGACTAATGTATTTATTATTGAACATGTATCTTCCGCTTTGTTTCTTTCAGCTTATGACTTAGTCCGGCAGTAGCAATCACTCAGGATTGGTGCCACAAATGCAGCCCCAGGTATCCTCCCTTGCCACAGTGACTTGGACCAGTCTGAATCGCTGTGGCCGGATCGCTGTAAGCTAGTTCTAGCTTGTGAAGATCCATCGTGGTCATTTAAATACTGGTTACAGTTTCAAGAATCTGTATTGGAACTGTACGAGGAGCCCACAGCAGTAGTAACCTTTTCACAAGACAAGGGGACTAAGAGAAAAAAAAAGATCGCCAATCATTTACCTCCACCCTAGTAACTAACACCGCGGCAAGGATGGTCGCCTCTCAGCCGTAACATTCTAAAAACGTTAATAATACATTATGAAAAATTATGCGCTTTTAATAGGAGAATTAATTTCTTTTTTCGGAGAGGGGAAACGTCCTTTCCATACTAATTTACAGCTCCCGTACTTAATACATTGACTTACGGATTGATTGGCTCACTGATAGACGGAGTTCGTAAAATTATAACAAGACATTGATTTTCTCTTATTCTTTTTGCCATATATTTTTGACCAAATGGTAAATCGTATGTTTTGTATGTGATGTTTTGCATGATGATAAAGATGATGACAGGGTGGCATTCAGCCGACAGTAGGGTCTTGAAGAAGTGGCGTAGTTTGACAAGTAGAAGCGTAGCAGTTGTTGGTAAAATATTAGCGGCAACAGCAGCGTGAACCGGCTCGTCCCGGTACTGTTTCCCCAATATTGGGCATGCCATTGATACTTCATACACACTTCCTCAGTTTCCAAAACTTAACTTATTAATACTTTTTGTCTATCATGTTTATTGTACATATCATGATGCTTTGTGGGAAAGACATTATTAAGTTGCGAATACGTCTGTCTGATATTATCGTACATATTTAAGGAATATTTTTTGTTGTTGTTGATGTTGTGTTTTTGTGCGCAGTTTACACACCAGTTAACAACAGAAAATAAAAATCTTCTGTATTTACATTTTGACCGACTATTTCATTTAAATCTATTGTTCCGATGGTTTTCAACGTTATACAATTAATGTACCAGCTGGTGCATTCATGGAATCCCGGAACAGTTTGTTTTCATTTTGTTGGGAACAATTGACAATTTAGAGAGTAAACGAAATGAAGTTCCATAATGACATATCTTTTTCATTTATTTATAAAATATTTCTTACATATTTTATTTAAGGATTAAAGTCTCTTTCTGGTGGTTCTATCGAAGGATAAAGATGAGTAGGGTATCGATATTTGGCATGGACCGCGAAGCGGTCCATGAAACAAATATCGATACCCTACTCAACTTTATCCTTCGATAGAATCACCAGAAAGAGACTTTAATCCTTATATTTACAGTCTTAACTATTATTTTCATAGCTCAAAATTTACACTTAATAGTATTTATGGCATTTATAAGGCTAAAAATGGATTATATCGTTTGGTTCCGACAGGCATTTGGAACAGCCACTCGAAGTGGCGGAAATTCCCGCCAATTTATCAATGAACATACAAATAAAATGAGTTCCGTCTGATGAAGCATATATCTGGTGTTTTCCCAATATGAAACTATAAATCGTTTTATTTATCTGTTGATAAAAACACCATGGTGCAAAGCACTTTGGTTTTAATCTTTTACTTGGTATGATTACACACGCTTACACAATTCATAACGTGGCAGGATATTTAACGTAGTTGTGACGCGGCGTCCGATTCAAACCGCCTGTGTCAAGGAGGTGTGACAAACAGAGAGTTTCTTCAATTTTGTGATCACTTGAGTTCTACTTAATCAGTTCACGTTTGAAATTACTTGAATACACGGATGTTTACATAGTTCCGTGTCATTATTTCCGGATTTTGGAGATTTTCAAATGTATCGGACGTCGTTTCGAGAAACATGTACAACCACAGGTAGGCCCACTACTGTAAACGTTTACCGCTCTCAAAATGTTAGCTTATATTTATATTGTTGTTTCAAACACTTCAATAAATATTAGAGATATCTATTACAAGTATTATAAAGCTACAATTGTAGGATTCCGTTTCATTGCTATTTCGAAAAACCCAAACGTACATTGTGTATGTAAGGCCTAGTAGATAACGTACATGACTTGTCTGTCCCCCGAGGTGAACAAAAATGCTTTGTCGTGCTAGGTCGTTTTGGTAAAACTTATCCAACACAAAGACTGATGTTGTCCTGACATACATGCATCTTATCCATTTGCGTACAACCAATGGTGTTAAAAATACAAATAGTCTAGGATGTAGATCTACATGTTGTAGCGAACAACACAGACTCACCGACACACAACATGTAAACATTGCGACGTCATCGGAATGTGCAAAACTGTACTTTGTACAACATTTTTTATTAATCACGGAAGCATTGCTCAACGCGGTACGGTAGTAACAAACAATGTAACTTTTCAATTATTTGTATTTACACACATACATGTATATGTGTTATTTTGTTTATTTTACAAACCTATTTTGATGCAGGTACATGTTCATCGAACGTACGTTCGGTACAGAAAACACCAAAAGTTTCTGATTTGGACCATCATAAATTCATCCGCGCAGCTCCAAATTGCGCGTGACATACTCAATCTATCGAGAAATAAAGTTGAGTAGCCTTTGGTTGAAATCAACGGGGTTTATAATATCAATTCACCACTGACTGTAAATATTTTCTGATGTATAGTGTAAGATTTTTATTACATTCATACATTCGATATATTGAAGATCTGTCAATACAGATATGATAGGCCTAATCGGATGCGCATTTACACTACTTGCGGAAGCCGGTGTTACGGTGTGTGTATTATTGCGTGACAACCTCTGCGCTTACTCAAGTGTAAACGATTTCCAGGATGGTAAGGTCATATAGCAAAGAGAAAGCGGAAATGTAAATATATGACAATATAATACATTTGAATCGAATAACGGTTAATCCTTTTTAATTGCTATTTGTCAAACAGTTATGAATGGATTGTAACTAAAAATGGTCAGAGACATCATCTGGATCTGGGGTTGGGGAACAGAGTTTACATAAATTTGATCACCTCTGGGCAGGAGGGGCGGGACCCAAAAGGGGAAATAGAAGTTTATCATTTAAATTGCTAATAGGCATAGATGGATTACTGGATTAATCGATTTGGCCTAAATCATCCTTGAAGGACGGCTAGCAATATTTGTATAAATTTGGAGTCTGTCAAGGGACAGGAAGGGAAGGTTCTAATAGAGTATTGTGTTCACACACAAAAGTATTGCGTTCGCACGCAATAACGTTTCGATTTTTCCTGCTAGTGTTATCTACAAATCTTATCGTAGTAGCTAGTCATATATATATGTATATATATATTATTTGAGCAGTGTTACCTTAAGTACAGCAGAGTTATCCCCCCTGACTAATGCATTGTGGAATCGCGCAAGTTGTAAGCACATGTTTAGGCGGCCATGATGAATAAAACACCGGATTGAACTAGCTGTGGTGTTCTGGTTGTAACACTTATGCGATGACGATAACCATTCACCAATGATTATTAGCTAAAACATATTAAGTCAATTCAGCATCTGATCCTAAAATACATTAACTGATTTCCAGACTAATAATATAAAGGAAAGACTGTTTTCTTTATACGGATTTTTTTTTTATTTTTCTTTAAATGAGCTATAGAATTACAATAAAATATAATACAGAAAAGGTTTGTGGCATTTGGTAGTGGACATAAATATATGACGTTATTAATGTTCATATATTTTGTACATACAATCAATTCATTTAGTTAAATTATAAAATATTGTTAGAGACAATTTGTTTCAGTCGTAAAACACATATGTTATCAGATAAAGGTTAACCTTAAAAAAGTATCTGTCTCATAAAAATATTTCCGTTTCAATTAAATTGTATGAAGATATATTAAAGTGAATAGTCGGGCAAAGAAAACCAGTCTAAATGCGTTCATTGGCCTTTCAAAAGTTCTCACATATTAATACGACGGTCAAGTTCTGCTTAGTTTCCCAGTTCTGACCATTAAAGTAAAGAAAAGTTGAAAGCATTGAAAGCGAGGCTGCGTGGAAATGTAACCACGGACATAGTGAGCCGGGAGGACGTTTTAGAATTTCCATACTTTAATTTAATTTCTTCGTACGCAGTCAGATTTTGACGAGAGATTTTATTTTTCCATTTCATAAGAAATTATACTGGATACATTCACACCGTTTTTACCGACTTAAGCCATCCTCGCCCGACTGTTCACTTTAATATTGACCCAATTATTGTAATATCATTTTTTAATTGAATATTAAAGATGCCCCACCACTGACAAATGGTATCTTTCTCTATAAAAAAACATGAGCAGATAATTTAGTATTTTTCTTCAGTTACATAAGTTACTAACTTTACAACATTACCACCATTGAAAAGTTCACACAGTTTGCAAACAAAATTTATTTCATAACCCGATGAAGTTAAAAATAGTTACATCAATGCTTTTTTTATGACTACATGATAACATAAAATACGTTTTAACATACTATTCAATTGCTTTTCCAATGGATATATTTTTTTCTAAATCAATAGGCAACGTCGACGTCTCTATTGTGACGTCATGATAACGTCGAGTTTTCGCGCCATTCTCGGATTTTTACTTCACAGTAGTATGAAGAAAAAGTATCTATCAACCAGAAAGTCGGATTAAGTATGAAAACAAATAAAAATTAATTATCTCAAGATAAAAATATTATTAATAATTAATTGCATCCCGAAAAAATGCCGTGGCACTATGTCCTTTATGGAATGAAGTACTTATTGCGCATACACCGTAAGCAAAATAAATTACTTTATATTCACACGATTAAACACTAATAATTGTTGAAATGAATAAGTATCGTTTATGCTCTGTCGGCGGTGGAGCATCTTTGAATAAAAGTCATTGCAATATATTCCTTATTTACTTTCAGTAAAAAGATAACTCGATAACGAAAACAATTACTAGAACAAATGTGTCTGACTCCTGATATTCTCAGAATTAATGTAAATGAAAACACATAACATGTTCACTTCGATGATAAATTGTATATGGTATCTAGACTGTAAATCTATGTAGTTTGAATTAATGAATCTGAATAGGAACAATACATATAACTTACCTAATGATTAAAGTATATTCAGTGCAACATAAAGGCAAACTTTATAAAAATATAGAAAAAAATGCCTGTTTATATAATCCAAAATGATGTCTTAGATCTGAGGTATACAGATTACGCTTGTTATACAATCCAGTAACTGTATACCCTTAAAACCCGATACACTTTCCAATGTGACAAACATAATTGAAACAAGCTTACAGTAATTGTTGCACGCAACACACGTCCCCTGCCGTAAATTACATTTTCTAATACATGGCAAGTTATTATTATTCTTAGTTATGCTATCATTGTATGAAGTTTGAACAAATTATGTTGATGTGTTCTTAATTTATCGTCCGGCAACTAAAATTTGTGAAACAATCTATTTTTAGTTACATTGACCTTTGTAGTTGACCTTTTGACCCCAAATTAAATCCCAAGCTGTATCATCTCCTAAGCCACCATTGTAGGAAGTTTGAACAAATTCCATTTGTGTGCTCTCAAACTATCTCTGGAAACAAATATTTTATGAAACAATCTACTTCTAGTCGCAGTGAACTTTGTAATTGACCTTTTGACCCAAATTCAATTCAAAACATTGTCACCTCCTATGCTATGATTGACCTTAAATTCAATCCCAAGCTGTGTGACCTCCTATGCTATCATTGTATGAAATTCTGTTTATGTGTTCTCAAGTTATCGCCGGAGACTAGCATTTGTGAAACAATCTACTTTCAATAACAGTGACCTTTGTATTTTACCTTTTGACCCCATATTGAATCCCAAGCTGTATTTTCTCATATGCTACCATTTTGTGAAGTTTGATCAAAATCCATTAAATCGTTCTCGAGTTAACATCTGGAAACCAAATCCGGACAGACAGACAGACAGACATACATACAGACGGGAACAAACAATATAGGTCCCTACGGTTTCACCGGCAGGGGACTGATAAGGAGGATTGTAGGAAGTCCCCCATTCTCCACTCAGTATAAACACGTGTGTCCATGGTAAGTCAATGTCACTCAGTATAAACACGTGTGTCCATGGTAAGTCAATGTCACTCAGTATAAACATGTGTGTCCATGGTAAGTCAATGTCACTCAGTATAAACACGTGTGTCCATGGTAAGTCAATGTCACTCAGTATAAACACGTGTGTCCATGGTAAGTCAATGTCACTCAGTATAAACACGTGTGTCCATGGTAAGTCAATGTCACTCAGTATAAACACGTGTGTCCATGGTAAGTCAATGTCACTCAGTATACCCACGTGTGTCCATGGTAAGTCAATGTCACTCAGTATAAACACGTGTGTCCATGGTAAGTCAATGTCACCGTTCACATCAACATGTCTATGTTTTACTGCTGTATTGTAGGATGTTAACATTGTAGCCTGTAAAGTCTGATCCACACACTGACCATAGGACGTCTTCCCTGTCGATACCTACAGCACTTGTCCAGACTGTGTCTGTATGTAAAATCCTCAGTAGCTTACCTTCACCAGTTAGAAGTAGCAGCATATTATCACGATTGGCTATGATGATATTCCCCTGACTATCATACACTATATCCCAGGGTGTAAATGGCCTACCTCCTGTTGGTGGTGTTTGTTTATAGGTACTGGATATCTCACCTCTGTATACAAACAGTTCCTGGAAATTAGTATCCATTACGACAACACGATTAGTGTCACCACCAACATATTTATTGCAACACGACACTGCGACATTGTGAGTGATAGGACACTCTGTGATCTTCTGATACATGCGTTCCACAGTCCCAGTCATCGTTGTAGTGAGTACAATCTGACCTTGTGTGGTGTATTTGGTGATATGGTTGGACATACACGCAATGATATGGTTAGTTTTTGTGACACATATACTTCTTGGCTGTTCCTTTGTACTGAATCGTTTTGTTAGTTGTCCTGATTCCAACTCCAGGATGTTTTGTTCATTATCACAGACCCACAGTCGCTGTGTTGTAGGAGAAAAACTGATGCCACTGATCCAAACCTCGTGCATGATCTTCTGTTTAACAGCGCCCTTCCTGTCCAGGAGAGTTATTGTATTACTTGTGATATCATTGGTCCAGGCCTGGTCATCAGTGATGGGACATATAGAACTAATGTCACATGGAGAACTCCACACCTCCAACACCTTAGTCTCTGTCAGTAGTGTGTTCACGGTCACTAGTTTTTCTCCGCTTCTCTTTGACTGTTGTTGAGTAGAGGGTTGTTGCTGGTCATCTGGTGATTTAACTGACTTTTCCTGGTCGAACGATGTGTGAATCTGATCTATGGCTATTACCTTTCCAAAAGCATTTTGTAAATGGTTCTGAGGATTTTCGTTTGGGTTAAAGCAGGCGGTACCTAAACCAGGTTTCATAGGAAGATGTAACCTGGGATCTATTTCACACTCGGTGTCGTAAATTTCTAAAGAAGAGCCCTGCTGTAGTATTGTCTTACATTCCCGCATCTGTTGTTTGAGTTCTTCATCGTACAACTTTAACTCCTGTTTGTAGGTCTGAATGAGCTTGGCATTGTCCTCTTTCATTTTGTGATAAAGAGAGAGTGTCTCTGTTAGTAAGTTGTCAAGCTGTTTTTTCAAGTTTTCGGTTTGTGTCTTCAACTGATTACATATTTGATCAAACGTACTGTCGTTGTCTTTAAGTAGTGTCTCAGCACCGACGATGTAACTGTGGACTTGTACCAGTTCATTTTGTTCTGTTCTGTCTATGAAGTCTCTAATGTATCTTGTCCTTTGGTCAGCGATTTCACTGATATCACACAGGGAATGCCGTTTATGAATAGAAGAAACACATTTCACACAAGCAAGTTCTTTGCATTTTTCACAATACAATTCTAGTTGTCTCCCTTTGTGGTGCAAACATGTTTTGTCGCCTTTCATACGGACAGCTATTTTAGCTGTCGCCATTGTACTATATCCCTATAGAATCTTGCGATTTTGGCGAATGAAGAATGTGGCAACAGAACTTAGAATTCCTCGTTGAATGCATTCCATGTCGCAAAATTAAATTCCACGAACTATCATGTTCACGATTTCTGAATGCGGTGTAAACATTAACCTCCAAATGTCCTCAACTTCGAAAATGTGTCCATACAAAATTAAATAACACTTTATGTCGGGATATCAAATGAAATATATGTGTGCGTACATCCACCTGTAGATCTAGTTCAGGGGGCGTTATCTTATATACTGAACAGTAACCTCGGACTTTGCATACCTACAGTTTAAAAGTCATCTATTGGTCAATACAGTATCAAGTTGTTCTACATTTTAAACCTGATAATTTTCCATCCGATTTTCAAGATAAAAACACATGTACAGATACCTATATTTCTTTACTATGAGATAATGACATACTAATTGTAATTTAAAATTGGTCAGATGCGATTGCTGTCATTATCATCAGTTATGTTTTTACATTTATCAACTGATGTATTTATGAAGATCTAGATCTACCTTAGAGGGCTTTATCTAATATACTGAACGTTAACCTCAGACTTTTAATACTTACAATGATATATACCATATATCGGACGATATTGATCTACATATTGAACCTTCGACTTATTAGATTAAAGCTGAAGATAGCAGTCATACGTACCATAGACCTTGGGCATTTTAATGCTTCCTAATGTAGTGATTTTCATATTACGGCAATGCATGTGCATGTTTATGGAATCAAATAACAATGATCTATGATATAGATAACGAGTTAATTAATTGAATTTGTTTATATTAACACTTGATAGCCAAATTGTAAAACTGGTCCGAATTGATGCCCCCATCATCTTTCTACTGAATTCTGAAGCTGAATAATTTAGCCCCGGGAATACAGAGTCATTTGTTTTAATCAGCATGTGAAACAAATGAAATCCCTTTATCTCATTAAATAATTTCCTGAAATAGTATAAAAACATCTTGTGCAATCGCGGGTGTTTTTAATATAAACTTTGTACTTGTATGTGAGAGAATTACCACAAACTAAGGTATTAATTATAATTTAAAATTTGTCAGATATAATTTCTGCTGTCTTCAATGGTTAGGTTAATTGTACATTTATCAACTGATACACCTGTGTACGTACAACACCTGTAGATCTACCTGGGGTGCGTTATCTAATACACTGAACACTAACCTAGGTCTTGGGATACCTAGAGTTCAACAGCCATTGGACATCTATTGGACAATAAAATATCAGGATGTTCTACATATACATTTTCATGGCAATATCAAAAAGAATTCGATGTGCATACTTTCGTAAAGTAGAATCCGGTCAATAAATGCTATAAACACCAGTAAACCTAATGGCATGGTTACTTGGTGACAAAATATGTACAGAACCCTATGGGCTAAACTGAAATATATAGTTATTTGGATACTTAGCCAAAGTTTACAAACAACACTACAATTTACGAGTCAACAATATCTAAGGTTGAGACGGATGCATAGACACCTTTTAGAATCTAATTATGTTCAAGTACGCCTAAGAAGTGGTATATAGGCCTAGAAAATATCACTAGATTAAAGTCATAAACCTTAGTAGACGGTGGAAAGCTGTAGAGCCTAAACCACACTGCTTCCCAGAGTTGGAGCGCTGGTGAAAATGTGTTATAACAACCATAGCCCGATGTCACCGTAGTGAATAGTTGGTTACAGAGCGAATTAGCATAAAATGTAACTTTAAGTGACTGTCATCCAGCTACACAGCTGTAAAACATATTTATATAATATCTTCCACCACCCTGGTATCTATTAGTTACTTTGTCCTGGTCACTGCGTTTTCTTTGCTTGATCACTATTGCCTCGGATTACTGAACTGTAGCCCCGGATTGTAACTTCTTATAAGAAGCGTTTAAGTCGTCGTAGTGGTGTAGAGTAACAATACAAAGAAACCATTGTTAAAGTTTTACTTAATGTTTAACACACATTTTTTAAACAATGATCAGTACGAAAATAACCAACAAAATTTGCTACGGAAGATAAAACCTTGACAACAATCTGGTCGTGTGAGGTACGAGGACAATTACTGTGTGTTCCTGTTAGTTTTTATCATTGTCCAATGGCTTGTAAATTCAATTTTAACTGACCACCTCTGAGTGATAAGGGTTGTTTGTAATAAGTATTTGTGGACTGTAGAGTGAAGTCTACTCGTCTTGTGTCTCCTTGGGATAGTAGACTTCTATGATTCCCAATTTTATTGTGATACTTTAATATAACATCCAGACAAGCAAACTTATCCGGTTGGTCTACATTCTACCCATTATTGGTTATCGAATATCTAATTCATGGGGGGCCGCGGTGGCCGAGTGGTTAAGATGTCCCGACATATTACCACAAGCCCTCCACCTCTGGGAAGCGGTTTCGAATCCCATGTGGGGCAGTTGTCAGGTACTGACCGTTGGCCGGTGGTATTTCTCCGGGTACTCCGGCTTTCCTCCACCAACAAACCTGGCACGTCCTTACATGACCCTGGCTGTTAATAGGACGTAAAAATAAACAAACCAAACCAAACTAATTCATGGACACGGATAACAATATGATACATATATCTTAAAATAATGATAAACTATACAACTTTGTTATTCTTTACAGGCTAGTCACATCATCATAAAGAAACTAGTATATGTACCTGTAACCAATATATATCATGGGTACTCAAATGTCCCGTTTAAGGGTGTTATGTATGACACTAAATACATTTAGTTATTAGATAAGGGAGATAACTCCTATAGTTTTTTTTATCAATACATCCTATAAAGTTCACATAATTAATTTAGGTTATAGAACTTTCTAGAATAACATCATCGTATAAACAAATATGTTTGTAAACATGTTGATTATAAGTAGAGATCTAGAATGATCTATTTCCAGAAAGTTCTGTGTGTTTACTTGTTTACTGTTTTTAGTTAGATATTTCTAGAAGTAGAAGGTTCTCCAATATTCTTGAATTAGGGTTAAGCTATATATACTCCAGCTGCCCAAGGCTAATCAGAACTGTAATGAGACCTGTAATAAGACATATCAAGAATTGTACAGCGCAATATAAGATTCTATTGGGAGAGCTATTGTGACTTTATCTGTGGATTATTACAACACTTTGTGTGGATTTATTCATATTGCCTGGAACTTTACGAATCATCGGTGGACATTCAATTTCCTTGTGGATTTGTGATTATTGTTAATTTGAAACCTGGAAGGATCAAGGATTATACTAGGACATTCGCATACAGATAAGTAACACTTTAAATCATCGTACTACTCTTGTACCACCACCAATTACTTTAGACATTGTAAACCATCTCTGTATAATATTGTATATATAATTAAATTGTGTTTTGAATTTAGCTGCTGGTTTCTCCTTTCTGTTATCCGTTCATGTAACAAAGGGCAAAATAAGTCGTTAACGTCACGATTATTTATTGAACTTGTAGTTGAGATACGTTCACCTGTATATAAATGTAATATTTGATACCTGTATTGTCCTTGATCATTCCTTGTGTTATTATTTTATTGTATGTTACATGGGTGTCCAATTGATGTGTGCGATGTAAAGATGTATGAGCAGGAAAACCCGACTTTGTTACATGAGATCACATGAATAGTCTCACTAGACACACAGTATTCGTGTAAATGATCCAGACTAGATGACTGGAGTGGTCTACCAGTCGTTAACTAGATGTACTCCACGGCTATCTGAGGTAAATATACTCCACGGCTGTCTGAAGGAGATATACTCCACGGCTGTCTGTGGTAGATATACTCCACGGCTGTCTAAGATAGATATACTCCACGGCTGTCTAAGATAGATATACTCCACGGCTATCTGAGGTAAATATACTCCACGGCTGTCTGAAGGAGATATACTCCACGGCTGTCTGTGGTAGATATACTCCACGGCTGTCTAAGATAGATATACTCCACGGCTGTCTAAGATAGATATACTCCACGGCTGTCTGTGGTAGATATACTCCACGGCTGTCTAAGATAGATATACTCCACGGCTGTCTGTGGTAGATATACTCCACGGCTGTCTAAGATAGATATACTCCACGGCTGTCTAAGATAGATATACTCCACGGCTGTCTAAGATAGATATACTCCACGGCTGTCTGTGGTAGATATACTCCACGGCTATCTGAGGTAAATATACTCCACGGCTGTCTGTGGTAGATATACTCCACGGCTGTCTGTGGTAGATATACTCCACGGCTATCTGAGGTAAATATACTCCACGGCTGTCTGTGGTAGATATACTCCACGGCTGTCTGTGGTAAATATACTCCACGGCTGTCTGTGGTAGATATACTCCACGGCTGTCTGTGGTAGATATACTCCACGGCTGTCTAAGATAGATATACTCCACGGCTGTCTAAGATAGATATACTCCACGGCTGTCTAAGATAGATATACTCCACGGCTGTCTGTGGTAGATATACTCCACGGCTGTCTAAGATAGATATACTCCACGGCTGTCTAAGATAGATATACTCCACGGCTGTCTAAGATAGATATACTCCACGGCTGTCTAAGATAGATATACTCCACGGCTGTCTAAGATAGATATACTCCACGGCTGTCTGTGGTAGATATACTCCACGGTGTCTAAGATAGATATACTCCACGGCTGTCTAAGATAGATATACTCCACGGCTGTCTAAGATAGATATATACTCCACGGCTGTCTAAGATAGATATACTCCACGGCTGTCTGTGGTATAGATATACTCCGGCTGTCTAGATAGATATCTACGGGATTACTCCACGGCTGTCTAAGATAGATATACTCCACGGCTGTCTGTGGTAGATATACTCCACGGCTGTCTAAGATAGATATACTCCACGGCTGTCTGGGTAGATATACTCCACCTAAGACGAATACTCCACGGCTGTCTAAGATAGATATACTCCACGGCTGTCTAAGATAGATATACTCCACGGCTGTCTAAGATAGATATACTCCACGGCTGTCTAAGATAGATATACTCCACGGCTGTCTAAGATAGATATACTCCACGGCTGTCTAAGATAGATATACTCCACGGCTGTCTAAGATAGATATACTCCACGGCTGTCTGTGGTAGATATACTCCACGGCTGTCTAAGATAGATATACTCCACGGCTGTCTAAGATAGATATACTCCACGGCTGTCTGTGGTAGATATACTCCACGGCTGTCTAAGATAGATATACTCCACGGCTGTCGTGGTAGATATACCAGGCTGTCTATAGATATACTCCACGGCTGTCTGTAGATATACTCCACGGCTGTCTAAGATAGATATACTCCACGGCTGTCTAAGATAGATATACTCCACGGCTGTCTAAGATAGATATACTCCACGGCTGTCTAAGATAGATATACTCCACGGCTGTCTGTAGATATACTCCACGGCTGTCTAAGATAGATATACTCCACGGCTGTCTAAGATAGATATACTCCACGGCTGTCTGTGGTAGATATACTCCACGGCTGTCTAAGATAGATATACTCCACGGCTGTCTGTGGTAGATATACTCCACGGCTGTCTGTGGTAGATATACTCCACGGCTGTCTAAGATAGATATACTCCACGGCTGTCTGTGGTAGATATACTCCACGGCTGTCTAAGATAGATATACTCCACGGCTGTCTAAGATAGATATACTCCACGGCTGTCTGTGGTAGATATACTCCACGGCTGTCTAAGATAGATATACTCCACGGCTGTCTAGTAGATATACTCCACGGCTGTCTAAGATAGATATACTCCACGGCTGTCTAAGATAGATATACTCCACGGCTGTCTGTGATAGATATACTCCACGGCTGTCTAAGATAGATATACTCCACGGCTGTCTGTAGATATACTCCACGGCTGTCTAAGATAGATATACTCCACGGCTGTCTAGATAGATATACTCCACGGCTGTCTAAGATAGATATACTCCACGGCTGTCTAAATCACGGGTAGATATATACTCCACGGCTGTCTAAGATAGATATACCCACGGCTGTCAGATGTATACTCCACGGCTGTCTAAGATAGATATACTCCACGGCTGTCTAAGATAGATATACTCCACGGCTGTCTGTGGTAGATATACTCCACGGCTGTCTAAGACCGGTTAGATAGATATACTCCACGGCTGTCTGTGGTAGATATACTCCACGGCTGTCTAAGATAGATATACTCCACGGCTGTCTAAGATAGATATATACTCCACGGCTGTCTAAGATAGATATACTCCACGGCTGTCTAAGATAGATATACTCCACGGCTGTCTAAGATAGATATACTCCACGGCTGTCTAAGATAGATATACTCCGCTGTAGTAGATATACTCCACGGCTGTCTAAGATAGATATACTCCACGGCTGTCTAAGATAGATATACTCCACGGCTGTCTGTGTAGATATACTCACGGCTGTCTAAGATAGATATACTCCACGGCTGTCTAAGGTAGATATACTCCACGGCTGTCTAAGATAGATATACTCTCCACGGCTGTGTCTAGTAGATATACTCCACGGCTGTCTGTAGATATACACGCGTTTGTATATCCACGGCTGTCTAAGATAGATATACTCCACGGCTGTCTGGATATCCACGGCTGTCTGTGGTAGATATACTCCACGGCTGTCTAAGATAGATATACTCCACGGCTGTCTAAGATAGATATACTCCACGGCTGTCTGTGGTAGATATACTCCACGGCTGTCTAAGATAGATATACTCCACGGCTGTCTAAGATAGATATACTCCACGGCTGTCTAAGATAGATATACTCCACGGCTGTCTAAGATAGATATACTCCACGGCTGTCTAAGATAGATATACTCCACGGCTGTCTAAGATAGATATACTCCACGGCTGTCTAGATTCTCCACGGCTGAGATAGATATACTCCACGGCTGTCTAAGATAGATATACTCCACGGCTGTCTAAGATAGATATACTCCACGGCTGTCTAAGATAGATATACTCCACGGCTGTCTAAGATAGATATACTCCACGGCTGTCTTAGATTACCACGGCTGTCTAAGATAGATATACTCCACGGCTGTCTAAGATAGATATACTCCACGGCTGTCTGTGGTAGATATACTCCACGGCTGTCTAAGATAGATATACTCCACGGCTGTCTAAGATAGATATACTCCACGGCTGTCTGTGGTAGATATACTCCACGGCTGTCTAAGATAGATATACTCCACGGCTGTCTGAAGATATATAGATATACTCCACGGCTGTCTAGATAGATATACTCCACGGCTGTCTAAGATAGATATACTCCACGGCTGTCTGTGGTAGATATACTCCACGGCTGCTGTCTAAGATAGATATACTCCACGGCTGTCTGTAGATATACTCCACGGCTGATAGATATACTCCACGGCTGTCTAAGATAGATATACTCCACGGCTGTCTGTGGTAGATATACTCCACGGCTGTCTAAGATAGATATACTCCACGGCTGTCTAAGATAGATATACTCCACGGCTGTCTGTAGATATACTCCACGGCTGTCTAAGATAGATATACTCCACGGCTGTAGATATACTCCACGGCTGATATACTCCACGGCTGTCTAAGATAGATATACTCCACGGCTGTCTGTGGTAGATATACTCCACGGCTGTCTAAGATAGATATACTCCACGGCTGTCTAAATAGATATACTCCACGGCTGTCTAAGATAGATATACTCCACGGCTGTCTTGATAGATATACTCCACGGCTGTCTGTGGTAGATATACTCCACGGCTGTCTGTGGTAGATATACTCCACGGCTGTCTAAGATAGATATACTCCACGGCTGTCTAAGATAGATATACTCCACGGCTGTCTAAGTGGTAGATATACTCCACGGCTGCACGCTGTCTAAGGTAGATATACTCCACGGCTGTCTAGATAGATTACTCCACGGTGTCTGTAGATATACTCCACGGCTGTCTAAGATAGATATACTCCACGGCTGTCTGTGGTAGATATACTCCACTAGATAGATATACTCACGCTGTCTCTGTGGTAGATATACTCCACGGCTGTCTAAGATAGATATACTCCACGGCTGTCTAAGATAGATATACTCCACGGCTGTCTAAGATAGATATACTCCACGGCTGTCTGTGGTAGATATACTCCACGGCTGTCTAAGATAGATATACTCCACGGCTGTCTGTGGTAGATATACTCCACGGCTGTCTGTGGTAGATATACTCCACGGCTGTCTAAGATAGATATACTCCACGGCTGTCTAAGATAGATATACTCCACGGCTGTCTGTAAGGTAGATATACTCCACGGCTGTCTAAGATAGATATACTCCACGGCTGTCTGTGGTAGATATACTCCACGGCTGTCTGTGGTAGATATACTCCACGGCTGTCTGTGGTAGATATACTCCACGGCTGTCTAAGATAGATATACTCCACGGCTGTCTAAGATAGATATACTCCACGGCTGTCTAGATAGATATACTCCACGGCTGTCTAAGATAGATATACTCCACGGCTGTCTGTGGTAGATATACTCCACGGCTGTCTGTGGTAGATATACTCCACGGCTGTCTGTGGTAGATATACTCCACTCGCTGTCTGTGGTAGATATACTCCACGGCTGTCTGTGGTAGATATACTCCACGGCTGTCTAAGATAGATATACTCCACGGCTGTCTGTGGTAGATATACTCCACGGCTGTCTGTGGTAGATATACTCACCACGGAAACCCACGGCTGTCTGTGGTAGATATACTCCACGGCTGTCTGTGGTAGATATACTCCAGTGTAAGATATACTCCACGGCTGTCTAAGATAGATATACTCCACGGCTGTCTAAGATAGATATACTCCACGGCTGTCTAGATAGATATACTGCTGTCTAAGATAGATATACTCCACGGCTGTCTAGATATACTCCACGGCTGTCTAAGATAGATATACTCCACGGTGTCTAAGATAGATATACTCACGGCTATCTGAGGTAGATATACTCCACGGCTGTCTAAGATAGATATACTCTACGGCTGTCTGTGGTAGATATACTCCACGGCTGTCTAAGATAGATATACTCCACGGCTATCTGAGGTAGATATACTCCACGGCTGTCTAAGATAGATATACTCTACGGCTGTCTGTGGTAGATATACTCCACGGCTGTCTAAGATAGATATACTCCACGGCTGTCTGTGGTAGATATACTCCACGGCTGTCTGTGGTAGATATACTCCACGGCTGTCTGTGGTAGATATACTCCACGGCTGTCTGTGGTAGATATACTCTACGGCTGTCTGTGGTAGATATACTCCACGGCTGTCTAAGATAGATATACTCCACGGCTGTCTAAGATAGATATACTCCACGGCTGTCTAAGATAGATATACTCCACGGCTGTCTAAGATAGATATACTCCACGGCTGTCTAAGATAGATATACTCTACGGCGTTTTCTTAAAGAAAGTCATAACAATCTAACAATCAATCCATTATTTTTGCTCAAAACAGTCGTATATGTTACCCATACCCGTAAATTTTTTGTGATAAATCTGTTTGACAATTGTCATGATAACAATTCCAAGATGTTGTTTTATCCATCACAGGCCCACATGCTCTGTTTCGTAGTATGAAAGCTAATGTCATTGATTTTAGACTTTTGTATGACCTCCTGCATAACAATTCCCTTACTGTTTAGGAGAGTTAATATTTCATAGCAACTAGTCCAGGCCTGGTCATCAGTGGTGGGGCATACACAATAATTAAAACATGGAGAATCCCACTACCCAACCACTTTGGTCACTGTCATTAGTGTGTCCATGATCACTGATGTCTCTCCGCTTCCATTGACAGTTGTTGAGTAGACTGTTGTTGCTGGTCATCTGATGGTGTAACTGACCTTTTATTGTCAATTACAGCACGACCTTGACCTGGGATGATTACGTTCCCTAAAGCCAGTTCTAGATGGTTCCGAGGGTTTTGGTTTGGAGTGAAATTGAGAGTCCCTAAAACAGGTTTTACTGGAAGATGCAACCATGAATCTATTTCACACTTTCTAAAGAAGAGCCCTGCTGTAGTACTGTCTTACATGCCTGCATTTGTTGGTTGATATGTTTGCCGTACAAATCCTGGTCCTCTTGATATTTCTGGATGAGCTTGGTATTGCCCTCTTTCATTTTCGTATAAAGCGACAATGTCTCTATGGTTAGCTTGTCAAGATCCCGTTTCAATTTCTCAGTTTGCTTTTTCACCTGAGTAGATAGCTTCTGAAAGGTACTATCATTGTCTCTCAGAATTACACCTATAGAGGCGATCTTCCTCCTGTTTTGTACCAGTTCATTTTGATCTATTCTGTCTATAAAGTTTCTAATGTCCCCTGTCCTCTGATCAGCGATTTCACTGATGTCACACAGCAAATGTCCTTTATGAGTAGTGGAAACACATTTAGAGCACGCGAGTTCCTGACATTTTTCACAATAAAATTCCAGTTGTCTCCCTTTGTGTTGCAGACACGTTGTCGCTCCTTTCCACACGTACTCGATCAAAAGTTTATGTCAATATAATGATAAATCTGATGGTAAGTAGTTCTTGTCAATTTCAAGCAAGAAAATGTTTACATTGTTCCGACGTTATCGTGGCATCACAATAGAGACATTGACGTTACGTATTGATTCGGGAAAAAGAATCCCTTGAAAAACCACTATATTGTTACATTTAAACATAGACAATGTCTGCTTCATTTTATCAAATACAGTATAAAATTAATTATAATTTTCATACCCCGATAAAATTAAAAAATAGTGACATCAATGTGACATCAATGTGACATCAATGCTAAAGTAAATCGTATAATCCGTTGCTTATGTTTTTGTATATCGCTTCCATGGAAATCAATGACGAATACATTTCAGAGGCACTTGTACAGCTGTAGCGTTATCTTAAACTCCCTGCGTTATCGAAAGAGACCTGTATACTGCGATGACCGTTTGAGCCGTCAAAGTACAACTACGTTATTCTACCTTATTGAAGTAATTGCACGTTTATAACTGAACAAAGTCAAAGCAATAAAAATGTCGACAAATTACGCTAAATTTGATATGAGTTGATAATAGAGGACTCATATGTGGTAGAAAAGATCAGATGACTTGAGTTTTGATATGATCCGTTTAAGAGAAATACTTTACTCGGTTGAATTAAAAATCAGGCATCATCTCGGCGTGTAACTTCTATAACCCATAGACCCATACGTTTTGTTTATTGAGATACCAGCATTTGAGTACATAAAATCACTTAATTTCAATAAAGTTATAGTCAAATCTTAAGTCGATTAAATATTTGCATTGTAGTTAATGGTGGCGGATAAAATACGTCTACACGTTACATCGCGGTATAAGCTAACACTGCTTTCATCTGTTTTAGGAAACATGCTAGTGTTATCTGCGAAAACATATTTTTGTGATGACAATAAACATTCACAAAGTATTAGTCATTGCGACCTTCAAAGTCGGATTAAGCGGAAGTTGTCGTAATTTGGCACTAGGAGACTTCTGATTGTAAGAAGATATATAAACAGTGAACTTATTCATAACACTAAGCTTTATTTACATTACATTGTTTATACACAATATAAGAATGATAACTCCTGAAAAGTTAAGGTGCCTTTGCGGAGAAATCAGTTGATGGTATAAGAATGCAACTGCAGTATGTTGTAAATTAACTTCAATCAAGATATAATTGTAAGAGAGGTTTTTGATTCATTTGCAATAATTACGAGCGGTTAATGTTTCTTTTTAATTTTATTAGTTAAGACTAAGCAGCATATGTTATAAAAAAATGCTTCCGTTGCAGGCTAATGTGATGTTACATTACATTTAAAGGGACAATTCACTCAGGCTAATTCTATTACATAACCAAGAAGCAAACTATGGCATAAATGTATTGTTCTACATTTCCTATTTTATATTTCTTATGAAACATATAGCATAAAAATATTGACGAATTCAACGTTATTGTGTAGTATTTTAATTGATACCGTTGTAATAGCAAGTACATTATGTACGCCGTACCCATACCCGAGCCAAAGTCACGCACGTTATCAAATTACATAACCACTGTGGAGGTGATAAAATTATTTTTAAGGCAAGACAATTCACCTAATAAGGTAAACACACTACTGTCAGAGCGATTTGAGCAGTTCTAGACAAAAGTTGCATTACTCTACGAGCAAGGGACAGGGTTCGGCATACAGTGTGTAATGGCGGACAGAGAGCGAGTTTGAACATTTCACACGCATTTCACCACCATGGGCTTTTATGGCACATCACAGTTAAACCGACTGATCTAATTTCCATTACAACTGGGTTTTTTCCGATATATGTACAAATTTTAATGTTCTCTTAGACTGAATTGTCCCTTTAACTCGTTCTTAAAAAACCGCTCAAATAAGCGGAAGTTACCGTAATTTGCACCAAAAGACTTCTGGATATAACAAGAACTATAAAAAATGGTTCTATTTAGGATTATAATTTATTTACATTAAAGTATTTATACCACCACACTAAAAGAATGAAAGTTTGATGATGTAAGTATACAACCATTTTGTTCAATTAAGAAACATAGGATATTGCTACAGAGCTTTTGATTAATTGCAATGACTAATTAAATGCAATTAAGGTTGTTTTTTAATTATATAATTGAGGACTAAATGACATATATTCTGTATAAGAAAATACTTCTGGTTCAGGTTAATATTATGCTACATTACACTCGACTCGTATTTCTTAAAAATACAATTATTAAATATAAGTTACAGCCTGATATGGCAATATTGATTGTAGTTGTGGAAGTTAGGAAAAAGTTGATAAAAGATACACTAGATGATTAGAGTATAAACTCGGTTCAGCCTGTACACATAGATAGATTTAGAAATATTCCTAAAATATATCGAAATAAATTCAATTCTGGTTAAACAATCCTACCATATAGGTGAGGTCAAAGATTGAGAGATGTTCCATGAAATCCGATCTATGTATAACACTAAAGTCGGATACATACTGTAATCCAACATATGTTCGCGTTTTCTGCCTGTCAAGGCCAACTGTAACTACTTTAAACATAGGTATATATGTAAAGTCAGTTTTCAAACTGTTTGCAATATGATCATTTTCAAACTATATATCTATAGTACTGTGTTGTAGTATTCTTCCAATATCAAAATCTTGATTCGGAGATCAATACGCGCGTGGATATACTCACTGAGATTAAATGAAAACGAATTAAGCGACAATTGTTCATGCTAAGACCAATTCCAATACACATGTCTGTATCAGTGTGTAGGATCTCGAGAGCCTCACAATCATTTCGTAGGACCACTTTATTGTTATTGTCTCCCTTCACTTCAGCATGGCTATGGTTTACTGCTGTATTGTATAATCTTAACGATAAAATCTTCTCTTGGCATGGAATAAAACACTGACCAACAAAGGTCCTGACTGTCTATACCTACAGCCAATGCTTTCCTGCCTGTGTCTGTTTGAAGGATCCTGAGTACTTTGCCACCTTCACCACTTAGGATGATAACCGTGGAATTGTTAAAATCCGCTATGAGGATGTTCCCCTGACTATCATACACTACACCATTGGGATTAAATGGTTGCTGTCCGGTTTGTGACGTTTGTTGATATGCTCTGGGAATGTTACATCTGTATGCAAATAACTTCTGAAAGTCAGTATCCATGACAACTACATGTTTCTTGCCATCACCACCATCACTTTCCTTATTGTCATCAATCACTGCGACATTGCTGGTGATAGGACACTCTGTGATTCTCCATGGTGAACAAAGTAATGGTTTTCCTGTCCCTGCTGCCAATGTTGTAAGCACCATCTGACCTTGTGAGGTATATTTAGAGATGCGGTTGGATGAACCTACAATGATATGATTAGTGCTCGTAACACAGATACACACAAGTGAATCCTCTGTTTTGAATCGTTCTGATAGCTGTCCAGACACCAGCTCTAGGATGTTGTTTTTATAGTCTATGCCCTATAATCTAAATGTTGTGGGAGACATACTGATGTCCTTGATTCCATCCGTGTGCGTCACCTCCTGCATCACAGTACCCTTCCACCTGTCCAGAAGTGTTAATGTTTCACTGTAATTACTGGTCCAGGCCTGGCCATCAGTGGTAGGGCAAATAGACCAAATATCACATGGTGACTCCCAATCCTCCACCACCTTTGCATGTGTCGGTAGTTTGATCCTGGTCACTACTTTTCCTCCGTTTCCGTCTGGCTCCTGTGCTGTGGAGGATCGCTGCTGATCATCTGATATTGTACACTTAGCTAACGGTTCTTGTTCAGTGGATAGACGGCCGTGACATGTGGCGACGTTTCCGACGGCTAGTTCTAGATAATTCCGAGGTTTTTTGTTTGGCGTGAAGATGACGCTATTTAAGACGGGTCCCACAGGGTGATGTATCTGTGAATCTATTTCGCATTCGGTATCATATATTTCTATTTGAGAGCCCTGCTCTAATGCTGTCAAACATTCATGTATTTGTTCTTTGAGCTGTCTGCCGTACATCTCTAAGTCCTGTTTGTATTTCTGTATGATTTTGACATTGTCCTCTTTCATTTTCTTATAAAGCGACAATGTCTCTACGGTTAGCTTGTCAAGATCTTGTTTCAATTCCTCGGTTTGCATTCTCAGCTGAGTAGACAGCTTCTCAAAGGTTCTCTCATTGCCTTGAAGAAGTACGTCAATAGAGGCGATCTCCTTCCTGTTTTGTACAAGTTCATTTTGTTCTGTTCTATCTATAAAGTTTATAATGTCTTCTTCCTTCTGGTTAGTAATTACACTGAGGTCGCATAACAAATGTCCTTTGTGAATACCAGTAACACATTTCAAACAAGCAAGTTCTTGACATGTTTCACAATACAATTCTAGTTGCCTCCCTTTGTGGTGCAAACACGTTGCCTGGCCTTTGATACGGACAGCTATTTTGGCTGCCGCCATTGCCATTGTGTAAGATATGACTGTGAAAATCCCTTATGTCAATATGTTAATGATTGTGATGACATATACAACTTATCCATTTCAAACATGAAATTGTTAAAATCAATTTCTGTACCTTGTTCAATACTACCAAGCTTTACATTGTATGTGCTGTTGACAAATTACTTCCTTATTGCAATATTGTCAGATTCTGCTGGTTAAACCACGTTCAGACACACCTACTTTCGACTCAGTATTTAAGTCACGCTTACAAACGTATTATATTTTGTATAACGTGTCCATTACTTCTTTGTTGTAACACTACTTGTAGGCACATTGTGTCAATAGAAACCCAACGTCCTGCTTGTGGACGAATACATTACAGAAACAAGCATACAGGCGGGGCGTTGTCTGGTACTTCCTGGTCGTGTGAAAGTATCTATGTATAGACTAATGGAGTTAAAATAACATCCCGTCATGTCCGCCAGTCACGAAGTCAGAATTACCACAGTTTATCCTACACTTAAGTCTGTCTCTGTATTGAGACCACATTCTTCATCAGAAATCTGTCCAAAAATGATCGTTTTGAATACATTTTCATCATGTATATAAACGATATTTTTATACAAATATGCCCTTTTGCTTGATATATATGTACAGTTTATCCGGCATACATGTATAACCTTATGTCAGTCGCTTTTTAGGACCACCTTCATAAGATAGCTGTCCCAAATGTCCTATATGAATTCAGTTTGCTGTCCCAAATGTCCTATATGAATTCAGTTTGCTGTCCCAAATGTCCTATATGAATTCAGTTTGCTGTCAAATGTCCTATATGAATTCATTTTGCTGTCCCAAATGTCCTATATGAATTCAGTTTGCTGTCCCAAATGTCCTACATGAATTCAGTTTGCTGTCCCAAATGTCCTATATGAATTCAGTTTCACCATGTACATTAAACGATCTTTTTTGCCGATGCAGTTGTTTATAAGTTTGAGATAGACGTATATCGCTGACACATATGCAAACTGTCATGGCGAATAGTACATTTATATCCAGCTGTAGGATGTTTTATCATCTGAAGTCACATGAACTTGCTCCGTATTCCCATAAGAAAACAATCACTCGTAGACTTCCATGTCTCCTGATGCGGTATTCATAGTAACAAAGATGTGTTCATACCGAGTAAAGCCATCCTTCTGGTTGCTAACTGTTGTACATAATGTGTAGATCTACCTTCCCAGGCCTTTAAATCTCTATACCTTGTGTTTGTCCTTTTAACATTAGATACAGACTAATTTGAATAACATGTATAGAGGCACAACTCGAGCCATGTTAACAAACTGTGACAATAAAATGCGTATTGGGGATCTGTGTCTGTGTGTCGGGTCTATCTCACCAGGCCTTTTAATTATCTATACTGTTTGACTGTATATATAAGGTTATCCTAGGTCAACGTAAAACCCGCCATAATGTCTTTTTTTTATATATTGAGAGGTTTTTGTCTATGCCTCATACCAATCCACATTGTTTCGATGCGGTTATGTGTATTGGGCAATATGCATACTTAACAATAAAATTTGGTTAGCGCTGCAAGCTGTTGTATTTCATTACAAATCGTTGATTTGAACTTAAGCTAATGTGTTTGGTAGTTCACTTATAATTATGCAATGAACTAATCTTCTATTCCTAACAATATACATAGCGTTTTGATTTGAAGGTTAGGATTTTATTTCCATAAAACTGAGAACATGCGACACAGTTGAGTTGGTATTCGCCATGAACCGATTTTTGACCTTAAGGATATTCTATGTAGAAGCTTTTTTGTTTACAGACTTCTTAAACAATGACATGACAATTTTGAAATCTATGATATGCAAATTTTTTGTGACAAACTTGGCCAATCCCTCTTTCCGAATTTGTAACTGAACACTCTATCGAGCGACATTTTCATATTCATACGAATATTTTAGCTGGCAAACACGATATGTTATGATTTATTTAGATATACCGTTATTTATCATAGAGATTAAATGAATGGAAAGCATAACTAATAAACATTTTACTTCTAACATTCATATTTTCCTGTTTATCATTCTTACTTTTAAACTGAAACTGATAGCTATTGTGTTTACAGTAATATAAATATACAATGGAACTATGTAGATATTTGTTATTTTAGGGACTCGTTTACACAAAGAAAGTCCCTACCCAGATAATACCTTATCGCGACAATACACAAAAAATGTACCTGTGCAGACGTTAACTTCCTGTCTCGTTTGGTTGTATGTGACCTGTGTGTAGAAGTTAACTTCCTGTCTCGACGTTGGTTGTATTCTCCACAATTTTTAAAGGTTAACAATTGATAAACCTTGGGTGGGACGTTTCTTTCATTCTTTTTGAAAAAGGATGTGTCATAAACAATACACTGTGCCTAACAAATGTTTACACGATGTCTTTGGGTAACGGATGTCCTCCATAGAGTCCAGTTATATTGTATTGTGTGATCAACATGTGTAAAAAAAAACATGCACCGTAATAATCCACGTGTACAGTGATAAGTGACCACAATAACATTGTATATCCATCGAACAATACAACAATTCATCGATGGCGATATGGATTAAAGCGTAGATTATATAATCAATCACATGGCTCCAAGGATGTAAAAATGTAAGTTTGTAGGACACATCCATACTTGAAAAATAAAAACATAAGGAGGATTTTAATTCACTTCATTCCATTCTCCAATAAAAAAACACAGTTCACACAGATAAAAAGCAAGTTCAGCCTCGCTGTAAATATTCCATTTCCACTTAAACGTCACCGAGGAGGATGTAATTTCCTCATTCTTTCATTACATGCTAAACAAAATGATAAGGAACTGATTGTAGGAATATTTAAATTCTCCACTCAGTAATTAAATAATTTTAGTTTGTCAAATAATTCTCAAAAAATACATTTCTCCACTCAGTATAAATTACAATGATAATTCGGGATGTAAATGAGTAAGCTCCTCCCATTTTCCACTCAGTTATAAACATTAAAACAAGGAAGCGTAAAAATATTGGGTAAGATTTAAAAAACGTAATAATTACAATATTGTATGTTAATGATAAAATGCTTGTACAAAAATATTCATCCATTCTCCACACTCATAGATATATAAAACATCATGGTTAACATAAAAATTTGAATCGACATTCCAAACTCAGTATAAACTTCATGGTATATGTATAGATTTAATTCTCCATGTTAAATAGTTTATTGTTTAGATTACATGTTTACACTATTATAAATAAGGAGGATTGTAGGTATTCCTAATATTCTCCACTCACTCAGTATAAACAATGATAAGGAAATTAACAACACCATTCATTCTCCACTCAGTATAAACAATGATAAGGAGGTTTGATGGACATCCTCCATTCTCCACTCAGTATAAACAATGATAAGGAGGATTGTAGGACGTCCTCCATTCTCCACTCAGTATAAACAATGATAAGGAGGATTGTTAGGACGTCCTCCATTCTCCACTCAGTATAAACAATGATAAGGTAAGGATTGATAGGACGTCCTCCATTCTCCACTCAGTATAAACAATGATAAGGAGGATTGTAGGACGTCCTCCATTCTCCACTCAGTATAAACAATGATAAGGAGGATTGTAGGACGTCCTCCATTCTCCACTCAGTATAAACAATGATAAGGAGGATTGTAGGACGTCCTCCATTCTCCACTCAGTATAAACAACTCAGTATAAACAATGATAAGGATTGTAGGACGTCCTCCATTCTCCACTCAGTATAAACAATGATTGTAGGACGTCCTCCATTCTCCACTCAGTATAAACAATGATAAGGAGGATTGTAGGACGTCCTCCATTCTCCACTCAGTATAAACAATGATAAGGAGGATTGTAGGACGTCCTCCATTCTCCACTCAGTATAAACAATGATAAGGAGGATTGTAGGACGTCCTCCATTCTCCACTCAGTATAAACAATGATAAGGAGGATTGTAGGACGTCCTCCATTCTCCACTCAGTATAAACAATGATAAGGAGGATTGTAGGACGTCCTCCATTCTCCACTCAGTATAAACAATGATAAGGAGGTTTGTAGGACGTCCTCCATTCTCCACTCAGTATAAACAATGATAAGGAGGATTGTAGGACGTCCTCCATTCTCCACTCAGTATAAACAATGATAAGGAGGATTGTAGGACGTCCTCCATTCTCCACTCAGTATAAACAATGATAAGGAGGATTGTAGGACGTCCTCCATTCTCCACTCAGTATAAACAATGATAAGGAGGATTGTAGGACGTCCTCCATTCTCCACTCAGTATAAACAATGATAAGGAGGATTGTAGGACGTCCTCCATTCTCCACTCAGTATAAACAATGATAAGGAGGATTGTAGGACGTCCTCCATTCTCCACTCAGTATAAACAATGATAAGGAGGATTGTAGGACGTCCTCCATTCTCCACTCAGTATAAACAATGATAAGGAGGATTGTAGGACGTCCTCCATTCTCCACTCAGTATAAACAATGATAAGGAGGATTGTAGGACGTCCTCCATTCTCCACTCAGTATAAACAATGATAAGGAGGATTGTAGGACGTCCTCCATTCTCCACTCAGTATAAACAATGATAAGGAGGATTGTAGGACGTCCTCCATTCTCCACTCAGTATAAACAATGATAAGAGTTGTAGGGATTGTAAGGAGGGTAGGACGTCCTCCATTCTCCACTCAGTATAAACAATGATAAGGAGGATTGTAGGACGTCCTCCATTCTCCACTCAGTATAAACAATGATAAGGAGGATTGTAGGACGTCCTCCATTCTCCACTCAGTATAAACAATGATAAGGAGGATTGTAGGACGTCCTCCATTCTCCACTCAGTATAAACAATGATAAGGAGGATTGTAGGAGTCCTCCATTCTCCACTCAGTATAAACAATGATAAGGAGGATTGTAGGACGTCCTCCATTCTCCACTCAGTATAAACAATGATAAGGAGGATTGTAGGACGTCCTCCATTCTCCACTCAGTATAAACAATGATAAGGAGGATTGTAGGACGTCCTCCATTCTCCACTCAGTATAAACAATGATAAGGAGGATTGTAGGAAGTCCTCCATTCTCCACTCAGTATAAACAATGATAAGGAGGATTGTAGGACGTCCTCCATTCTCCACTCAGTATAAACAATGATAAGGAGGATTGTAGGACGTCCTCCATTCTCCACTCAGTATAAACAATGATAAGGAGGATTGTAGGACGTCCTCCATTCTCTCTCCACTCAGTATAAACAATGATAAGGAGGATTGTAGGACGTCCTCCATTCTCCACTCAGTATAAACAATGATAAGGAAGATTGTAGGACGTCCTCCATTCTCCACTCAGTATAAACAATGATAAGGAGGATTGTAGGACGTCCTCCATTCTCCACTCAGTATAAACAATGATAAGGAGGATTGTAGGACGTCCTCCATTCTCCACTCAGTATAAACAATGATAAGGAGGATTGTAGGACGTCCTCCATTCTCCACTCAGTATAAACAATGATAAGGATTGTAGGACGTCCTCCATTCTCCACTCAGTATAAACAATGATAAGGAGGATTGTAGGACGTCCTCCATTCTCCACTCAGTATAAACAATGATAAGGAGGATTGTAGGACGTCCTCCATTCTCCACTCAGTATAAACAATGATAAGGAGGATTGTAGGACGTCCTCCATTCTCCACTCAGTATAAACAATGATAAGGAGGATTGTAGGAAGTCCTCCATTCTCCACTCAGTATAAACAATGATAAGGAGGATTGTAGGACGTCCTCCATTCTCCACTCAGTATAAACAATGATAAGGAGGATTGTAGGACGTCCTCCATTCTCCACTCAGTATAAACAATGATAAGGAGGATTGTAGGACGTCCTCCATTCTCCACTCAGTATAAACAATGATAAGGAGGATTGTAGGACGTCCTCCATTCTCCACTCAGTATAAACAATGATAAGGAGGATTGTAGGACGTCCTCCATTCTCCACTCAGTATAAACAATGATAAGGAGGATTGTAGGACGTCCTCCATTCTCCACTCAGTATAAACAATGATAAGGAGGATTGTAGGACGTCCTCCATTCTCCACTCAGTATAAACAATGATAAGGAGGATTGTAGGACGTCCTCCATTCTCCACTCAGTATAAACAATGATAAGGAGGATTGTAGGACGTCCTCCATTCTCCACTCAGTATAAACAATGATAAGGAGGATTGTAGGACGTCCTCCATTCTCCACTCAGTATAAACAATGATAAGGAGGATTGTAGGACGTCCTCCATTCTCCACTCAGTATAAACAATGATAAGGAGGATTGTAGGAAGTCCTCCATTCTCCACTCAGTATAAACAATGATAAGGAGGATTGTAGGACGTCCTCCATTCTCCACTCAGTATAAACAATGATAAGGAGGATTGTAGGACGTCCTCCATTCTCCACTCAGTATAAACAATGATAAGGAGGATTGTAGGACGTCCTCCATTCTCCACTCAGTATAAACAATGATAAGGAGGATTGTAGGAGAGTCCTCCATTCTCCACTCAGTATAAACAATGATAAGGAAGATTGTAGGACGTCCTCCATTCTCCACTCAGTATAAACAATGATAAGGAGGATTGTAGGACGTCCTCCATTCTCCACTCAGTATAAACAATGATAAGGAGGATTGTAGGACGTCCTCCATTCTCCACTCAGTATAAACAATGATAAGGAGGATTGTAGGACGTCCTCCATTCTCCACTCAGTATAAACAATGATAAGGAGGATTGTAGGACGTCCTCCATTCTCCACTCATCAGTATAAACAATGATAAGGAGGATTGTAGGACGTCCTCCATTCTCCACTCAGTATAAACAATGATAAGGAGGATTGTAGGACGTCCTCCATTCTCCACTCAGTATAAACAATGATAAGGAGGATTGTAGGACGTCCTCCATTCTCCACTCAGTATAAACAATGATAAGGAGGATTGTAGGACGTCCTCCATTCTCCACTCAGTATAAACAATGATAAGGAGGATTGTAGGACGTCCTCCATTCTCCACTCAGTATAAACAATGATAAGGAGGATTGTAGGACGTCCTCCATTCTCCACTCAGTATAAACAATGATAAGGAGGATTGTAGGACGTCCTCCATTCTCCACTCAGTATAAACAATGATAAGGAGGATTGTAGGACGTCCTCCATTCTCCACTCAGTATAAACAATGATAAGGAGGATTGTAGGACGTCCTCCATTCTCCACTCAGTATAAACAATGATAAGGAGGATTGTAGGACGTCCTCCATTCTCCACTCAGTATAAACAATGATAAGGAGGATTGTAGGACGTCCTCCATTCTCCACTCAGTATAAACAATGATAAGGAGGATTGTAGGACGTCCTCCATTCTCCACTCAGTATAAACAATGATAAGGAGGCTTGTATTCCTCCATTCTCAGATTTGTAGGACGTCCTCCATTCTCCACTCAGTATAAACAATGATAAGGAGGATTGTAGGACGTCCTCCATTCTCCACTCAGTATAAACAATGATAAGGAGGATTGTAGGACGTCCTCCATTCTCCACTCAGTATAAACAATGATAAGGAGGATTGTAGGACGTCCTCCATTCTCCACTCAGTATAAACAATGATAAGGAGGATTGTAGGACGTCCTCCATTCTCCACTCAGTATAAACAATGATAAGGAGGATTGTAGGACGTCCTCCATTCTCCACTCAGTATAAACAATGATAAGGAGGATTGTAGGACGTCCTCCATTCTCCACTCAGTATAAACAATGATAAGGAGGATTGTAGGACGTCCTCCATTCTCCACTCAGTATAAACAATGATAAGGAGGATTGTAGGACGTCCTCCATTCTCCACTCAGTATAAACAATGATAAGGAGGATTGTAGGACGTCCTCCATTCTCCACTCAGTATAAACAATGATAAGGAGGATTGTAGGACGTCCTCCATTCTCCACTCAGTATAAACAATGATAAGGAGGATTGTAGGACGTCCTCCATTCTCCACTCAGTATAAACAATGATAAGGAGGATTGTAGGACGTCCTCCATTCTCCACTCAGTATAAACAATGATAAGGAGGATTGTAGGACGTCCTCCATTCTCCACTCAGTATAAACAATGATAAGGAGGATTGTAGGACGTCCTCCATTCTCCACTCAGTATAAACAATGATAAGGAGGATTGTAGGACGTCCTCCATTCTCCACTCAGTATAAACAATGATAAGGAGGATTGTAGGACGTCCTCCATTCTCCACTCAGTATAAACAATGATAAGGAGGATTGTAGGACGTCCTCCATTCTCCACTCAGTATAAACAATGATAAGGAGGATTGTAGGACGTCCTCCATTCTCCACTCAGTATAAACAATGATAAGGAGGATTGTAGGACGTCCTCCATTCTCCACTCAGTATAAACAATGATAAGGAGGATTGTAGGACGTCCTCCATTCTCCACTCAGTATAAACAATGATAAGGAGGATTGTAGGACGTCCTCCATTCTCCACTCAGTATAAACAATGATAAGGAGGATTGTAGGACGTCCTCCATTCTCCACTCAGTATAAACAATGATAAGGAGGATTGTAGGACGTCCTCCATTCTCCACTCAGTATAAACAATGATAAGGAGGATTGTAGGACGTCCTCCATTCTCCACTCAGTATAAACAATGATAAGGAGGATTGTAGGACGTCCTCCATTCTCCACTCAGTATAAACAATGATAAGGAGGATTGTAGGACGTCCTCCATTCTCCACTCAGTATAAACAATGATAAGGAGGATTGTAGGACGTCCTCCATTCTCCACTCAGTATAAACAATGATAAGGAGGATTGTAGGACGTCCTCCATTCTCCACTCAGTATAAACAATGATAAGGAGATTTGTAGGACGTCCTCCATTCTCCACTCAGTATAAACAATGATAAGGAGGATTGTAGGACGTCCTCCATTCTCCACTCAGTATAAACAATGATAAGGAGGATTGTAGGACGTCCTCCATTCTCCACTCAGTATAAACAATGATAAGGAGGATTGTAGGACGTCCTCCATTCTCCACTCAGTATAAACAATGATAAGGAGGATTGTAGGACGTCCTCCATTCTCCACTCAGTATAAACAATGATAAGGAGGATTGTAGGACGTCCTCCATTCTCCACTCAGTATAAACAATGATAAGGAGGATTGTAGGACGTCCTCCATTCTCCACTCAGTATAAACAATGATAAGGAGGATTGTAGGACGTCCTCCATTCTCCACTCAGTATAAACAATGATAAGGAGGATTGTAGGACGTCCTCCATTCTCCACTCAGTATAAACAATGATAAGGAGGATTGTAGGACGTCCTCCATTCTCCACTCAGTATAAACAATGATAAGGAGGATTGTAGGACGTCCTCCATTCTCCACTCAGTATAAACAATGATAAGGAGGATTGTAGGAGTCCTCCATTCTCCACTCAGTATAAACAATGATAAGGAGGATTGTAGGACGTCCTCCATTCTCCACTCAGTATAAACAATGATAAGGAGGATTGTAGGACGTCCTCCATTCTCCACTCAGTATAAACAATGATAAGGAGGATTGTAGGACGTCCTCCATTCTCCACTCAGTATAAACAATGATAAGGAGGATTGTAGGACGTCCTCCATTCTCCACTCAGTATAAACAATGATAAGGAGGATTGTAGGACGTCCTCCATTCTCCACTCAGTATAAACAATGATAAGGAGGATTGTAGGACGTCCTCCATTCTCCACTCAGTATAAACAATGATAAGGAGGATTGTAGGACGTCCTCCATTCTCCACTCAGTATAAACAATGATAAGGAGGATTGTAGGACGTCCTCCATTCTCCACTCAGTATAAACAATGATAAGGAGGATTGTAGGACGTCCTCCATTCTCCACTCAGTATAAACAATGATAAGGAGGATTGTAGGACGTCCTCCATTCTCCACTCAGTATAAACAATGATAAGGAGGATTGTAGGACGTCCTCCATTCTCCACTCAGTATAAACAATGATAAGGAGGATTGTAGGACGTCCTCCATTCTCCACTCAGTATAAACAATGATAAGGAGGGATTGTAGGACGTCCTCCATTCTCCACTCAGTATAAACAATGATAAGGAGGATTGTAGGACGTCCTCCATTCTCCACTCAGTATAAACAATGATAAGGAGGATTGTAGGACGTCCTCCATTCTCCACTCAGTATAAACAATGATAAGGAGGATTGTAGGACGTCCTCCATTCTCCACTCAGTATAAACAATGATAAGGAGGATTGTAGGAAGTCCTCCATTCTCCACTCAGTATAAACAATGATAAGGAGGATTGTAGGACGTCCTCCATTCTCCACTCAGTATAAACAATGATAAGGAGGATTGTAGGACGTCCTCCATTCTCCACTCAGTATAAACAATGATAAGGAGGATTGTAGGACGTCCTCCATTCTCCACTCAGTATAAACAATGATAAAGAGGATTGTAGGACGTCCTCCATTCTCCACTCAGTACTATAAACAATGATAAGGAGGATTGTAGGACGTCCTCCATTCTCCACTCAGTATAAACAATGATAAGGAGGATTGTAGGACGTCCTCCATTCTCCACTCAGTATAAACAATGATAAGGAGGATTGTAGGACGTCCTCCATTCTCCACTCAGTATAAACAATGATAAGGAGGATTGTAGGACGTCCTCCATTCTCCACTCAGTATAAACAATGATAAGGAGGATTGTAGGACGTCCTCCATTCTCCACTCAGTATAAACAATGATAAGGAGGATTGTAGGACGTCCTCCATTCTCCACTCAGTATAAACAATGATAAGGAGGATTGTAGGACGTCCTCCATTCTCCACTCAGTATAAACAATGATAAGGAGGATTGTAGGACGTCCTCCATTCTCCACTCAGTATAAACAATGATAAGGAGGATTGTAGGACGTCCTCCATTCTCCACTCAGTATAAACAATGATAAGGAGGATTGTAGGACGTCCTCCATTCTCCACTCAGTATAAACAATGATAAGGAGGATTGTAGGACGTCCTCCATTCTCCACTCAGTATAAACAATGATAAGGAGGATTGTAGGACGTCCTCCATTCTCCACTCAGTATAAACAATGATAAGGAGGATTGTAGGACGTCCTCCATTCTCCACTCAGTATAAACAATGATAAGGAGGATTGTAGGACGTCCTCCATTCTCCACTCATATAAACAATGATAAGGAGGATGGACGTCCTCCATTCTCCACTCAGTATAAACAATGATAAGGAGGATTGTAGGACGTCCTCCATTCTCCACTCAGTATAAACAATGATAAGGAGGATTGTAGGACGTCCTCCATTCTCCACTCAGTATAAACAATGATAAGGAGGATTGTAGGACGTCCTCCATTCTCCACTCAGTATAAACAATGATAAGGAGGATTGTAGGACGTCCTCCATTCTCCACTCAGTATAAACAATGATAAGGAGGATTGTAGGACGTCCTCCATTCTCCACTCAGTATAAACAATGATAAGGAGGATTGTAGGACGTCCTCCATTCTCCACTCAGTATAAACAACGATAAGGAGGATTGTAGGATTGTAGGACGTCCTCCATTCTCCACTCAGTATAAACAATGATAAGGAGGATTGTAGGACGTCCTCCATTCTCCACTCAGTATAAACAATGATAAGGAGGATTGTAGGACGTCCTCCATTCTCCACTCAGTATAAACAATGATAAGGAGGATTGTAGGACGTCCTCCATTCTCCACTCAGTATAAACAATGATAAGGAGGTTTGTTGGAAGTCCTCCATTCTCCACTCAGTATAAACAATGATAAGGAGGATTGTAGGACGTCCTCCATTCTCCACTCAGTATAAACAATGATAAGGAGGATTGTAGGAAGTCCTCCATTCTCCACTCAGTATAAACAATGATAAGGAGGATTGTAGGACGTCCTCCATTCTCCACTCAGTATAAACAATGATAAGGAGGATTGTAGGACGTCCTCCATTCTCCACTCAGTATAAACAATGATAAGGAGGATTGTAGGACGTCCTCCATTCTCCACTCAGTATAAACAATGATAAGGAGGATTGTAGGACGTCCTCCATTCTCCACTCAGTATAAACAATGATAAGGAGGATTGTAGGACGTCCTCCATTCTCCACTCAGTATAAACAATGATAAGGAGGATTGTAGGACGTCCTCCATTCTCCACTCAGTATAAACAATGATAAGGAGGATTGTAGGACGTCCTCCATTCTCCACTCAGTATAAACAATGATAAGGAGGATTGTAGGACGTCCTCCATTCTCCACTCAGTATAAACAATGATAAGGAGGATTGTAGGACGTCCTCCATTCTCCACTCAGTATAAACAATGATAAGGAGGATTGTAGGACGTCCTCCATTCTCCACTCAGTATAAACAATGATAAGGAGGATTGTAGGACGTCCTCCATTCTCCACTCAGTATAAACAATGATAAGGAGGATTGTAGGACGTCCTCCATTCTCCACTCAGTATAAACAATGATAAGGAGGATTGTAGGACGTCCTCCATTCTCCACTCAGTATAAACAATGATAAGGAGGATTGTAGGACGTCCTCCATTCTCCACTCAGTATAAACAATGATAAGGAGGATTGTAGGAAGTCCTCCATTCTCCACTCAGTATAAACAATGATAAGGAGGATTGTAGGACGTCCTCCATTCTCCACTCAGTATAAACAATGATAAGGAGGATTGTAGGACGTCCTCCATTCTCCACTCAGTATAAACAATGATAAGGAGGATTGTAGGACGTCCTCCATTCTCCACTCAGTATAAACAATGATAAGGAGGATTGTAGGACGTCCTCCATTCTCCACTCAGTATAAACAATGATAAGGAGGATTGTAGGAAGTCCTCCATTCTCCACTCAGTATAAACAATGATAAGGAGGATTGTAGGACGTCCTCCATTCTCCACTCAGTATAAACAATGATAAGGAGGATTGTAGGACGTCCTCCATTCTCCACTCAGTATAAACAATGATAAGGAGGATTGTAGGACGTCCTCCATTCTCCACTCAGTATAAACAATGATAAGGAGGATTGTAGGACGTCCTCCATTCTCCACTCAGTATATAAACAATGATAAGGAGGATTGTAGGACGTCCTCCATTCTCCACTCAGTATAAACAATGATAAGGAGGATTGTAGGACGTCCTCCATTCTCCACTCAGTATAAACAATGATAAGGAGGATTGTAGGAAGTCCTCCATTCTCCACTCAGTATAAACAATGATAAGGAGGATTGGTTAGGACGTCCTCCATTCTCCACTCAGTATAAACAATGATAAGGAGGATTGTAGGACGTCCTCCATTCTCCACTCAGTATAAACAATGATAAGGAGGATTGTAGGACGTCCTCCATTCTCCACTCAGTATAAACAATGATAAGGAGGATTGTAGGACGTCCTCCATTCTCCACTCAGTATAAACAATGATAAGGAGGATTGTAGGACGTCCTCCATTCTCCACTCAGTATATGATAAGGAGGATTGTAGGACGTCCTCCATTCTCCACTCATTGTAGGACGTCCTCCATTCTCCACTCAGTATAAACAATGATAAGGAGGATTGTAGGACGTCCTCCATTCTCCACTCAGTATAAACAATGATAAGGAGGATTGTAGGACGTCCTCCATTCTCCACTCAGTATAAATCTTTCTGACTTGTGACATCGAAAGCAACGTCCTAGTGAAGAGCGATTAGAGTGACTTCCCCTGCAGTGTCATTCAATGGATTTAGTCAGAGGTATTCCGATACGTTTTAATATTCAAATTTTTCGCGAAAACAAACATATTCATGCAGAGCTCTAGGACAAGTAGCGATTTATTGGATTTACCTCTAATTCCCCTATTAGGCCCCATCCCTACTGCCCCCGAGGGGTCAGAGCCAAAAGTCATACAAGTTCTGTTCCCCTTCCCCATGGATGTTTGTGGCCAAATTTGGTCACAATCCATGCAGAACTCTAGGACAAGTAGCGATTTATAGGATTAACCTCTATTTCCCCTATTGGGCCCCGCCCCTCCTGCCCCCGGGGGGAGGGGGTCAGAGCCAAAATTTATACAAATTCTGTTCCCCGTTTCCCAAGGATGTTTGTGGCCAAATTTGGTTACAATCTATGCAGAACTCTATGATTAGTAGCGATTTAAAGGAAATGTTGATGGACGGACGACGGACGGATGACGGACGACGGACGCCGCGCCATGACATAAGCTCACCGGCCCTTTGGGCCAGGTGAGCTAAAAAGTGATTTGTTTAAATCGACAAAACATGTGAAACATCTTAATTATCTTCATTATATGCTTTACTATTGGACGGTAATCAGTATAAAATGATTATTTGAAATTCAGCTATTGGCCTTTAAATTCAATTATCGGCCCGTGAATGCAGCTATCGGCTTGTGCATGCACCTATCGGCCTTTAAATCCAACTATCGGCCTGTGCATTCAACTATCGGCCTGTACCCTGTATGTATTTTTATCAATTGTGTGGATACCATTAAACATATTCTATCATTCGACACTCCCTACAATCCGGTAAAAGTATTTTATCATCCTGTATCCATGTATGGAATTTTTTTTACAAATCCTGGTGATTGATCTAGCAACTTAGGAACTGGAGAGATAACTTTGTTATAAAAAATATTGGCATGTCCAGTATAAATATATATATTGGAATATTTACGCGACTACCATTCAGCTATATAATGGACTGTCATCCCGTTACCTACAGTTTAAAGCATCCATTGGACGATACTGTATCAGGATATTTCACATTTTAAACCTGTAAATAGTTTCCTACGGCGGCATATTAGGGCCACTATATAATTTAATTTATCTTGTACGTACAAGCTATTATCTTGTACGAACAACTTAGTATCTTGTACGTACAAGATTGTATCTTGTACGTACAAGTTATTATCTTGTACGTACAACTTAGTATCTTGTACGTATAAGTTGAGTTGAACTGTTGTTCATCACCGCAGAATTGAGTCACCCGCCTGATATTTTTTTTATTACAAATAGTGTGTCTACTTTGCATTGCTTCAAGCACGATCACAGGTTTATTATCTTATTTGACAATATTAAAAATATAAATATATATTAATGAGGACAATATCTTTTTCACAATCGTAATTTGAAATTGCCGGATTATGAGTTGAAACTTGCATTATTTTGAAACTGACACTTTATAGTTCCTTTCGAGGAAACTGTATAGTCGCTTGTTTTATAGATAAGATATATTTAGTGATAAAATGGAAATGATATATCTCCGATGAATGATAAGTTTTATCTATTAATAAGAGGAGAAAACAAATTCGTAATTTTCTTCAGTAATAATTTTTTTATACTTCACACTGGTGCCATTATTGGAAATGTTGGAGCATTTATTTTACTTCAGAATAGTAGTATTGAAAATAATTAACTGCCTCCGAAAAAAATCCTAGGCATTATGCCCTAATTCGAACGAGTTACTGATTGCACTGACAACAAAAGCAAAACAAATTATTTCATATGTGTTTTTGTGTTTATTAGACATATATACACACATCAATTATTGTCCAAATGATGATCATAGTTAATACTCCGTTATAAACATTTACATGTATATGTTCGGAAACTTATCACAGCATCACAACTCCACAAAATGTCGCAAGGTATTCTTTTTTTCCATTTGGCTTAAACAAAGGGTACGTAATATACGTATAGCTTCATGCGATGCCATTGTGACAGTAAACCAGTCACAGCCTTTAATACAGAGATTTTCAACATTATACTATCTTGTACGTACAAGATATTAACTTGTACGTACAAGATACTATTTTGTATGTACAAGATATTAACTTGTACGTACAAGATATTAACTTGTACGTACAAGATACTATCTTGTACGTACAATATACTAACTTGTACGTACAAGATACTAAGTTGTACGTACAAGATACTATCTTGTAAGTTAGCATGGCGAGTGGTTTTTTCTGGGACATTCTACAACTCACATCAAGTCATAAGTTCAAAAATCATTTAACTCCAAAACTTTCGAAACGTAATAGATTTTGACGTAATATATATCACAGAAAAGGTTATTCTTAGATACTTTGGTCAGATTCTTTCGTATCAATTCGCCATCTAGTGTGCTGATGAAGATATAAGTGATATTACATATGTATTAAGATAATGTGTTCTGATCGATAACACGCTTAATCTGATATGTAAATATTTACATTAGGCAAGCTTTGTTAGTAACATCATATGAATTATTTTAGAATCGAAAAACTTTCATTAAATACACTTCATTACGTATAGTTAAATTATTTTTAATTTACATTATCCTTCTCACCACGCAATATACTACTTAGATAATGTACACACACACAAGAACAATGTTCCTGTAAAGGGTTTATCTTTATTTCCCGTATATGTCTCATTCGGTAGTGTACACAAACGGGGTATGTAACTCTGATAAAATTCAGCACCATAACTAATCTATGTAAGTTCAAGTGCCAAGTGTCATAATAGTTTGGCGGATACAATTTATTTGTTAATTCTTCAGTAAAGATTTAATTCTCATTGGCTTGCACTGGTGATAACAATAACTAAAATTCGTGCGAATAAAATAAAATCCAATATGTATATACACAAAGTTTAGTATAGGTATCTGTCTGGTCAGTGAGTTTACTATATATTAACAATATAGTACAGTTGTATGTGATTCTAGATCACTTGGGGTGGAGTCAATGAACGTTTTTATCACATAATCCACATGATGTTAAGTAATTTTGCCCGTAGAATGTTTTTGCATATGTCACTAGTGTACTATGAGCGATTTTCATTGGCTCGAAATTCATTGTGACGTCAAGAGAGAATCCATAATATAACGCCAGGAAAAATGACGTGATGTCAGGACATCGATGAAGGCAGGGCAAAACGATGGCATCCACTGTATTTTCGATTCTTCAAAATGTAGGTTTTTGAAGCTATTTGATAAAAAAAATATCTCAAATTTGTCTTCAATTCATATGAAATTTTATTCAACTAGACTCTAAGGCTCACAAAAATAAAATCTTCTTAGGCTCGTTTCACAAAATTTCATATGAAATGAACACTTATTTAAGATTCTATATATATATCTAAATACCTTTAGCTCATATGTGTTTGTTGGGTATGTGTGTCGGAGTTATACCTGTGTATGTATATAGATGGGGTTTTGTGATACCTATCATAAGGCCATGTACACAAATAGGGGTCTGTAAATCTGATAACGATCCAGGGTTATGTCTAATCTATACAGGTTCAAGTGTCAAAGGGAATACCTCAGAAATAGTTTAGCAGTTACAACTGATTTCGTAATTCTTCAGTAAAGATTTATTTTTCATTCTTTGGCTTCCATTTGCTGATAAAAAGAGTAAACAAAATAACATCTACTATATATTATTATACACAACACAGTGTTAAGGGAATCTTATGCTAAATTAGATTCCCAATACAATCATTACACTTACACTTTCAAATCTCATATTTATGATATATATTGCGCATGTTATATATTTAAACAAACTGATGATATAAAATGTTAGAAGCTTTAGATTAAATAGCTTCCATATATTGACAGAATACCGATGTACGATTAATATTTCTAAATATGGTGTTCACGTAAACTGAATGTCTTTCTATGATAAAAGTATAATACGTACGGACGGTACTCAACAGAAACGGAATATGTAGATCTACCTATTGACGTCATATCAAATATGACTGTATTTGTGAGGATTTCGAGAGTCATGCACTGCAGTAGGGGAGATATATTATGTGGTAGGTCAAATGGGTCATGATAAAACACCTTGATAACCAAACAATCAAACCTTAACTGTGGTATGTTGGAATCGTGTGGTTCTTCCATGCAATCACGAAAAGATACAACTTACGCCTTCAAATATCATTTTTATAAATATTTGCCATCTAGTCATTCCTGTTTTAACTAAATTCATGTAAACGAAATGCATATATTACCTGTTATCGCGTTATCTTATATTATTTTTCATGTGACGTGTAGGAGAGTCATGCGCTGGAATAAGCTAAAAATATATTGTCGAAATAGGTCAAGGTTAGATATCTGTCCTTTTGAAATATTTGTTAAGCATAAAAAAGGAGCAAGTGATTTTTATAAGGCACTTTGCCAGAATACTACTGTTGCTACAGAAAGAAAAAATGGGATGATATTTTTGGTTTTGACAATCAAAAATGGAGACAAAAATACAATCACAAAATTGCAGTGGCTTCAGTTTAGAATTAATCAGTATATTTTAACCACAAATTCATATCTGTTTAAAATAGGCCTTGTAGACACTCCTTACTGTCATCAGTGTAAAACTGAAATTGAGACTATAGTTCATACACATTATGGGACTGTGAAAATGTTCAGTTATTCATATCAAATTTTGAATCCATATTAGAGATGCTTTTAATTCCATTTTCGTTTAATAAGGAATCTTTCATTATTGGACTCTCTAATTGCAAAAATTATACAGCTAATGTTGTCATTTTAGTACTAAAGCAATATATTATTAGTGCTAGATGTCTCCAAATTGGTTTATCACTGAATGTGTTTAAAAAAAAATCTTTTGAAGGATATGTACAGGACTGAAAAATGCATTGCAACAACCAAGGGTGAAACACATATTATGAAATTTGTCAATGAGTGGAGAAAATGGGAAAGTTTTTTTAGAATAATGTCACTTTTTAAACTTTTTCTCTTTATTATACTTTAATTTCTTTTTGCATGATCTTGGTGTGGTATCTAATTTTTTTACATATGATTTTATAAATCTCATAGAGAATAATGAGCCTTGTCAGTCCATTGCCACTTCTTCCTTCTCTCAGTTCTTTCTACTATTTTTCTTTTTTACTTAATCTCTTCTTTTGCTTTTCTAAAAGGGGTGCAACTTGCAAATTTCTGTCATTGATCGTTCAATTAAAACTCAAGAAAATTACTATCATATTGTATAGGGAATACCTGGTACTGTAAACCACTTTTTTTTTTCTTTTCAGATGATTTGATATAATCCAGTCGAGTATTATATATATGTGAAAAACACATAATAACTAATTAATATATATAATACATATATGCATATCTACAGAGAGAGTAAATTTTGTTTTTTTCAATGAACACCTTGAGAGTGCATTATATCTAGCAACCCTTGTAAATAACTTGGTTTACAGTATTAGAGAAGTTCAAAGAATATAAATGAATATTACGATTTAAATAATGAATATTGAATATCATATGTAAATGCTTTTTGTACCCATGTAAAATCTCTTCAAAAATAAAAAAAAAATTTAAAAAAAAAAAAAAAAAAAAAAAAAAATATCTGTCCTGGTGAAATATCAAAATTTTCTAATGACTAGTTTGCTTTTTAATATAGAATTTTGGAAAGAGGAATTTCATACCAAAATTAAAAATGTAATAAAAATAAAAGTGTGGTGTGCTTGATTTTGAACCATTTGCGATTTTACCTCAAGTTCACTGTTTTGGGCATACACGTATTAACAATCTAAAGCAGTATTTTGCAAATTATTTGTCTGATCAGAAAATAATAATATCACACAGTCAACCCATTATTTTTGCTTAGAACAGTTGAATATACTACATTATTATCCTTTAATTTTGGTGATAAAATACCTTGTTTTTTCAATTTTTGGCAGATTCAACGCTCCACAAAAATGTTCTCAACATAAATAAAGTTGCTGTTTCTAAACCCATCATGATAAAAGGGGGTCAATGTGCTTGAGTTTTTGTCCCGATAAAAATATATTATTTTTTTTAGCATTTCTCCCTAAAAAATTCACTAAATGAAAAAAAAAAATAAACAAAATAGGTTATGATTCCACAATTAAATGCTTATTTCTTTAATTTGTGTATAAAAATCTGCATGCAATATAAGTCTATTTTGTATATATATTCTATATTGCAACTTGCTACAAATTAAGGCAATTAGTTTTAGAAAAACACAAAACCTCTTTTGCTTACTGTTAAACGAGACTTCAAGGAGACTGAAACCGCACCAGAGCAGATCTTTAATAACTAATTATGTATAAATCACTCACAGCGTACCTGTTGTGATATGTTCTCTGGATATATGTATATAATGATAAGTGTTATCTGAGGTGTGCATTATCAAATCAGGTCATGTCCAAATTCTTTAATTCATATGGTGTACTATAATATATAAAATAATATAAAGAATCATTATATGGTCGTATATTACGATAGTAACGTAACACCAATTATAGATAAATCTAGCGACAGTACTGTGTTCGAACGTAACACATATTTTCGTGTCAGGGAATTTTGCCGTTGTTGTACCAAAATGTGTAGTGAAATCCTGGTCTGTTTAAGTTTGTCTTTATCGTGTGCCTAGTGCACCTACATACACTTTTTCACACATTTTATTGAATACAAAAACATGTGGTTCTTTACGATTGCCTGATATACAATGTGCCTTGGATTGTTTTGTTTATGCAATGTGGTAGATTACCTGCGAAGTTTCTTATTAATGAAAAAAACCCATTCCGTTTCCCAAATAGAGTTTCCGGATTAGGATACGGAGTATCTGTACTAGTAAGTATCTATAACGTTACAGAAATCCGTTTCCTGGCATTTTAGTTCGGATTGGGAGTTTCCTGGACTATCGGCGTCCGGATTATCGAGGGTTTACTGTATTAGTAATCGATTGCGTGTTGATAAATTGGTCTTTATCATAAATAGATAATAAATAAATACAAACATAAAGTTCATACCTTATTAAAATGCAAACAAAAACATGTTGCTGCATTCACTTTCTAGTATGTATATGCAAAAAGCGATGATAGCGATAACTGAGTAACAAAGTGAAATTTCAGCTTTTTATACCGTTCTTTTGGCGTGTTTAATAAAGGCCCATACACGCCGAATTCCAAATAAGCCATTTATATATCCAAGATATCGAAATTTTTAAACTTTTTCTCTTATTATACTTTAATTTCTTTTTGCATGATCTTGGTGTGGTATCTAATTTTTTTACATATGATTTTATAAATCTCATAGAGAATAATGAGCCTTGTCAGTTCAGTCCATTGCCACTTCTTCCTTCTCTCAGTTCTTTCTACTATTTTTCTTTTTTACTTAATCTCTTCTTTTGCTTTTCTAAAAGGGTGCAACTTGCAAATTTCTGTCATTGATCGTTCAATTAAAACTCAAGAAAATTACTATCATATTGTATAGGGAATACCTGGTACTGTAAAACCACTTTGTTTTTTTCTTTTCAGATGATTTGATATAATCCAGTCGAGTATTATATATATGTGAAAACACATAATAACTAATTAATATATATAATACATATATGCATATCTACAGAGAGAGTAAATTTTGTTTTTTTCAATGAACACCTTGAGAGTGCATTATATCTAGCAACCCTTGTAAATAACTTGGTTTACAGTATTAGAGAAGTTCAAAGTATATAAATGAATATTACGATTTAAATAATGAATATTGAATATCATATGTAAATGCTTTTTGTACCCATGTAAAATCTCTTCAAAAATAAAAAAAAAAATAAAAAAAAAAAATTAAAAAGAAAATATCTGTCCTGGTGAAATATCAAAATTTTCTAATGACTAGTTTGCTTTTTAATATAGAATTTTGGAAAGAGGAATTTCATACCAAAGTTAAAAATGTAATAAAAATAAAAGTGTGGTGTGCTTGATTTTGAACCATTTGCGATTTTACCTCAAGTTCACTGTTTTGGGCATACACGTATTAACAATCTAAAAGTAGTATTTTGCAAATTATTTGTCTGATCAAAAATAATAATATCACACAGTCAACCCATTATTTTTTGCTTAGAACAGTTGAATATACTACATTATTATCCTTTAATTTTGGTGATAAAAATACCTTGTTTTTTTTCAATTTTTGGCAGATTCAACGCTCCACAAAAATGTTCTCAACATAAATAAAGTTGCTGTTTCTAAACCCATCATGATAAAAGGGGGTCAATGTGCTTGAGTTTTTGTCCCGATAAAAATATATTATTTTTTTAGCATTTCTCCCTAAAAATTCACTAAATGAAAAAAAAAATAAACAAAATAGGTTATGATTCCACAATTAAATGCTTATTTCTTTAAATTTGTGTATAAAAATCTGCATGCAATATAAGTCTATTTTGTATATATATTCTATATTGCAACTTGCTACAAATTAAGGCAATTAGTTTTAGAAAAACACAAAACCTCTTTTTGCTTACTGTTAAACGAGACATTCAAGGAGACTGAAACCGCACCAGAGCAGATCTTTAATAACTAATTATGTATAATCACTCACAGCGTACCTGTTGTGATATGTTCTCTGGATATATGTATATAATGATAAGTGTTATCTGAGGTGTGCATTATCAAATCAGGTCATGTCCAAATTCTTAATTCATATGGTGTAACTATCATATATAAAATAATATAAAGAATCATTATATGGTCGTATATACGATAGTAACGTAACACCAATTATAGATAAATCTAGCGACAGTACTGTGTTCGAACGTAACACATATTTTCGTGTCAGGGAATTTTGCCGTTGTTGTACCAAAATGGGTGTAGTGAAATCCTGGTCTGTTTAAGTTTGTCTTTATCGTGTGCCTAGTGCACCTACATACACTTTTTCACACATTTTATTGAATACAAAAACATGTGGTTCTTTACGATTGCCTGATATACAATGTGCCTTGGACTGTTTGTTTATGCAATGTGGTAGATTACCTGCGAAGTTTCTTATTAATGAAAAAAACCCATTCCGTTTTCCAAATAGAGTTCCGGATTAGGATACGGAGTATCTGTACTAGTAAGTATCTATAACGTTACAGAAATCCGTTTCCTGGCATTTTAGTTCGGATTGGAGTTTCCTGGACTATCGGCGTCCGGATTATCGAGGGTTTACTGTATTAGTAATCGATTGCGTGTTGATAAATTGCTCTTTATCATAAATAGATAATAAATAAATACAAACATAAAGTTCATACCTTATTAAAATGCAAACAAAAACATGTTGCTGCATTCACTTTCTAGTATGTATATGCAAAAAGCGATGATAGCGATAACTGAGTAACAAAGTGAAATTTCAGCTTTTTTATACCGTTCTTTTGGCGTGTTTAATAAGGGCCCATACACGCCGAATTCCAAATAAGCCATTATATATCCAAGATATCGAAATTTAGGACAATATTTTCTTGACGTGCCCACGCTATCTTTCATAAGCTAACGTATAGGGTTCGCACGCATACATAATGCGTTCATACGCACGTAACACTATTGCGTTCACGATATTGCGTGTGAATACAATAATTTTTGCCAGTGAACGTAATAATATTGCAATCACAATGCCATCTACCAAAACCATCTTATTTGGCGACAATAATCATTCACCAAAGATTGTTCACTGAAGTATATTAAAGCATTTAAGTATCTGTCGCCTAAAATGTCTTCGTAAATAAAAAAAAATAGCAGAATTATTAAAAACATAACATAACGATGGTTTACTTTAAACGAAAACAAATTTTATTTACATGTAAAAGAGAAATACGAATACAACATAATTAGTCCTGAAAAAGTGCTTTTTTGCAGTAAACAAAAATATGCTATTATTAGCAAACATGTTACACATACAATCAATCAAGTATATTAGTATCTGTCTAATGAAAACTATTTTGGTCCCAGTTTCATGATACATTCAACTTGATCCAATGGTGTATTGATTTTACCAAATTGAATATAAGATAAAAGTCATTGTTTAGACAATATGGCTCAACTAACCAGTTACTATTTCTGACTTCTTATATGCTCATAATTAATCAAGATGAAAACAAATCATATGTAATTTCAACAAATAACATTCTCTCTTCGATAAAGTAAAATTAATTGCATATGATATCTACAATATATGTTAGGGCACTGGGAACTTGATAAATGTAAATTTATCACATAACTGGCCCGTGTAGCCATGTCATACGGTCATGTCATAAATATCGTAAGACACATTGTAATAATACTATCGTGACGTCACAGGAAGTTTTGACGTCATAGTATATATATGACGTTGTATGATTGTCTCAGTAGACGGAAACGTCATATCTGGAGCCGGATTTCTACTGTTTTATAACGAATTAAAATTAAAAAAAAAAGTTTCACTTATATTTCTATAAAAAAAGGTATGTGATAAATATAATCTTACACTCGTGACTATATGATGTGAAATTTATCAAATTCGTTAAAGATGGTCCACCGCTGACAAATGGTATTTTTTCACTATCAAAAACAGGAACAGACGATTCAGTTTTTTTCTTCAGTTACAAAAATTACTTACTTTACACCATTACCACCATTGAAAAGTCTGAGCTTCTTATTTTACTACAAGTTAAAAATATGAAAAATGATTAATTGCATCCCGAAAAAAATCCGTGGCATTATATCCTATATGGAATGAAGTAGTAATGATTGCGCATGCACCAAAGGCGAACTAAATTATTTTATGTTATTTTTTTGTGCTAATTAAGCATATATATACAAGATTAAACGCCAATTATTGTTCAAATGATGAATATCATTTATGCTCTGTCGGCGGTGGAGCATCTTTAAATACTTTGATATGCCACGAGCCTTTATCAAATTATTGAACTTATTTCATCATATCACATAGCCACTCATGTAAGATCCTCTATAGAGACAATGAGTTAAGTATAATATTTGTTTTAACATGAACATACACTTTGACTCAGCCACAGATCATAAAAATACAGAGTAGTCTGTTTCGAGGTATACAGATAACATTTTACAGTCATCTGCCTGTATACCCTATAAAGCTGATACAATGTGACAAACATCATTCGACACTCAGTATACCCACGTGTGTCCATGGTAAGTCAATGCCACTCAGTATACCCACGTGTGTCCATGGTAAGTCAATGTCACTCAGTATACCCACGTGTGTCCATGGTAAGTCAATGTCACTCAGTATAAACACGTGTGTCCATGGTAAGTCAATGTCACTCAGTATACCCACGTTTGTCCATGGTAAGTCAATGTCACTCAGTATACCCACGTGTGTCTTTGGTAAGTCAATGTCACTCAGTATACCCACGTGTGTCCATGGTAAGTCAATGCCACTCAGTATACCCACGTGTGTCCATGGTAAGTCAATGTCACTCAGTATAAACACGTGTGTCCATGGTAAGTCAATGTCACTCAGTATACCCACGTGTGTCCATGGTAAGTCAATGTCACTCAGTATACCCACGTGTGTCAATGGTAAGTCAATGCCACTCAGTATACCCACGTGTGTCTTTGGTAAGTCAATGTCACTCAGTATACCCACGTGTGTCCATGGTAAGTCAATGCCACTCAGTATACCCACGTGTGTCCATGGTAAGTCAATGTCACTCAGTATACCCACGTGTGTCCATGGTAAGTCAATGTCACTCAGTATACCCACGTGTGTCCATGGTAAGTCAATGCCACTCAGTATACCCACGTGTGTCCATGGTAAGTCAATGTCACTCAGTATACCCACGTGTGTCTTTGGTAAGTCAATGTCACTCAGTATACCCACGTGTGTCCATGGTAAGTCAATGCCACTCAGTATACCCACGTGTGTCCATGGTAAGTCAATGTCACTCAGTATACCCACGTGTGTCCATGGTAAGTCAATGTCACTCAGTATACCCACGTGTGTCCATGGTAAGTCAATGTCACTCAGTATAAACACGTGTGTCCATGGTAAGTCAATGTCACTCAGTATACCCACGTGTGTCCATGGTAAGTCAATGTCACTCAGTATAAACACGTGTGTCCATGGTAAGTCAATGTCACTCAGTATACCCACGTGTGTCCACGGTAAGTCAATGCCACCGATCACTTCAAGTCTATGTTTTACTGCTGTATTGTAGGATCCTAACATGGTCATCCCTATACTTTGACCGGAACACTGACCATAGGACGTCTTGTCTGTCGATACCTACGGCCAATGCATTGTCACTGTCTGTATATATAATCTTGAGAAGCTCAACTGCTCCAGTTAGAAGTAGGAGCTTGTTATTATCACGGTCGGCTATGATGATGTTCCCCTGACTATCATACACTATACCACAGGGCCTAAATGGTGTATTTGTACTGGATATCTCACCTCTGTATACAAACAGTTCCTGGAACTTAGAATCCATCACGATAACACGATCGTCTACAACATCACGAGAAAACACTCTGCTATAAGTCACTGCGACATTGTTAGTGATATGACACACTGTGACCATTTGATGAACTGGTTCCACACTCCCAGCAAACGTTGTAGTGCGTACAATCCGACCTTTTGTGGTGTATTTGTTGATGTGATTGGACATACATACAATGATATGGCTAGTATTTGTGACACAAACACTTATTGGCCGTCCCTTTGTCATGAATCGTTTTAATAACTGTCCTGAAACCAACTCCAGAATGTTGTGTTGGTCGTCACATACCCACAATCTTTGTGTTGTAGGAGAAAGGCTGATATCATTGATCCAAACATGGTGTGTGACCTTCTGTATAACAGTACCGTGTCCAGGAGAGTTAATATTTTACTGCCGTTACTGGTCCAGGCCTTGTCGTCAGTAGTGGGGCATGTAGAACTAATGGAACATGGAGACTTCCACATCATCGTCACTATCTGTAGTGTGTTCCTAGTCACTGGCTTCTCTCTGCTTTCCTTTGAATGTTGTTGAGTAGAGCGTTGTTGCTGGTCGTCTGATGTTGTAACTGACCTTTCCTGGTCAGTAATAGTACGACCTTGACCTGTGGCGATAGCGTTCCCCATGGCCAGTTCAAGATGGTTCCGAGGATTTTGGTTTGGGGTAAAGCAGCCAGTTTCTAAGACAGGTTTTATAGGAAGATGTAACTGGGGATCTATTTCACACTCGGTGTCATATATTTCTAAAGGAGAGCCCTGCTGTAGTGCTGTCTTACATTCCTGTATCTGTTGTTTGAGTTCTATCTCGTATATCTGCAAGTTCTGTTTGTAGGTCTGAATGAGCTTGGCATTGTCCTCTTTCATTTTGTGATAAAGAGAGATCGTCTCTGTTAATAGCGTGTCAAGCTGTGTTTTCAAGTTCTCGGTTTGTGTCTTCAACTGATTAGATAGTCTATCAAACGTACTGTCGTTGTCTTTAAGTAGTGTGTCAGCGTCGACGATGTAACTCCGGACTTGTACCAGTTCATTGTGTTCTGTCTTGTCTATGAAGTCTCTAATGTCTCTTGTCCTTTGATCAGCGATTTCACTGATGTCACACAGTCGATGTCCTTTATGATTTCCTGAAACACATTTCACACAGGCGAGTTCCTCACATTTTTCACAATACAATTCCAGTTGTCTCCCTTTGTGGTGCAGACATGATGTCTGTCCTTTGATACGGAGCTCTATTTTGGCTGTTGCCATTGTTTTAGAGATATCACTTTGAAAAGTTTAAACGATTCCTAATGTCAATAAAATAATGATTGTGATGACCAATAAAACTTGTCCATTTCAAATACAACACAAGAAATGGTTAAAATGAAATTCTGTACATTGATCAATATTACCAACCTTTACCACGTTCAGACACACCAAGTCTCGATTCAGTTTTAAGTCACGATTTCCTTGTTGTTACACTGCTTTCAGACACATTGTGTGACGGAAAATCAGCGTCCTGGTTGTGTCCGAATACTTGATAGAAACACACGTACAGTTAAGGTGTTGTCAGATACTACCTGGTCGTGTGAGAGTATCTGTGTATAGACCTAAATGTCGTCATGTCCACCAATCACGAAGTCAGAATTTATCAGACATATACAATAAAGTCTTTCTCTGTATTTAGACCACCTTCTTCATAAGACAGTTGTCTAAATGGATCGTTTTGAATTCATTTTCATCATGAACATTAAACTTTTTATACAAGCAAATCCTTTTGTGTGATATATATATGTCTATCTCGCTGCTGCATATGCAAACTGTAATGTTATTGTATATTTTATCCGACATATACCCTTAACTGTCTTTTTAAGTCCACATTCTTTAGATAGCTGTCCAAAATGTTCTATATAAATTCATTTTCATCATGTACAGTAAATGATTTCTTTATACAAACATTTATGCCGATGTAAATGTTTATATAAGTTTGATACTTATCACTGCTGCATATGAAATCTGTCATGGCGAATAGAACCTTTCCAAACATGGAAATATCTCCAGCCATGGAATGTTTTTATCATATTTAACTTCCTCCGTACTCCCAAAAGAAAACAATCACCCGTAGACTTACACGTCTTTTGATGCGGTATTCACTGTAACAAAGATGCGTTCATACCGAGTAAACCATCCTTCTAATAGCCATATACAGAATGTATAGATCTGCCTTCCCAGGCCTTTAAATCTCTTAGATACAGACTAATTTGAATAACCTGTACAAACCATGACAATTAAATAGTTATTTTCTCCTGGAGTGTTTTGTCTATTGAGTATAAATATCAGGTAGATCTACCTCCCAATGCATTTAAAACGTTTATACCGTGTTTTGGTCTAGTTATCGACGCACGTCAGCACAATCAGACTGTATATAAAGTCATTCCGAGTCACGTTAACAAACTATGATAATTGTATCTATCATTATTATATGTCTATCGTTGCCTTTGTGGTCTTTGATTGGTATGTGTATTGCGTAATAAGTCATATCATTTAAATAGAACTGTTTTATCGTTAATTGGACGTTATATTGTGTTTGATATCCAACCACTCGATTCCATTTTACCAACGATTGTAGTAAAACAGACATTAGAAGGCGATACTGTAAACGTACTTATTTTAGCGGTAGCTGTATTTTAGCGGTAGTTCGATTTTAGCGGTAGTTCAATCTTAGCATTTAGCGCTTTTCGCGCTGATTTGAAGCGGTAATTCATGTACAGCGCTTTTTGTAAAGGATTTTCCCGGTATTGAACCATCAAGTTGTGCTATTTTCTACCCGCACTGATAAGGCATTGCGTTTTTTTCGCGCTAAAAATGTTAATATACAACTGTGTAGAATGTTAATATATAACTGTGTAGAATGTTAATATACAACTGTGTAGAATGTTAATATACAACTGTGTAGAATGTTAATATACAACTGTGTAGAATGTTAATATACAACTGTGTAGAATGTTAATATATAACTGTGTAGAATGTTAATATATAACTGTGTAGAATGTTAATATACAACTGTGTAGAATGTTAATATATAACTGTGTAGAATGTTAATATATAACTGTGTAGAATGTTAATATATAACTGTGTAGAATGTTAATATATAACTGTGTAGAATGTTAATATACAACTGTGTAGAATGTTAATATACAACTGTGTAGAATGTTAATATACAACTGTGTAGAATGTTAATATATAACTGTGTAGAATGTTAATATACAACTGTGTAGAATGTTAATATATAACTGTGTAGAATGTTAATATACAACTGTGTAGAATGTTAATATATAACTGTGTAGAATGTTAATATATAACTGTGTAGAATGTTAATATGTAATTGTGTAGAATGTTAATATATAACTGTGTAGAATGTTAATATACAACTATGTAGAATGTTAATATTTAACTGTGTAGAATGTTAATATATAACTGTGTAGAATGTTAATATGTAATTGTGTAGAATGTTAATATTTAACTGTGTAGAATGTTAATATATAACTATGTAGAATGTTAATATATAACTGTGTAGAATGTTAATATATAACTGTGTAGAATGTTAATATGTAATTGTGTAGAATGTTAATATACAACTGTGTAGAATGTTAATATATAACTGTGTAGAATGTTAATATACAACTGGGTAGAATGTTAATATATAACTGTGTAGAATGTTAATATGTAACTGTGTAGAATGTTAATATGTAATTGTGTAGAATGTTAATATATAACTGTGTAGAAATGTTAATATATAACTGTGTAGAATGTTAATATGTAATTGTGTAGAATGTTAATATATAAACTGTGTAGAATGTTAATATATAACTGTGTAGAATGTTAATATACAACTGTGTAGAATGTTAATATACAACTGTGTAGAATGTTAATATATAACTGTGTAGAATGTTAATATATAACTGTGTAGAATGTTAATATACAACTGTGTAGAATGTTAATATATAACTGTGTAGAATGTTAATATATAACTGTGTAGAATGTTAATATATAACTGTGTAGAATGTTAATATATAACTGTGTAGAATGTTAATATACAACTGTGTAGAATGTTAATATATAACTGTGTAGAATGTTAATATACAACTGTGTAGAATGTTAATATATAACTGTGTAGAATGTTAATATACAACTGTGTAGAATGTTAATATATAACTGTGTAGAATGTTAATATATAACTGTGTAGAATGTTAATATGTAATTGTGTAGAATGTTAATATATAACTGTGTAGAATGTTAATATACAACTGTGTAGAATGTTAATATATATAACTGTGTAGAATGTTAATATATAACTGTGTAGAATGTTAATATGTAATTGTGTAGAATGTTAATATACAACTGTGTAGAATGTTAATATATAACTGTGTAGAATGTTAATATACAACTGTGTAGAATGTTAATATATAACTGTGTAGAATGTTAATATATAACTGTGTAGAATGTTAATATACAACTGTGTAGAATGTTAATATACAACTGTGTAGAATGTTAATATATAACTGTGTAGAATGTTAATATACAACTGTGTAGAATGTTAATATACAACTGTGTAGAATGTTAATATATAACTGTGTAGAATGTTAATATACAACTGTGTAGAATGTTAATATACAACTGTGTAGAATGTTAATATATAACTTTGTAGAATGTTAATATACAACTGTGTAGAATGTTAATATATAACTGTGTAGAATGTTAATATACAACTGTGTAGAATGTTAATATATAACTGTGTAGAATGTTAATATATAACTGTGTAGAATGTTAATATATAACTGTGTAGAATGTTAATATACAACTGTGTAGAATGTTAATATATAACTGTGTAGAATGTTAATATATAACTGTGTAGAATGTTAATATACAACTGTGTAGAATGTTAATATACAACTGTGTAGAATGTTAATATATAACTGTGTAGAATGTTAATATACAACTGTGTAGAATGTTAATATATAACTGTGTAGAATGTTAATATATAACTGTGTAGAATGTTAATATACAACTGTGTAGAATGTTAATATACAACTGTGTAGAATGTTAATATATAACTGTGTAGAATGTTAATATATAACTGTGTAGAATGTTAATATACAACTGTGTAGAATGTTAATATACAACTGTGTAGAATGTTAATATATAACTGTGTAGAATGTTAATATATAACTGTGTAGAATGGTTTGCGACAGACATAAACACACTGACAAAAAGACATCATGTATACATATGCGGTACACTCCATTGTATGGATGTTTTGATCTACTGGGGATCGCGGATACAAAACAAGCATACCTGTTTAGTGTTATATTTTAAATCTTTCTATATCTCTTGGTTTATTGATTGCCAAACCAGAACGGTTAGATAATTTTTGGAAGGTCAAACGGGTGAAGTTTACAATTAAATACCACAGTCCACTTGCGATTTAGTGTCTGTTGGGCATGCGTATTGGGTAATAAGTTATACATGTATTAAGTTAAACAAATTGACAAGTGCAGACAATAACAATACATGTGTAACAGAGATACAACAGTGTGACGCCATCAAGAATCCGACAATACATGTGTAACAGAGATACAACAGTGTGACGCCATCAAGAATCCGACAATACATGTGTAACAGAGATGCAACAGTGTGACGCCATCAAGAATCCGACAATACATGTGTAACAGAGATACAACAGTGTGACGCCATCAAGAATCCGACAATACACTCATAACTATGTAAACTAATCATCTGGGTAAAGATAAAAACACCACATAGAACTATTAATCGTCCCTCTAGGATAACACTACCTTTTATTTTTGTAGTTTTAGAAAATGGCCTGGAATGTTCATGTTCATTTTCATTAAAACTACCTTGTATTAGGGTGTTTATGGTCAATTTTTAATATAGAGCCATCTAGGACATTTTTTTTTATTTTTAGAAAAATCACAGACTACATTTTAATCTTTGAAAGGCTATTTTCCTGGAATTCTTTCTTTTAGTCAAACTCATTAGCAAATGATAGGCAAACGATATAAAAATCAACATCAGGTTGTTATGCACATGGAATCTACAACACCACTTTTAAAGGTTTGTACCGCTTAGTGAACGTTGCATATATCTGTATGCTGATTCATCAGGACTTTATAGTTCTGATGTTACGACTTCACTATCTACTGTTAATTTTACGTAAATATTTACAACATCCAAACTTACAGAACATGAAATGGGCCTGGACGTAAATATTACTATGAAATTCATTATGAATATTCTCGACAACTTTGACCTAGCGAAAGACCATGTCGTTCAAAATTCGAGATTCGTCAACATGGATTAAAAGTTAGTAATTAATGTATGATTGTTGCATGCATTCGAAACCATCGGAGAGCCACGATTGTTTCAAGTTTGGAGGAATCTAAATTGTGACATCACAGCATGTAAGCTCGATTATGATTGATCAATAGGGTCTCCTTGGCGGTGCCTATCACATCATATCAACTACCACAACTACCACAAACTGTCTTATTATGTGGTAATATCCAACTGTGTAGAAAGTTAATATACAACTGTGTAGAATGTTAATATTTAACTGTGTAGAATGTTAATATATAACTGTGTAGAATGTTAATATGTAATTGTGTAGAATGTTAATATTTAACTGTGTAGAATGTTAATATATAACTGTGTAGAATGTTAATATATAACTGTGCAGAATGTAAATATATAACTGTCTGTGTAGAATGTTAATATATAACTGTGTAGAATGTTAATATATAACTGTGTAGAATGTTAATATACAACTGTGTAGAATGTTAATATATAACTGTTCAGAATGTTAATATGTAACTGTGTAGAATGTTAATATATAACTGTAAATGTGTAGTAGAATGTTAATATACAACTATATTTCCATTCTACTTTCAGTTTCCCGTTTGATCTATGTTAAACCAAATGGGCAATATCACGCTATGAACTCCAATCTGGTCAAGCGTATGAATATTTAACGTTTCCGCCGCGTCACGGATAGTGTATACAATATATACTTACGCCTATACATAACGGTCAAATAATTCAAAAAGTGATTTCAAAGTTGTGTGGTCTATGAAAATCTAATACTATTATTATGTTTACAAAAAAGCATGTATTTAAAAATATCATCGCATAATTTTCATTTGTTCGCTTGTTTCAAAACCGTTTAGTGTTGAACTATATTCAGAAGCTGATGATATGGCTGTTCCGTTTATTAAACTTGGTGACGTCAACACTACCGCAAGCGGAAAAATTCAAAGGATATACATGTATAGTGTTGGATTTTAATAATCGTAATGGAAATATAAGTAAATAAACTGTTACCAGATTGGACATACAGTTGATATATGAAGCCCATCCATCCGAAAGATAAATATTCATGGCGCCCTAACGGGCGCCATTCTCTATTTATCTTCCTTCCGGATGGGCTTCATACTAAAACTGGTAGTTTTTCATATCAACTGTATGTCCAATCTGGTAACAGTTTATTGCTTAAACTGTAGAATGTTAATATACAAACTGTGTAGAATGTTAATATATAACTGTGTAGAATGTTAATATACAACTGTGTAGAATGTTAATATACAACTGTGTAGAATGTTAATATATAACTGTGTAGAATGTTAATATACAACTGTGTAGAATGTTAATATACAACTGTGTAGAATGTTAATATATAACTGTGTAGAATGTTAATATACAACTGTGTAGAATGTTAATATACAACTGTGTAGAATGTTAATATATAACTGTGTAGAATGTTAATATACAACTGTGTAGAATGTTAATATACAACTGTGTAGAATGTTAATATACAACTGTGTAGAATGTTAATATACAACTGTGTGTAACTGTGTAGAATGTTTAAATACAACTAACTGTGTAGAATGTTAATATATAACACTGTGTAGAATGTTAATATACAACTGTGTAGAATGTTAATATACAACTGTGTAGAATGTTAATATACAACTGTGTAGAATGTTAATATGCAACTGTGTAGAATGTTAATATATAACTGTGTAGAATGTTAATATACAACTGTGTAGAATGTTAATATACAACTGTGTAGAATGTTAATATACAACTGTGTAGAATGTTAATATACAACTGTGTAGAATGTTAATATATAACTGTGTAGAATGTTAATATACAACTGTGTAGAATGTTAATATACAACTGTGTAGAATGTTAATATACAACTGTGTAGAATGTTAATATACAACTGTGTAGAATGTTAATATATAACTGTGTAGAATGGTTTGATCAACATACATAAACAAGCTTATAAAAAAGACATCCTGTCAAATATACTACAGATACTTAAAACAACCAAGCAAACTGTTTAGTAAACACGTGTTAGTATATTTTATATCTTTCTTATAACACTGGTTATTGAATGCCAAACCAGAACGGATAGATAATTTTGGAATATCAAACGGGTGAAGTTTACAATTAAATACCTTTGGGTTAGATCAGTACAATAAGTCACAACTGAAACGATTTCCAGCTTGTCAATGTGTACGTGTGGGCATGTGTAATGTCACTAGGTAATAAGTTATAAACAACCTTTTAAGTTAAATTTATACATGTATTAAGTTAAACAAATTGACAAGTGCAGACAATAACTATACATGTGTAACAGAGATACAACAGTGTGACGCCATCAAGAATCCGACAATACATGTGTAACAGAGATACAGCAGTGTGACGCCATCAAGAATCCGACAATACATGTGTAACAGAGATACAACAGTGTGACGCCATCAAGAATCCGACAATACATGTGTAACAGAGATACAACAGTGTGACGCCATCAAGAATCCGACAATACATGTGTAACAGAGATACAGCAGTGTGACGCCATCAAGAATCCGACAATACATGTGTAACAGAGATACAACAGTGTGACGCCATCAAGAATCCGACAATACATGTGTAACAGAGATACAACAGTGTGACGCCATCAAGAATCCGACAATACACTCATAACTATGTAAACTAATCATCTGGGTAAAGATAAAAACACCACATAGAACTATTAATCGTCCCTCTAGGATAACACTACCTTTTATTTTTGTAGTTTTAGAAAATGGCCTGGAATGTTCATGTTCATTTTCATTAAAACTACCTTGTATTAGGGTGTTTATGGTCAATTTTGAATATAGAGCCATCTAGGACATATTTTTTATTTTTAGAAAAATCACAGACTACATTTTAATCTTTGAAATCTTTGAAAGGCTATTTTCCTGGAATTCTTTCTTTTAGTCAAACTAATTAGCAAATGATAGGCAAACGATATAAAAATCAACATGAGGTTGTTATGCACATGGAATCTACTACACCACTTTTAAAGGTTTGTACCGCTTAGTGAACGTTGCCTATATCTGTATGCTGATTCATCAGGACTTTATAGTTCTGATGTTACGACTTCACTATCTACTGTTAATTTTACGTAAATATTTACAACATCCAAACTTACAGAACATGAAATGGGCCTGGACGTAAATATTACTATGAAATTCATTATGAATATTCTCGACAACTTTGACCTAGCGAAAGACCATGTCGTTCAAAATTCGAGATTCGTCAACATGGATTAAAAGTTAGTAATTAATGTATGATTGTTGCATGCATTCGAAACCATCGGAGAGCCACGATTGTTTCAAGTTTGGAGGAATCTAAATTGTGACATCACAGCATGTAAGCTCGATTATGATTGATCAATAGGGTCTCCTTGGCGGTGCCTATCACATCATGTCAACTACCACAACTACCACAAACTGTCTTATTATGTGGTCAAAGCCAAATATTCTGAATTTATTCCACTTTTAACAAACCTGGATACATTTTCAAAACAGGAATATCTCAATGATGACGTCTTGACTATAAGCATTATGTGAACATGTTTCATAACTCTCCACTCAGTATAAACACGTGTGTCCATGGTAAGTCAATGTTCACTTAGTTTAAACACGTGTGTCCATGGTAAGTCAATGTCACTCAGTATAAACACGTGTGTTCATGGTAAGTCAATGTCACTCAGTATAAACACGTGTGTTTATGGTAAGTCAATGTCATTCAGTATAAAACACGTATGTTCATGGTAAGTCAATCTCACTCAGTATAAACACGTGTTCATAGTAAGTCAATGTCACTCAGTATAAACACGTGTTCATGGTAAGTCAATATCATTCAGTATAAACACGTGAGTCCATGGTAAGTCAATGTCACTCAGTATAAGCACGTGTGTCCATGGTAAGTCAATGTCACTCAGTATAAACACGTGTTCATGGTAAGTCAATATCACTCAGTATAAACACGTGTGTCTATGGTAAGACAATGTCACTCAGTATAAACACGTGTGTCCATGATAAATCAATGTTCACTTAGTTTAAACACGTGTGTCCATGGTAAGTCAATGTCACTCAGTATAAAACACGTGTTCATGGTAAGTCAATATCATTCAGTATAAACACGTGAGTCCATGGTAAGTCAATGTCACTCAGTATAAACACTGTGTGTCCATGGTAAGTCAATGTCACTCAGTATAAACACGTGTGTTCATGGTAAGTCAATGTCACTCAGTATAAACACGTGTGTTCATGGTAAGTCAATGTCACTCAGTATAAACACGTGTGTTCATGGTAAGTCAATGTCACTCAGTATAAACACGTGTGTTCATGGTAAGTCAATGTCACTCAGTATAAACACGTGTGTTTATGGTAAGTCAATGTCACTCAGTATAAACACGTGTGTTCATGGTAAGTCAATGTCACTCAGTATAAACACGTGTGTTCATGGTAAGTCAATGTCACTCAGTATAAACACGTGTGTCCATGGTAAGTCAATGTTCATGTGTCACTCAGTATAAACACGTGTGTCCATGGTAAGTCAATGTCACTCAGTATAAACACGTGTTCATGGTAAGTCAATGTCACTCAGTATAAACACGTGTGTCCATGGTAAGTCAATGTCACTCAGTATAAACACGTGTGTCCATGGTAAGTCAATGTCACTCAGTATAAACACGTGTGTCCATGGTAAGTCAATGTCACTCAGTATAAACACTGTGTCCATGGTAAGTCAATGTCACTCAGTATAAACACGTGTGTCCATGGTAAGTCAATGTCACTCAGTATAAACACGTGTGTCCATGGTAAGTCAATGTCACTCAGTATAAACACGTGTTCATGGTAAGTCAATGTCACTCAGTATAAACACGTGTTCCATGGTAAGTCAATGTCACTCAGTATAAACACGTGTGTTCATGGTAAGTCAATGTCACTCAGTATAAACACGTGTGTCCATGGTAAGTCAATGTCACTCAGTATAAACACGTGTGTCCATGGTAAGTCAATGTCACTCAGTATAAACACGTGTGTCCATGGTAAGTCAATGTCACTCAGTATAAACACGTGTGTCCATGGTAAGTCAATGTCACTCAGTATAAACACGTGTGTCCATGGTAAGTCAATGTCACTCAGTATAAAACACGTGTGTCCATGGTAAGTCATGTCACTCAGTATAAACACGTGTGTCCATGGTAAGTCAATGTCACTCAGTATAAACACGTGTGTCCATGGTAAGTCAATGTCACTCAGTATAAACACGTGTGTCCATGGTAAGTCAATGTCACTCAGTATAAACACGTGTGTCCATGGTAAGTCAATGTCACTCAGTATAAACACGTGTGTCCATGGTAAGTCAATGTCACTCAGTATAAACACGTGTGTCCATGGTAAGTCAATGTCACTCAGTATAAACACGTGTGTTCATGGTAAGTCAATGTCACTCAGTTTCAAACACTGTGTGTCCATGGTAAGTCAATGTCACTCAGTATAAACACGTGTGTTCATGGTAAGTCAATGTCACTCAGTATAAACACGTGTGTCCATGGTAAGTCAATGTCACTCAGTATAAACACGTGTGTTCATGGTAAGTCAATGTCACTCAGTATAAACACGTGTGTCCATGGTAAGTCAATGTCACTCAGTATAAACACGTGTTCAGGTGTGTTCATGTAAGTCAATATCACTCAGTATAAACACGTGTGTTCATGGTAAGTCAATGTCACTCAGTATAAACACGTGTGTCCATGGTAAGTCAATGTCACTCAGTATAAACACGTGTGTCCATGGTAAGTCAATGTCACTCAGTATAAACACGTGTGTCCATGGTAAGTCAATGTCACTCAGTATAAACACGTGTGTCCATGGTAAATCAATGTTCACTTAGTTATAAACACGTGTGTCCGTGGTAAGTCAATGTCACTCAGTATAAACACTGTGTTCATGGTAAGTCAATGTCACTCAGTATAAACACGTGTGTCCATGGTAAGTCAATGTCACTCAGTATAAACACGTGTGTCCATGGTAAGTCAATGTCACTCAGTATAAACACGTGTGTCCATGGTAAGTCAATGTCACTCAGTATAAACACGTGTGTCAATGGTAAGTTAGTGTCACTCACTATATAAACACGTGTGTTCATGGTAAGTCAATGTCACTCAGTATAAACACATGTCCATAGTTAGTCAATGTCACTCAGTATAAACACGTGTATCCATGGTAAGTCAATGTCACTCAGTATAAACACGTGTATCCATGGTAAGTCAATGTCACTCAGTATAAACACGTGTGTCCATAGTAAGTCATGTGTAAACACTCAGTAAGTCTGTCATCAGTATAAACACGTGTGTCCATGGTAAGTCAATGTCATTCAGTATAAACACGTGTGTCCATGGTAAGTCAATGTCACTCAGTATAAACACGTGTGTCCATGGTAAGTCAATGTCACTCAGTATAAACACGTGTTCATGGTAAGTCAATGTCACTCAGTATAAACACGTGTGTTCATGGTAAGTCAATGTCACTCAGTATAAACTCGTGTATCCATTGTAAGTCAATGTCACTCAGTATAAACACGTGTGTTCATGTAAGTCAATGTCACTCAGTATAAACACATGTCCATAGTAAGTCAATGCCACTCAGTATAAACACGTGTATCCATGGTAAGTCAATGTCACTCAGTATAAACACGTGTATCCATGGTAAGTCAATGTCACTCAGTATAAACACGTGTGTCCATGGTAAGTCAATGTCACTCAGTATAAACACGTGTGTCCATGGTAAGTCAATGTCACTCAGTATAAACACGTGTGTCCATGGTAAGTCAATGTCACTCAGTATAAACACGTGTGTCCATGGTAAGTCAATGTCACTCAGTATAAACACGTGTGTCCATGGTAAGTCAATGTCACTCAGTATAAACACGTGTGTCCATGGTAAGTCAATGTCACTCAGTATAAACACGTGTATCCATGGTAACTCAATGTCACCGTTCACTTGAACCTGTCTATGTTTTACTGCTGTATTGTAGCAGTTTTACATTATAGCCCCTAGAATATGTCCCAAATACCGACCACAGGACTGACTGAGTGCCGATGCCTACAGCCCATGGCAGGTTTTTGTCCATGTGTAGTATCTTCAGTGACTCACCAACTCCGTCAAGAAGAACGATACTACAGCTGATCCAGTCTGCTATGATGATGTTTCCCTGCCTGTCATACACTATATCCCTAGGGTCAAACACTGTTCCTTCCACTGGTTGTGTATGAATAGATACACTGGGTACATCACCTCTGTATACGAATAGTTCCTGGAAGTCAACATCCATAACACAGACAAGTTTGTTTCCATCACCGCCATCACTTTCATCACTATTGTCAATCACTGCGACATTGTTAGTGATAGGACACTCTGTGATCTTCCATGGTGTACACACTATTGGTTTCCCAGTCACCGTAGCAACCATGGTGTTCACTGTCTGGCCTTGTTTATTATATCTAGAGACATGTTTGGACGAGCCCACAATGATGTGGTCAGTTGCACTAACACATAAACATTCAGGTGCATCCTTGGTCGTGAACATTTCTGTAAATTGTCCAGACACAAGCTCCAGGATAGTCCTTTCTTCATCGCATGCCCACAATCTGTGTGTTGTAGGCGATATACTGACGTCCCTGATTACAGCGTTGTGAGTGACCTTCTGTTTCGCCGTGCCCTTCCTGTCCAGGAGGTTTAATGTCACACTGTAGTTGTAACTGACCCAGGTCCGATCATCAGTGATAGGACATATACACCTTATACCGTATGGAGACCAGAAATCTCCAACCACCATGGTGTCTGTCAGTAGCTTGTTCCTGGCCACTGCGTCTTCTCTGTTTACTTTCGGTTGCTTGTGGTGTGATGCTGTACTTGAAAATTTCTCATCAATAGATGTGACGCTAGCGTTACTTAAGGCAAATTCGAGATGTTTCCGCGGATTTTTGTTAGGGCTGAAGCTAGCCGAACGCAAGGTAGGCTTAACAGGGAGATGTGTTTTGGAATCTATTTCACATTCGATTTCGTATAATTCTATGTGAGATCCATTTTGAAGTACAGACTTACATTCATGTATTTGTTGTCTGAGTCGTTCTTCGTACATCTCAATGTCATGTTTGTATTTTTGAAGGAGCGTGGCATTGTCTTTTCGCATTTTATGATAAAGAGAGAGAGAGTTTCAGTAGTAAGCTTGTTAAGCTCATGTTTCAATTTATCACTTTGCATTTTCAGCTCGGATGCTAGTTTATCAAATATCCTGTCGTTGTCTTTGATAAGTTTATCAGTAGAAGCGATGTAATTACCGATTTGGGCCAGTTCATTTCGTTCTGTGCTATCCACGAAATCTCTAATATCGCCTTTCTTCTGATCTGTGAATTTACTTATGTCACATAGCAAATGTCCTTGATGAACAGTGGCAACGCATTTCACACAGGCAAGGTCCTGACATTTTTCACAATATAATTCCAGTTGTCTCCCTTTGTGGTGCAAACAAGTTGTTTGACCTTTTGTGCGGATAGGTATTTTGACTGTCGCCATTATCAAAGTTCTCGTTTAAATCGTCAGCGGTAAATGAATGATTGTAATGACGCAACGACCTCCAATCATCGACATCAGAATGTTAATATTCATCATGTACATTACCTCCAGAGAATGCCGCGTCGAATGCACTTACTTTTCATAGGGGCCAATGTCTCTGTATCATGATTCGGTGTTTGCATAAGTCTTCAAATTTCCGTTATATCGTTAAATGTACACAAAATTAGGAAAAAAAACTTTTCTAATCGAAAAATGATTCATTAACACATCTGTGTACGTACATCCACCTGTATATCTACCTCAGTGGGCGTTAAAAGCATCAAAGTAGTTTATGATAACAATCGATTTATCAAATTGATAGTATTACAAGTATCTTCATCAATAACTAAGATTAGAAGTTTGAAACAGAAATCAACATGTTTGTTTACAGCAGTTACGTAGATTTCTCACACGTGGCATATGCCACGTGCCACTAACAGATTCATCATTTCGCGAATCTTTTAGCGTGATTGATACATTTTTTTAAATTCATTAATATCTTATTTGTTGTGTTCTAATCGCCCTATTTAGCAATTACGATTATCAAAACATTGCCGTGTATATGTTAGGACCATAATGAACTTAAGATGCTAAACATAGTACTTACAGGAGTTGCCTCCCCTACACAACTTGAAAAAAAGAGTTGTCGGCGGGTAATATTTGAAAGCGTTTGAACCACGGATCAACTTGTTAACAAAATAATTTATGAAAGACAATTCGTGAAGACTTTGAGTTTAAAGGAAGGACTCGTACCAAGAAATTGCTCAAATACAGTTAATTATAACAGTCAATCAGTAGGTACAATGTACTGTGTATTATTTGAAAAGACATTTTGACTACATATATGACATGGTCTTCATCATAATTGTACATTAGAAATTACATTATAATCTTCGTCGTATATGATAGATGACAAAGTATATCTGTAATTTGTAACTTTTCGGGGAGAAAAGACGAAAAGACGAAATTTAAGGTTTGTTAATTTTCGTCTTTTCGGGGCGAAAAGACGAAAAGACGAGATTTTTGAAGGCGAAAAGACGAAAATTAAAGGCGCTAATTAGCGTGCTTCACTTTCGTCTTTTCGTGTTTGACTTTTCGTCTTTTCGTCTTTTCGCCGCGAAAAGACGAAATTTAAATTTGTTAATTTTCGTCTTTTCGGGGCGAAAAGACGAAAAGACGAGAATTAAGATATTTAATTTTCGTCTTTTCGGGGCGAAAAGACGAAAAGACGAAATGGCATAAATCAGCCACCGTAGATAAAGCATTTTAACGAACAATTTTATAAGTTGCTTTAATACAGGAAATTTACACCTTTATCTACAACTGATAGAGGTCATGCAGTTTACTTGTATGTAAAGTACAATGGAATATGGCTATTGGTAACTCTAGATATAGAACAAGATTGTTTTTACGGTTAATTTAGTATTAAAAATCATACTGTTTCAGTACCTATGTTTTAAACCGTTGTCATTATCTGGAATGTAAAGGCGTATATATGTATGTGTTATGGTGGCTGATTACGGCCATCTCGTGTTGTTGTGTTGTCGCCTTGTCATGTTGTCGCCTTGTCGAGTTGTCGCGGTCTCAAACTGCGACAACCCGAGATTTAACAGTTAAAATGTCGACTTGTCGCGTTTTCGAACCGCGACAAGTCGACAACACGACAAGTCGATATTAAAAACACGCTAATTAGCGCGTACAGAATCTCGTGTTGTCGTGGTAAATGTCGACGTGTCGTGTTGTCGAGTTGTCGACTTGTCGTGTTGTCGTCTTGTCGTGTTGTCGACTTGTCGTGTTGTCTAGTTGTCGACTTGTCGCCTTCCTGTTACACATGCGCAAACAATGGATAACACTCGATTGCTAATGAAAATAATTGTGTGCATGTGTTTGTAGCTAGATGAAGATATTTGATAGCAATTTCTTTACCGAGAGTTGTCAAAGTATTTTTCTCTGAACTATGAATTTCAATAATTTGTTTATTATATGATAATCGTGTAATAATGATCTGGTCACGCCGTCTGATTAGTACGCAGTAATCGTCATCTGTTAATTTTAAGGTCACTTGAACCACTAAGGCCTAATAGTTCGAAGGCCCGTTAATCCGAAAATTAGAAAATATTGCAATTTTATGGTGGCATATGTCTGCCATCGAGTTGCCGAGTTACGACTTAATAAGGTCGACATAATTAAGGCATTAAGTCGACATCATATCGGAAAATGTCGACATAAACAGAAGAATATGTCGACTTACCTTATGTACATGCCCACATAATGATTCCAAGATATTTATGTAGACAGTCGGTAATTTATATGTATAACTCGGCGATTAATGTGTTTATGCTCGGGTGTGACACCGACTTGTCAGTTATTGATGTCGACATCTAAACTAAAAGATGTCGACATCTGGTCTTGAAAGTGGAAATCAAAGGCCACCCTTTCATAGAGCACTGTGTATATGCAGCAAAAGCCATACAGCAGAGATCGACGTTGATTTTGTTAATTCAAGTTTTTATTTATTTGATTTCAAAATAAAAAAAAATGTGATCCTGCACATCCCGGCCATGAAACTGTAGCCTGCGTGTACGTAGCTGTTAGCCCGAGCTAAGGAAGTGTACAACGAATTATTAATATATATAACCGTGGGTTGAAAATTCGTTTCAAAGCTGTGTGTGTGTTTTGTTGATTGGCATTCGTACCAAGTCCATGTAGTACATACCATACTACACTATATTCAAAGAATGAATGATTTTTTTTTAAATAGAATAAAAAAAGATTTTTTATGTTGTATTTTCTTGTGAATCCCGAAAAATACCAGTTACGTAATTTAAAAGCCATAAAGGTCACAGTACAGGTACACAATACACATTGGGAAACCAGCTTTACTTGTTAGCTTGGCCTGTCCATATATATATATATACATAAATATTTACATCCCTCGATACACTTATATAAAGGCACAACGAATTTTTGTTACGGTCTTAATGGTCAGATTCAACCTTTGGGCTAAAAATCCTCCAGGGACGCGGATGTATCGCGAGTTGGGAGCTGCATCTATTTTTCGTAGTAAAAACATGCGTTCTTTGTAGTCAAACGTAGTAAAAAAAAGTCACGTGCTTATACCTCATTCATGCCATTGGCCGGAATATACAATTGTGTTATGGGTAACTAGTGATCACGTGATTTTGTGTTTACTTCCAAATGTGGTGATACATGTAGTTTGCTTGCCATTTCTTCGGAGAAATTGATTTATTTGAAAATATTTAGACTCCAAAATGTTATTAATATTGCATGCATATCATTTTGACTTGCACATATGTACTGTTTTACTATAAATAATGAACTGAATGAGTTGTAAAACTGCCATTTTCACGTTTTGTAAATAAATGATATAATACAAATTGACCAATTCAATAGGTCTAACCGTCTAATCTAAAATCAGCGAAGATCGGCTACTCCCGGCTAAATTCGTAGAATTCTAAATTTATATTTATATATATTATTACCTGCTTTAGGGTTCAGAACATGTACATATACATATAACACAGAGAAAATAAGGCCAAATTATGTATAAATACCAGGTCAGAGAAATCACTCTATTTGGAAGTAAACACACACTCATGTGATCACTAGTTACCCACTAATACAATTCCATATTTATTTCGGCCAATGGCATGAATGAGGTATAATCACGTGACTTGTTTTACTACGTTTTACTACAAAGAACGCGTGCTTTGTACCATTATGGGGGAAATCCTCCGCGGATCGTGGTTTCATTTCCACCATTTGAAATTGTTAGCAATACTATCATATCATAGTTTATTTTCCATATTATTTCCAAAAAAATAATTATAAGTTTCCGCATAACCCACTTAGCTTTTTGGGAATCTAATACATACATGTATGTACACTTATACTAAGAAACACGGGCTTATGTGCTTACATGGCAGCTTCTGTTCCCGCCTGGTAAATTGGGACCTAGGACCTAACTCATTATGCTTCCGTACGAAAATGTATCATTTTGTTTCTTCATAGATTGAAAGGTCTCAAGGCCGTCTACCAATATTGTGAATTTCATGGCCCTGGGGTCTCGGGAATTTTCCCCAGGGGATAGGGTCTTTACCATAGTTTATATATGGAAACACATTTATGAGCATTATTTGCTCAATTTTCATAAGAAACAGATGTAATGGAATCAAATACTCTTCATATATTAAAAGGTTAAATGGATATCATCACTGGCTGATTTCATGGGCGTGATAGGCCAATATATGGTGCTTATATACAGTGTATGTATTTGTTTCATTCTGTATCCGAACTCGGGTGACCAATCAGAAAAAAAACATGCATGGCTGACAGGTGGCTATGTGTTTTTGTTATTCCTGCTATATAGACTTCATTTTTAGTTTTCCCATGTTATAAAACATTTCCAAGAGGAAAGAAAAAGGTAAAAAATTACAGAAATAGAGAAAAGATCCATCTTTTATTGGCATGATTTACATCAGTCAGTGTGGGTACCAAGTTCATTAAACTTTTTTAAATGTGCAACTGCAGGGGCGTAGGAAGAAAAGGGTCCCCCTGCACATTTTTCGTACTTCATTTTAGAAAATTTTGCCGCTTTGCGGCGCATTTCCTAAAAGTTCAAGCACGTAATGTTCAAACCTTTAATAATAAAAATTCAATACACATGAACTAGACTAAAATGTCCATCAAGGGATTCTACTATTTCAAAAATGATTCTTAAAATATTAAATTGTTTATATGTCTAAGCAAGACAATTAAATCAATTCATTATTTTTTTTAGTTAAACAACAATGTGCTGATGGTGTGAAGTCGTATGTTCAGATCGAGCAGGGTTGCATAATGATATGACGACATTCACAATTATAATTTCTAAATGCAGGTAAATGTAAATCGAAAAATTACCACGTTAAGAACGCATTAAAATCCTCAAAATACACCGTAAAACTCATCTTGGCCATTCCAAATCGTAATATTTTTCGCGGGGGAGACCCCCGGACCGCCAGAACACCAAAGTCTCGCGCATTCGGCGCTCGCAAAATCATCAAAATCGTTTTTTTTTTTTCCGGGGGAGATCCCCGGACCCCCAAAACACCAAAATCTCGCGCATTCGGCGTTCGCAAAATCATCAAAATACATCGTAAAAATTATCTCAGCCATTCTAAATCGTAATAATTTTTTTCCGGGAGAGACCCCCGGACCCCCGGACCTCCAAACACCAAAATCTCGACCCTTCGACGCTCGCACGCCATTTTGCATATTCATTAATTTCCTGTTAGCGTCGCCATTGATATGGATGTGTACAAGGATTATATGTAATGATTTATGAGAAAAAGTATATAAAGTATATATGGTTGTGTGTTGAATTAATCTCCTCCTGTGTGACCTATTGCAATTGTCTTTTGGCCGGCATCATCCAGTGTCTGTTGTAAACAATTTACAATCTTCTTAATAACCAAGAACCTCATACATGGACATGTTATTGGGCCATAGCATGCTGGGATGAAGGGATACAAAGTTTGTTCAAATCAATGATCTTGACCTATGTGCCAAGTCACAGGGCTGAGACATTCATTTGTTTGTTTAAAAGCAAAACATTATTTATAACTGTGCATATTGGAATTCAGGTGACTGTTAGACATATATGTCCTTATTGCCTTCTGCTCATTCTCAACTCTCATCCATTTGTAAACAATTCAAATTTTAACAAACTTCTTCTCCACAACACTGTTTTTCTCATTTTACAGCAAGTACAAAAACAACAACAATCAAATAACAATCATGAATTTTTCAGCAAAACAAACATGTTTCAAATTAAATTAATACACATATTTGATTAATATATTTGATCTGCATTCATTATTGAATTTAAAAAAAAAATGAAAAAAAAATATTATATCATAGCAAAGGTACATGGTTTGTCATTTTAATCAAGGGAGATAAATCCGTTTTGAAGGATTTTCCACAAAGTGGAAAAGTTAAGATTAATTCACTTCCCATGCATTATTCAACCAAATTTAGACTGGTACATTTCCTGGTCAACATCAATTATAATTTCAACACAAATTTATTAGATGATGTTTCAAGTAATTGTCGAGTATATATACATGAACTTTGACATCTGCCATGGCACAACATGTAATCTTCAATTTATCAATGTTTCACAATCAAAGTCTACTCTAAGCCTTCTGTTTCAAATGCTGGAAATGAAATCACGATCCGCGGGGGATTTTCCCAATAATGGTACAAAACACGCGTTCTTTGTAGTCAAACGTAGTAAAACAAGTCACGTGATTTTACCTCATTCATGCCATTGGCCGAAATAAATATGGAATTGTATTATGGGTAACTAGTGATCACATGAGTGTGTGTTTACTTCCAAATAGAGTGATTTCTCTGACCTGGTATTTATACATAATTAGGCCTTTTGAAGAAGATCTTATTTTCTCTGTGTTATATGTATATGTTCTGAACCCTAAAGCAGGTAATAATATATATAAATTTAGAATTCTACGAATTTAGCCGGGAGTAGCCGATCTTCGCTGATCTTAGATTAAACGGTTAGACCTATTGAATTGGTCAATTCGCATTATATCATTTATTTACAAAACGTGGAAATGACAGTTTTATAACTCATTTCAGTTCATTATTTATAGTAAAATAATACATATGTGCAAGTCAAAATGATATGCATGCAATATTAATAACATTTTGGAGTCTAAATATTTTCAAATAAATCAATTTCTCCGAAGAAATGGCAAGCAAACTATCACCATATTTGGAAGTAAACACACAATCACGTGATCACTAGTTACCCATAATGCAATTGTATATTCCGGCCAATGGCATGAATGAGGTATAAGCACGTGACTTTTTTTACTACGTTTTTACTACAAAAAATAGATGCAGATATATCCCGAGTTTGGAGCTAAAACCGCGTCCCGCGGGAGGATTTTTAGCCCAAAGGTTGAATCTGGCCATTAAGGCCGTAACAAAAAATCGTTGTGCCTTTAGTTAAGTGTATCGAGGGATGTAAATATTTATGTATATATATGGACAGGGCAAGCTAACAAGTAAAGCTGGTTTCCAAATGGGTATTGTGTATCTGTACTGTGACCTTTTTGGCTTTTAAATTACGTAACTGTTTTTTCGTGATTCGCAAAAAAATGAAATCTTGAAAAAAATCATTGTAATATAGTATAGTACGGTATGTACCACATGGACTTGGTACGAATGCTAATCCACAAAGCACACACACAGCTTTTAAACGAATTTTCAACCCACGGTTATATATATTAATAAATGATTATGGCCAAGAGGATGGAAATTCGTTGTACAAAGCAGAGTCCTTTTGCACTCTAACTTCCTCAGCTCGGACTAACAGTTACAATGTGTACATACACGCAGGCTACAGCTGCATGGCCGGGATGTGCAGGATCACATTTTTTAATTTTGAAATCAAATAAATAAAAACTTTTCTGAATTAACAAAACCAACGTCGAACTCTGCTGTATGGTGCCTTGCTGCATATACACAGTGCCCTATGAAAGGGTGGCCTTTGAATTCCACTTTCAAGACCAGATGTCGACATCTTTTAGTTTAGATGTCGACATCGATAACTGACAAGTCGGTGTCACACCTGAGCATAAACACATTAATCGCCGAGTTACCGACTGTCTACATAAATATCTTGGAGTCATTATGTGGGCATGTACATGTGGTAAGTCGACATATTCTTCTGTTTATGTCGACATCTTCCGATATGATGTCGACTTAATGCCTTAACGATGTCGACATTATTAAGTCGTAAGTCGGCAAATCGATGGCAGACATATGCCACCATAATATACTATGGTACAAGCACTGACTTCAGTTTTCTATATTCAAAAGAGGTGGCTATTTCATGTGATTTGTGCATGTGTAACAGGAAGGCGACAAGTCGACAACTCGACAACACGACAAGTCGACAACACGACAACTCGACAACACGACAAGTCGACAACACGACAACTCGACAACACGACAAGTCGACATTTTACCGCGACAACACGAGATTCTGTACGCGCTAATTAGCGTGTTTTCCCGCCAGGAATTATGGGTAGGGCCTCCAGGCTATTTAAAGTACATATTACACATGACAGTATTCATTTGTGTTTCTTGTAAATTTGTTATCTCGCTATGAGGTATTCAAGATTTTGTTTGTTTGAGTTTTAAAGCCCATCGACAACTGTAAGGTCATTTAGTGCCAAACAAATAATCATGCAATAGTATGAATTAACCAGACAGAATAAAAACAATGATTGCATCTAAAAGATCAGGATAAGAAAAAAGGCAAGTAAGAACTACAACATAGATTGTAAATGTTGTTTTTATAAAAAGATTCATGGGACAAAATGGCTAACACAAATGAGAAAATCCATGCACAATGTTGATTAAACGATAAAATGTTGAATTGATACGATGATAGTCAAGATTGAATGAATGAATGAACGAATGAATGAATGAATGAATGAAAGAACGAACGAACAAATTAACGAATGAATGAAAGAATGAATGGATTAATGAATGAATGAATGAATTAGTTATTAATTAATTAATTGATTAATGTGGAATGTCCTTTCATTGTTTATGCTCTGTCGGCGGTGGAGCGTCTTTAAAGTACATACATGTATCTTCCAGGTCAGCAAGACAGTCGTAAAATAAATATAAAGTTAGTCCTGCCCACTTCTCTAATGGACTCACTGCTAACCACCTAGGTCTTAAAACAGGCAAAATTTAGTCATAACGTGTAGATAACAGACTGAAATTCGATACCATTATTAGTATACATCGACTGACGTAGTCGATCTTTAGATTGTGATCTGAAATTAATGACGCTTCTTGAATGTTTAACGCAGCCAAGTACAGACAATCAAATAATACAATTGTCATATTTATTGACATTCAGGTAATAAGATATAAACTTATTGTAGGCATTACCTATTATACAGTGAAGTATACACCATGTAATAATCTTAGGGATATGAATACTGGATTTCGGTAAGTTAAAATATGTATTTCTAAAAAATAGGTTGGATGTACATGGTTAATACAACCAATAAGTATTTCATATGTGGCGTTTCCATAACAAGGAAAATGTGCACATTTTTACCTTCAACATCTGACATGCTGACTGTCTAATGAAGGTCATAATGTAAACTTGTGATGTTGGGATCTTTTTACTATTTTCCCACAAATCTTTTATCAATTATGGACGTTTAACGAGGTTCATACGGTATGATGACACCCTGTTCGAATAAAATATTTAGAATTAGTAGGCCTGAATTAAAGGTCCTTAACTCTTATATAAGATATTGACTTTTATGAAAGCCGAAGATGAGGTTACAACACCAAACATATAAAAGATTTCAAGCGTAATATATGAAAACAGTGGACAGTCATTTCGCTGTTTTGCCGTCTGGCGCAGTGATAGTCAACTACCGCGCGGTATTGAGGACGACGGCGGGAAACATAAGACGACCGGCGTTATGAAAATTAATATTTTGTTTATTTTGATTAAATTGTTAAGAAGATGGTGATAAATGTAGTATTTACTGTTAGATAATAACTTTTGCGACACTACAGAATTGTCGATTTCGTTTTACATTCCTATTTCAAAAATGGAAAGCCGTTTCTGAAAGGTAGCGGACCTTAAAAAATACTAATAACATAAGAAAATACATATCGATGGCCTTAGATGATGTTACAACACCAAACAAATGCAATATCTATGTTAACAGTGACCATTCATATCCCTGTTCTGTCGTCTGGTGCAGTGATTAATTATAGTGAACTAATGCGCATCAAATAAGGACGACGGAGGGAAATATAAGGCGAGCCGCGCTATGCACATGTAATAAATATATTTAACGAACCCTAACCAACCTGTATAATTTCCCCGATATCATCTCCGCAGTATACATTGTGCAAGGGTTATAATATTTTTTTATAAATACTAACTATTAAAAGTTATTTTCCATGTATTTGCAGTGCACAAATATTCTGTTATTAAGAAAATCTTTATAATAAACAATTTTATATTCTCCATGGTTATTTCCTCTAATAATAAGTTATGTAATACTTCTCTAATATTACATTCCGTAATATAAAGTTATTGAAATATTTACTTCCTTCATAACAACTTACACAATTAGTTTCCATCAAGAGTTATCTATTAAACCCAATTCGAAATAAGAGTTACCTCGCTTGTTCCGTATTGGGACTTCGCTAACCGTAACAATCGACAAAGCAAGAAAGTGCATCATTGTATGTATGACAATTCTAAAAATGGTTTTATTTTTTTGGTGCTGAAACAATATTGAATGCTCTACATAATACGTGAGCATAAAAATCACTACACATAATAACTTTTCGAACAATTGACTCCATTTTATTACTAGATTTTTAATGTCAATACATTAAGATCAATTTGTTGTTTTGTTGATATAAAAGAGATTTTGACTCTATATATATATATATATTAATAAAACAAAATGCACTTCCGGTTTTGAATGTCTTATTTTTGGAAAACCGCCTAAAATTGCAGATTTTGATATGATATAATGTTTAAACTTTGTATTGATGCAAAAATATCATGTTTAAAAGAATACACTTTAAAGTAGTTAGGCATGGGAAAATGCCTATAAACCGGAGGTCCCTCTGCCTGTCAACAAAGAAGGAGTTTCCAATCTCTATGTATATATGTTTCTCTATATATGTATGTTAATTATTTTATATAAAGCTTAACCTCATCTGTATATATATACACAATATAAATGCGTAGTGGAACGTTATTTTAATACATGTACTTAAAGTAGATGGATTTTAAATACACGACACATATATATATATTTATATATTGAATGCTGGTACAGTACTAGTGTTATCTGTATTGAATTCATCTCGAAAGAAACGGCTAATGGTGAAAAGGAGATCGAATATAAATAATTCACGCACTTAACTACTCGCATCGATGCGTTTATCTGTGAGTATTCATACCGACTGAGTTTCAGGATAAAGTTGATTGATTCAGAAATCGATCTATATTCTTGTATATATCGCGAGCTGTTCATGGCCAGAGGATAAATTACCTATTAAAGCCACCTTTGTGTACAGGTGTGATACACGGGTATGGCTAGTTGATACAGGTAACATACATGTACAGGTAAAAAAATCTCATCTGAACCTATTTTCACTTTTCTAAGTGTGTTTTTCTAGGTCCAGCGTTATGGGAAAATATGTGTTTACTAAAGGAAATTATACGTTAGTGTGACTTCATTTTAAGACGGATTTGGATTACCACACGAGGGACTTATATGTATATAAGTGCAGTGGAATTATTCACCTAGGTAGGTAAAATACAGAATGTTTTATTTTACATATACATGTATTTTTATGACGAAGCTTGTATTACTTAGATTATATATATTAATTAGTCAATCTTAATGCGATAACAATTTAGTACCTCGTTGAGTCTGGTACATGTACGTAAATAGTAAATGATTGTATCTGCATTATACGATAACATCGAATCGTATACCAATGATACAATATACTTATACATCTATGCGTTTTCCTGATTGAACAATGATGCCATGTTGCCTTGGAATATCGGGTAATCCGACTTTCCTTTGGTCGTAATACCACGACTTGACATTCTTTCAGATTTATGAGAATTTCTTCATCCGGTATCGGGGTCAAATGTAGCTTAGAGTCCACTAATAAAAAACTAATAACAGACAATCCCGATATCATTATCAGTCTTTGATGTATTTCAAATTGTTGGAATGTGGCTAAATAGTGTCTCGTAAGTCTATATAGAGCATACCTAATACGATGCTTGCTTATATTATTAAAAGATAGATGTTTACACCAACATTACCACAGGGACTTGACACGAATTTCCAACCTAACGGCTAATATGTAATATGGTATTTAATATTATATCCAACAAATTGCATATGCCAAATCCATGCGGCAATATTGCTGTTCGACTCGTCGACGTATGATGCAAGTCTATACAACGTTTGTATACAACAAACAGCGGTACGTTTTGTTTACACGTGGTTGTTTACGATAGAGATTACGGTAAATACACAATGAAAAGTCGAGTACTGCCTAGTTAATCTCGATCCAGGGTTTTGGGGTTCATTTTATCAATGTGATGTACTCGATTTGGGGTGTACTTTTCAAAATGGCGACTTTGTCGCAGCCAAAAAGGTAGGTTTATTCACTCTGGCGCTAGAAATGTAGTTACATGAGGTCATATATTGTTAATACAATGCATGTGTATAACATTAACGAAAACTATCAGATTGAGATTTTCTCTGTCAACCACCTTTCCGAAACAAAACTTTAATTTAATTTTTGTCTTAAGGATGTACACCTCTGAGAAGTCAAAATTTTCTTGTATTAAACTTTTTTTCTCATATAGATTTTTGGAAAAAGGAGTTCATACCATAAAAGAAAATGGAAGAAAAAACATATGTCCGTGTGCTCGTTTTTGAGCTTTTGTCACTCAAAGACACCTAGTTGACAAAATATTGGATTTTATGGGAATTTTGCCGTTTTGACCATATAAGATAGAGATTAAAGCCATAATTTCCTAATGAGGTGTTTGATATGTATGAATGTTTGTAGAATTCATTTTCTAGTAGTCTTCTTTAAAAATATACCAGTTTTGATCAATTAGACTAATATTTTTTCTCAGAATAATAACATATGCTACCCCTACCCCTTAATTTTGAGCTACAAAATGCACCATTTTCAGCCATTTTTGCCAAATTTAACACTTTATAGAAAAAGTTCTGGTATTAAACTTTTGTTATTATTTTGCATATCAATAGGGAAACGGTTGTTCTTTCTAAATTAGGAAGAAAAATTGGGGGTCCGTGTGCTTACTTTTTTGCCCCATTTGAATTTTTGTTATTTTTCAGTATTTTAGAGTAAAAAATAAAAGTGCCCAAATTACCATTAAATGTAAACATAAAGTCACAAAAGTGTTTCGTTTCACATATTAATGTGCTCAATATCTTAATTACTAGGAACCAAGTAACGATTTGCAGCAAAAATTAGCTAAATACAGCTAAAAATACTGGCGCAGTGATGATTTAAGTAAAAACAATTTCAGTAAAAAATGGTAAAACTGTGGCTCTACTTGAAGCGAAAAAAGACACAATTTCAAAATGGCCGCCAAATGGGCCATTTCTTAAAATCCCTGTATAAAAAAATCTACTAAAAATAGAAATGTAATTTTTTGACAAAACTTGCGTCTGGCAACTTGCTACAGATACTGATAAATCATATTTGAAAATCTCATAACTTTTTTGATCTATGTTGAAACGAGACTTCAACGGGACTGAAACCTGAGAAGAATACATCCTTAAATAACAATAATAACATAAGACAATATCTATTGATAGCCTAAGATGACGCTACAACGCCAAACAAATACAAGATTTCAGTGAAGATTCATTTCGCTGCACATGCTTTTAATTTGCCGACTGAGACGACGACATACATTATGGAAATTAACATTTTATTTATAGTAATTAAATTATTCAGAAGATCATGGTAAGTGTAATATTGACAGTAAGCTAATAACTTTTGCAAATCTATACAATTATCAATTTCGTTTTATATTCTCATTAAAAAAAAACTAAAAGCCGTTTCGGAAAGGTAAGGATATTTACTTCACAACAAATGCCGAAGTATAAATAGAGTCCCTTTCTTGTTATACAGGATTATCCAACGCATACCTGTACACGGGTATTAGTGCCGGAGAGGTAAAACCATGGATTAAAACATGAAGGATTAACGGATTAAGACAGGGATATATACTGGACGGATGTCATGGATAGCCGACTACCACCACTTACAAACAAAAAGGTAGGTCAGCATTATTAAATTTGTAAAAAGTAAATTGACTATTTCACTTTCTAAACATTACACAAAACTTCCAGAATATCGTTTATTTCAAAAAGCTAGCCATCCGTGGTAGCACGTGACCCAATAAATGCGGATTGCCAATATACTCTTAACAATCGGAACCGCTCGTAATTTTCTATAGAACTATATGTTAGAATGTGAGGATTTCTGAATGCACAGATTTCGCATTATTCTGATTCTCGTTATTAATGGTGGCAAAGGCTTTAGTTATCGTAAACAATTAGATCTTAATTAAGTAGGCACGAGAAAAATGTTCTGACATTTGAGAAAATCACAAATTCATATGATTTATAAATGTGAACGGTGATTTTTACATGGAATCTGGTTTCTATTTGGTGGAGTTATATGTATCGTTTTATACACACATATCCAGCTCTAGGCCTTGCAATGTCGTGCCAAACTACGCATATATTTTAGTTGTCACCATCAAGACTAAGTACATAATGGAAATCGATCGTGATATCTCTTAGTAAGCAACAAAATCGATAGTACTCTTTGATTTCCTAGGGTAGACTATTGACTCCGGGGGATATGTTTAGTATAATATCTATAAATCACACATGCTTAGATATATCCCATTTTCATTTATCTTTGTTACTTCCCTACAAATGATTTACCGTAGTAGTACCACAGGCGTTTGGCTCTATAAACATTTTTCTCTCCATATATGTAATACCGTGTCTTGAGAAAATGTCTATAGAGCAAAACGCCTGTGGTAGTACAGAGGGAATGGCACGACGATACACTTTTGATTAATATCAACGATTGAGGTAACTGAAGCTAGTCAGTCCACAGGGATCTGAGAATAAGTTACAGTTTATATATGGACCCATCAAAGTGCCCGTAAACCATTTTTGGGGGTCTAGATACAAACAATTCGGTGAAATAGTATTCTACATGGTATTGTACACGTACAGTTAATAAAGAACACGAATTTAACCAATTTGTTTTTAATCTAGACCCTCAAATTGTTAAAAACAATGGTCTATGGACACTCTGGCGGATATAGTAACTAATTCTCAAATCCCTGTGATCGGTTTTGGAGTGCTGATAATTCTTCAGCCTATATTTCTGTATGGGAGGATACGAAATCGTGGCGAAATCGATATCAACATATTTTTATTTGTGAAAACTGCATGAATAGAAAACTGCTCACTATAATAATTCTTATATTAACATTGGTCGGAAATTCGTTTCAAGTCCCTGTGTTCGTCCCTTAAATATATGTTTCTTCTACGATTTACGGAATGAAGTGAATTGATCAGCTTCTCGCGTAATTACTACCCCTACTTATAATTTATTTATCATGACCATTCCCTGGTGCTACTCGTTTGAACTCAACTCACGATTATCTGATCACAACAGTGCATGAGTTATTATATATATATATCCACCAAAAATAGACACCACAACCTACTGTAATACTGTAAGTAATATAAAGGTTCTGGATAAAACATCCTCGATACACAAGGGGTTACTGTCATTGTCGTTATATCTGCGAAATATAATGACAGCGAAAGTAACCCATGAAATATCGAGGATAAGATAGGGGCGATAGATGGCGATCAAATACTGTTTTCATCAATCTAATAAAATTGCCGAGCTTAAAAGTTTTTTCCTCTTCGAAATGTATTCATATTGCTTAAAGCTGACAATGCAAGTTAAAAACATGCAGTTGAAATTAAAAAAAAATATTAACGAAATTTTTTTTTTCAAAAATTGTTTCTGAGACATCCCCTAGTTATGACAGTGTGGTATCTAAGGAAGTGGCAGCCATTTTTCTTTTGCTCTGCTTAGTAACCTTCACTGGCCAACCCCCTATATAAAGCACGGGACACTTGACACACGTGTATCATTCTAAACATATCTTGTCTCAGTTACACTTGTCCCGATATTGCAAATAACAATGTCAAATTGAAAATAAACACTGCACTCACCTGACAATATTTCATTGAAGTAATAGATGAATGTGTTGTCAGCTATATCCCAACATGTGTCCAATACGAACTAATAAAACACTTCAATATACACTAAGTTTTACACGTACATGTTCAACGACACGTGTGTGTCCTTGATAGTTGTCGCTCGTTCGGGTCAGGTACGTAGTTACGTGTATATGGTCAGTTGAGTGCGTCGGGTACGATGATATACGTGGAGATATGTGGACGGATTATTTTTGGATTTCTATTCACTTGCGTTGGAATTTTATTTTGGAGAAACATCTAAATGACAACTTAGAGGAGTTGACATGTTTTTTTGCTAAAAAAAAAGTCCCATATAGTTTTACAGGTGAGGGTTTTGTTTACCTATTTGTAGGTGATATAACCTGTGGACTGCTAGGTGTATAGGTACATGAATGAGCGCACGTGTGTCGATTCACGCGCTTTATATAGGGGTCGGTGAGTCGTCGGAATGTAAAACAAAAATGGCTGTCCTCAACCGGGGAATGTCTCATAAACGATTCTTGGAAAAACGAGTGTACTTATTTAAAAAAAAAAATCATGTTAATAATTTTAACTTGCATTGTCAGCTTTAAGGAAGGTTTCGCGTAACTTCTGTAAGGCTCTCCTGTGGGGAACTTTAAGTTTAGGAAGTTACAAATTTATGGAGCGTTGATGAATCCAATTCATTGTTTACTTAATGATTATATTAATACGGAAGTTTCGAGATCCCTACGACGTGGGTAAAGGACAATTTACCGTCGATATTGCCCCGTAGAATTAAATGTTGACCGAATCAAAAGGACCAAACCAAATGTCCTTATCTTTTATATTAAATATGTAGTTTATTTGACAAATGTCAAACGAATCATTTGATGCACATGTTAATTACAAAAAAAAGGTGGCCATAGGACGGCACTTTGAAGAACTCAATTTTTCCGCAGCGAAATTCACAAGAACTGTTAACTCATCATCATGCAGCATATATCGAATCTAGAATAAAGAAAGTATATACAGTATAACTTATCTAAACCGGATGTTAACAGGACCAGTCCATTTGTTTGGTTTATACATGTGTCCGGTTTGTAGAGAGTATAACCTTTTCATGGTTAGCTAGTCCCTGCAGGTAGGGCGTTAGAATTGTACCTGCTGCCCCTATTGCATGATCGTAAAAGGCGACTAAATTTCGGATCTTATCTTTTCACTTCTTCCTAACCGACTATCTTTCCTAATGCCTCCCTTGGCACCGCCTCACATTTGGCCTAGAGTTGAGCGTTCGCCCCTGTGAGGAAGGCTCTGGGTTCTGTCCCCTGGCCGAGACACACCAAAGTCTATAAAAGTGGTAGTTTCTGCTCCCGCTTAGCATTCAGCATACAGGGAGTGGGACGACTGGTTCGCCCGTTGTCAGTATAATATGACCGGGTGGGATGTGTTGCTTGGTGTCTTCGGCGGCATGCTTCAGTAGTTCCACTATACAAGAAGACACTACATGAATATACCGCAGTCTCCCAAAACACGCACCTCGCACAACATACACGCAACACACAGCATACATGGGAGGCCGTCCTTACATGACCCTGACTGTTAATAGGACGTTAATTAATCAAACAAACAAACAAATCATGGTTAGCTGCGATGACATAGTTCTTAACGACGGACACCTGCAAAATGTACGACACCGTCCAATCAGCCATAGTGTTACTAAACCTTTCAGAGCGTACAAAACCACGAAATTAACTCGCAACAATGACTTCTTTGACAGTTTGTATTTTTGTGATATATTTCCAGAAACAGGTGTACGTAAAGGTGGTATTTCTGAAGGTCGGCGAAATCGACACGATTAAAGAGAACTTCGTGGCGGATGTGTTCATACAGGCAAGATGGCGGGAGCCACAACTCGACAACAGGACGGTAAAGCTTGGTTTTGTTTTATTACTTTAACGTCAAGGGTCACTTAAGGACGTGTTAGCTTTGTTGATAGATAAAAGCCGGAGTATCTGGGAAAAACCACCGACCATCGGTCAGTACCTGGCAATTGCCCCACAAGCATGGATTTAGGAACCACCACTAGTCAAATGAGAGACTTAGTGTGCAATCCAAAGGTTGCTGACTTTCGTTTTGGCTGAATGGCATTTTTAAGTAATGTGTATTTTATTAGTCTGTACAGCTATGGCATTATCAAACAATGATAATTTTAAATAGTTTGTCAGAATGATATTTCGCTAAGATCACTAGAGAAAAGCTACATGAAAAGGCAAGCGATCTCATACATATTTTGACATCAAACTCGAACAGGGATCCAAACTTCCGTTGTCTTGACGGTACCATTTCGTTGTCAAAGTGGCGTGATCCGTCCCCTAACAAATGCTTCACGGGAAATATCTATCAATCACTTATCTTTGCTGTGGTCAAACAGGTCGGGATGAAAACTCACTGTAAGGGAAACAACTCTATTTATTATATCCAAGGAATATTACTTTTGGCGACAAGTCAGACAATTCTCTATAGGGAGATAATTCCAGTAGTGTCTAAGCATATCAAAAACTATAAAAAAATACATCAGTAAAGATATCTGTATATCCTTCATGGATACGTTTTTGTTTATCAGGCCACAGAGAAGGACCTGTCCGAGTTCTGGAGTCCACGCCTCCTGGTCCATAACGTGCTGGACGCTTCCAAGGACAGGACCTGGAAAGAGCTAGTCCACGATCGGGAGGGAGCGGCCTATGTCGTGGAGAAACGCCGGATCAAGGGACATTTCTCAGAGAAACTAGAGCTCATGGACTTTCCTTTCGACATCCAGGTAGAATCATATCTAGATTTTTAAACTATTTGTAGAGTTTCGATTCTACATTCCTTTAAGTGTTATTTAAAGTTCTTGTTTGGAAATTAGAAATCTACAGCGGCTTGTCGGAACCTACCAATGCTACTTATCTTGGATATCTGAAACTCTTATACATGTATATTAATATAATGAGTGCATTGAATCTCAGTCCGTTAGCAGTATTTGACAGCAGACTCAATTTTTTCATTCCGTTTTCCTTCTTTTCCGTTCTGATCAATTTCTCAGACTCCAGGGTCCAGTTTCATTAATATTCCTTATCTTAAAATTCTCCACAGGAAAGCATTACAGATTTAAAGAAAGGTTCCTTAACTTAAGATTGTTTCCTTAACTTCTGTAATGCTTGCCTATGGGGAATTTTTATGTAAATGAAATCCCTAAGTTATGGAATGTTCGTGAGACTGGGCCCAGCTACATAATATACCTACTTCCAACTGTCATTCATATGCATGGAGACAGACGTGACTTGTGACTTGAAATGTTGACTATGGTTGAATGAACACCATCGGCCTCGTTATGACTCTGACCTATATCTACCTCACTTTAACCTCAATTGTTCTTCAGAGCCTGAGCCTACAGATAACGTCCGAGTTAGCGGAGAGTAAGGTTGTGATATTCGAGGATACCAAAGAGATCAGCGCCATCAACGTCACGTGTTTCGTGGACGAACAAGAATGGCAGTTATACGACTATGTAGAGTCTGTTCAGGAGGTAAAGTATGCATGTTGAATTGACCACAGGTTAACAACACACTAAATATACTGTGTAAATCTATGAATTGACCCAACTTTCTTTTGACCTTCCCATGCAAATTGATGAGGGTTGAAATTAATAAACCACGACAGAATAGTTTCGCTTAAGTCAAATTTTATAAATAATTTTCGCTATATAAATTAATATTAATACGTCAAGAATTCATGGGTATATATATGCATGCGGAAATTTAATCTAATTATGTAAAATAAAATAAGATACCTTCGTAGTTAAAACAACTTGTTATACGAAAGATAAAATAACATATTATATTATCTGATATTAAATGATTTTTCTCCAGATATCAACGAGAGAATTCTCGACTAAGAAGCACATCCAGTTCCCGTGGCTAGTGGTTGGGTGTTGTGCTGTGAGGAGAGCCGGGTTTTTTGTTTGGAATGTTATACTTATAATGGTAAGTCTTGATGAAATCGAAATTTAAAGGTCAATGCAAAACTTTTTTGTTAAAGTAAGCAATATCGGGGAAGCTGTTGCAAAATGGGTCAGTTCAAAATGCACTTATTGAGGTGTTCGAAAGAAAAGAAGAATGATAGCGATTTAGCCGTGTTGTTAAGCTCGCCTCTCGAAGAGATAAGGGCTTATGGATTCACCCTGGCGTCAGCGTCAGTATTGGTTGTGGTTCAAGTTATGAAAAGCATCCGTAACAATTGACATTAATTTTTGGAGTTATATACGATTATATATGCTGTGGTACGTATGAAGAATCATTCTAAGGAATAAATTGCTGGATTTTAAGAATTTAAAAGGGCGAAATACCAGGTTAAAGTTTTGACCAAAGTGTTGAAATGCTGTTATCCGAACATTGAATTGCAGGTGGTATTCTTTGGTATGGACAAACTTGTAATTGCAAGATTTTTTCCCTTATATCTGACATTTGTTTATGTCTTGCTTTAGGAGAACCCGCGTTGTTATGGATTTGAGCAAACATTTTAGGGGAGATCCCGGGATTTTGAGAATTTGATGAGGCCAAATGGACAAACACTTACCCGCATGAATAAGCTCCTTAAATGCTTCCAGACTCTTTTCAACGAACTCATTCTTGCTCGACTTATAACAGCGACATTTCAAGATCGTTTACATGTATATAAAATATTCAGATGACCAGGTCGATTATCATGATAAGTATTCAAACGATTTCTCGTCTTTTCATCAGAAATTATTGCTCACTTGTTTTTGTTTTGTTGTTTTAATAGACGTTGATCAGCTCTATATCCCTAGCGACGTTTGCGGTTGACCGGTCATTACCTCAGAATCGGTTACAACTGTCCATCACACTAATGTTGACCAGTGTGACGTTTAAATCCGTTGCCAACGCCAACATTCCAAAGATTTCCTATTACACTCATCTGGTACGTAGTACACACAAACTTGACGCGTATTTAACAAATATTCATTACGTATTATACAAAAAGATCGTATTGTGTTATCGGCTACCATTTGGATGAACACATAAATCTTTAAGTAACAAACTGTAACACATATTCAAGTTATTTTGAGCGCGATATCATTACGATATATGTCAATATGACAAAAACATATGTATTTCTAGTATGTTATTTACTCAAACAGATATTGATCATATTTTCAATCTATTGTAACATTTCATTTATTTACAGGACAGATACGTGCTTTTTGCACTGTTGTTTACATATGTTGTTTGTATATGGCACGCGGTCATCTCGAGATTCACTTATGACGTCAGAGTAGGAGAGTTAATGGACTTCTGGGCCTTTATGTCGTTTCTCATCATATTCTTACTGTTTCATTTTATATATGGAGGATTTCTTATAATACAGGTATGTGTTGGGTATGGCGTTTTACAGGGAGACTTCATTTAACACCGTCAGTATCCCCTACCCTATTGTGCAAACACTAGCAATTATAGGAATTAAGACAAAAACAAATGTCTGTTATTACCCGACCGACCCTAATTTTTTAACCCCGACCCTAAACTTTTTTTTTACACTTTTCTACGAAATTTTATTTTAAGAAGTCGGTATTTCGATTTCAGATTCCAGTTCCGGCCACCATTTTAGAATGAAAGTCACTAAAAAAAAAAAAAAAAAAAAAAAATTCTCCTGACCGACCGACCCTATCTTTTTTTCCGATGTAACCATAAACAGACATTTTTTGGCCTAATACATTTAAGAGTTTGAAATAGAAATGAATGAATATAAAATTGGAGCTAGATTTGCCATTTTCCTGTTGCCATTAGTCGAGCACTGAAGACGTATTGCTCCAAAAAATAACCATTGAATGAAAACTACGTTGCCATTATGGCGTTGCAGTGAAAACGCAAATCATGTCATTAGATGTGACGTTATCATTTTCTAAGCGAAACTCACGTCGTTTTCTCACTCGCAAACACATGATCTCACAATCAATATCTCCCCCAGGGACAAATATTATTTAATATACAAAAGCTGAATACATGTATTAATAACAATTTCATTAACATTTTTGTCCTTCTGTTGTACTTAGTATTTACTACGCCGTAAGGAACTGAAAACCAAGGAACTCAAATACGAGGTAAAGTATTGTATGACAGTTCAATCTAATTAACACTGTACAAACGATTATTGTCGGAGGGTAACTACTGTATTTAAGCGATTTGGGGGATATTATTATGATCATGAAATTTAATTTGATGGAATGATGGAATCGTGCATTAAGTGAAAGTTAGAACGCGAAAAGTTAAAACCGCTTAGATTTCTTACTTAGAATAATGGAATAGCGATAAGTTTACTTAAATAAAACAATGATGCTCTTTAGTCAAATATGAATGTCTTAAGTTTCAACAGCATTTCATTTCAGTTAAATACAGGAATAACATTTTACTGCAATGATAGTATTCATAAAAAGACTTACAATACTTATGAATTTGTCTTCTTAGTTCATATTCAGGCGATACATCTGAAAAGGGCATTGTGAGATACTTAGGTAACAATAGCAAACATGATTCTAATTTGGGGGGAAATGGTAAATACCTTTAGCAGATGTACCGTCCAATCAAAATAGATGTTACAAACTTATCAAATTTAATTGATTGGCTGAAAAATAATAGAATCATCCAATAGAATTATTTAAAGTGAATAGTCGGGCAAACTTTGACAAGAAAGCTTATGTCGCTAAAAATGATGTTATTATATATATATTCATTATAATTTCTCATGAAATAGAAAAAGAAAATCTCTTCAAAATCGATCAACATACCAATAAATCAATTGATATTTTATGAATCCTAAAACGTCCTCCCGACTGGTTATTTCCACGCAGCCTCGCATTCAAAGCGTTAGGCAATTAAATTTATTTTTAGAACAGTGCTAAATTTAGACAGGACTTTTATGATTTGAAATGTCAATACTAACAACGTATAAGTAGAACTTGGCCGTCGTTTTGATATGCAAGGACTTTGAGAGAAGGTCAATGAACGCATTTAGAGTGGGTTTCTTTGTCCGACTATTCACTAAATGATGATTTGTGTTTTCTAGGAGAAGGCTCTGAAGTTAATAGGGAATTCGTGGAAGAGTGACAGACAACAGAATAAACGTCATAGAAGGGTAGGTCTGAAATCGTATTGTATATTGTTTTTGTCACCAATTGTCAACCGACCGCTATACAAATATATACAAACAATGTATCAAAAGTCTTGTTGGAAAGGTAAATAATATAGGCCTTTACCATTTAGCTAGATGCATTCAACGAAAAACCATGAAAATTGTCACGATTTTGGTGTCCTCACCTTAACTGTAAACTCATTTTATGCTTTAGACAATCAATTGCAAAATTCAATATTGCACTCTCAAGAACTGTTGAAAAGCTAATGGACATTTCCCTCAATATTATATCTGAATTTATTATATCTGCCAGAATGATTTTCTTTTTTCACTACTACTTTCGGTCTTCTGTTTCAAAACATTCATGTATTATGGACGATGGAATTAATTGTATTACAAATAAGATATTTAAAACATCAGTTTTTTACATTTCTTCCAGAAACCAATTAGGATGTCACGTGTTCGAGTAGCGCATATACCGGAACCGGAACCAGACTTAACATTTCTAATGGTGGATAAGGATGATATGTAATGTGACCGGATTTACATTTTATGGACGACACCTGGGGGTTAACTTTATCAGTCAAATCTCACATTAGCATTAGAGAGTTGCTTCGTAACGAAGTGTGTTTATTAGCTATGGACAATGAAACTTCAGGAATCTTTATGTCTCAATGACTAGGTCATGTTGCAAATGAATTTCTTTAGAGAAGCAAAGGTGCACGTATATACCTAATGTACATGGAAATATAATTTTACTATCTAAATCAAATAATTGATATCCGTCCAATTTATTTATTTCACATAAACATCTACGTTCATTTTATGTGAAATAATCTAATACAGCAAACAGTCAATGAAAGTGTCAGTATATATATATACAAGTTATTTAAGCTATGTCTGTGATATGAGAGGATTAGGTACGTATATAAATGAATACACATATATTTAATATATATGGACAGAACCACCTCAACTAAGACCTTAAATGTGTTTATGATATATATATATGGTGAAGTCCACATTTTTTTTTGCCTAATATATATATATATTAAAATTAAAAAGCCTAATAATATAGGCAGGTTTATCGGACTATATAAGGTGTATCCGTTCATGTTAAAAAACCGACGATTCGAAGTATAATGTAAATTGAAATAGATTAAATATATTTTGAACAATTTCGTATTGTTGTGTTTAATAGAACACACCATTCACGTACATGTAACTCACCTTTCTATAAATAAACGCATTCACAAACAGTCACTGTAATTCTATTCAGTGTGATATATCACTGAAAGAAAATGAAAATACTCAAATAACAATAAATACCTATTAAAGAATTACTTAACAATACATACCTTTGTCATGAGCCAAGAAAAAGACGGCACCGCCATACGAGATTTTCGATTTATTTAGACAATGTTGTGCCGTCTTTATTACTGCCTATTACTGCTAATGGAGCAAAGTTAATGGTTATACAAACCATTATTTAAACGTTTGCATGCATTTTATCGTACTTGTTTTTATATCGCTTACCTACTAGGCAATAAAACTGAACCATATAAAATATCTAATTCTCATGGAGACATTTTGTTTTACATATACACATATGAAGACCTTTCCGCAGTGAATTTATACAGCAAGTCTACAAAGTATGAATTTGGCGTTTTGTGAGCGGTACGGTAGATATTAAGAATGGTAGTTATGTTTGTTTTCAACAAAAATGATATTTAAATACTTGTATACGCACAAAATACTTGGAAACCTACAAAAAAGTATAGAAAATTGTGCCCGAGTGATTTTCGGAGGCACTGTTCCACTAGGACACATAGGGACCAATTCGTACCCGGCCGAAAGGTATAGTAGGCGGCCGGGTACGTATATTTGTTGCTGATCTACGAGAGTTACTTCCCTTAGCTCTACTCGGCTCTCCACGGTTTCTTCTATATTTTTATGGTGGCTTGGCCGACCGATAGATTAAAAACTTTCCAATGTGCTGTTAAATTCTATCGCATTTCTGTTTTAAACCAAACAAAATAATTTTCGTTACACGAATGCCTTTTTAATAAACTCACCTTACGAAGAGTGTAGGGTTCATGGAATCACCCTGGCGTCTTCGTTGGAAATGACCAGGTTAGGATTTTTGAGCAAATAAAGTGTTCAAATACTGTTAAAATCTGTCAGCTGACATTGATTTCTACAATACTTTTGTATTATAATCCCTCCAGTAGTGGTCTCCGGGTCGGCGATTGTAAAGTTATCTTCATAACATTTGTGACTTACATTCCCTTTAAGAGTTGATAGAGTTAACTCTTGTTTTTCACTTTCTTTTGTTACAAACTTCAATAGTAGAAATTTAACATTGTCGCCAATCTGCCGTATTATTTGTTTACGATCGGTCCCAATATGAAACATACACAACAAGGAATAAAGGAGATGCTAAATAGATTTTGGAAGTTGTTGTAAAGTAACAAACTTTCATTATCCAAACCCAAGACGGCTGCCTGTTGATCATGTCTTAGTATTTGATTGACTTTTTCGCTACGAAAAAAAAATATGCACAACTAGAAACCAAGGGGACCAAAGATATGAGGATTGAGAAAGATGCCCTTGGGAATTTCTGAAAAAATTTGAGGTAACAAACTTCAAAATTCAAAATGGCTGCATGTCGATTTCAAAAATGTTTTCTTCGGTCTTATGCAATACGCACATCTAGTAGGAACAACGAGAATCTGCCGATGAAATCTGCAAAATAAGGGTTTTCAGAATTGTTAACAGACGATTCAAAGGAAAGGCGAATTGAATTCATATACATCCAGCAGCCTGGGTCATCAAAATAACAATATTGCAGACACAATGTAAAACTAAATAACGCAAATAAGATGTAAAATGTTCAGAGAATCGCCTGTTGAATCAATTCGATTAATCTAATCAATGTTACGTGCAAAGAAAGGTATATTTGGTCTTTACTAAATGACAAAAAATAACATAACTTTTGTTAAAAATTATATATTTGGAAATGTGTCAGAAATTCATATACAAACAGGTATACCTACGCATAAATTTATTTATTATAAGCAATTTTACATACAAGCAGGAACCAGAATATGTTAAGGTAAGATAGGTGTCAGCCATACTATACATGCATTAGAATGTAAATATACAATTGTTTCAATTAATTATAAAGATATTGTTAAACAATGTAAAAACATATAATCCATAATTTAAGCAGAAACATATACAATACATAATTATGTTTCTGATTTTAGCTACTCTTTGTTTTGAGATACATTTTTGAAAACAATGATAGGGATATAGGAATCTAATGTATCAAATATCTTAGAGAATTTTACATGTGAAGTCATTCATATATGTATTTTTATTTTTTAATTATAATTATTTAGTAAACTCAATGATGGATACCTACCCACATGGGAGATAACTCTGTAATTTGGAGAGACAGTTTGGTTTGTTTAGTTTTACGTCCTATTAACAGCCAGGGTCATGTAAGGACGTGCCAGGTTTGTTGGTGGAGGAAAGCCGGAGTACCCGGAGAAAAACCACCGGCCAGCGGTCAGTACCTGGCAACTGCCCCACATGGGATTCGAACCCGCATCCCAGAGGTGGAGGGCTTGTGGTAATATGTCGGGACATCTTAACCACTCGGCCACCGCGGCCCCAAATGGAGAGACAGAATAGGATATATACATACAGTCTTAATTGGAGATGTAAGTTATAATCTTATATTGGCAACCAATCTTGAAATACAATTCGCACAAAAATATAATTTTCAATCATGAATAGATCGATGACTTCTTTAAGAATACTCATCCCTAATATACCCTGGTACTCAATATTTTCATTAAAATAATAAACTTATATTGTACGCTAGCTAGCTCCTAGCTTATACAACCCGAAAAAATGAAAACAAAACAAATTAAAAAATAAAACATTTTATGGAGAAGGATTAAGAAATTCCAATAGATTTATCAATGATACTATGTATGATATGTTTTTCTTGCAACTGATTATAATGAAATTACCCTATTAGTTATATAGTATAATCTGAAAGAGACTTTACATAAAATATTTGAGGGAATGTTAGATATTATAAGCAAAGATCATACAAGTGGGTATTGATATACATTCTGAGCTACCAGAGTTACTTCCCTTTAATTAACCCTTCCTCTCCATTGATATCACTACTGATGGAGTGAAACTAAGGGAAATAACTCCAATAGATCAGAAATGATTGATACACTATTATGTTATAAACAAGTATTTCATCGATTGGTATGATACCTTTTCACACAAACCATATAATTAAACATAAGGCACAATGATTACTTTGACATCACAGTTTATATATACTCATTATCATAAGCACTTTTTAGCTACCAGTTACCTTCTACCATGAACGTTTTACAAACACCATCTTATAAAATATCAGTAAAAAATGTACCCTCCAATCCTTATTCTATCACTATCAAAAACAAATTATAGAGGGAATGGCAACTCCTCCATTTTTATGATCGGCATATGTACCTTAGTCAGAATATGGCTAGGAGCTTGTAGATGTACTCCTAAATAGAAGGACAACTTTGTTATGGTATAAAAGTTCAGTAATTTTCACATGGTTTGTGTACAATGTTTGAAGAAACAAAAATGTTTTAACCTATAGACAAGTACCAACAAAACAAAATGCACCTCCATTTTTGAATGTCTGATTTTCAAAAAAAATCAAAGTACTGAAAGTACTAAATGGCTCGGTCTTGATGATAGGAGAAATATATTTTTAAGGTCAATACTACTGTAGTTTTGTACAATAAGAAATATATTTGGCTGGTGTTCCTTCCAGTTTGGACTTTTGAGGATTCCTTGGACACCAAGGTGTAAAATAAGAGACACATACTAAAATCTTGGAAACCTATTCTAATATTTCCTATGATGTTATATGTCAAATGATTTTATAACACATTCAGCATTTTCCTTGTTAATTTGATGTTAATGAAAATATCCATTCTTAATGACTATTGTCATCAAGTTCCTGGGACCACAGTATCAGTTAACAAGTATCGTTTGCAGCAGAGAAAGACAAGAGGCGTACTTTTCTATGACAAAATGTCTTAAATATAGAATATGTCTGTCCTCTAGAAGACTTATCAATATCACCACGTGATTTTTGAATAAATTGGTCAATTGGTCTACTTTTAACAAGTTTTGTAACTATTCTTTTGTAAAACAGCAAGTTGATTGATATACATTGTATCCGAACTTCAATTCAAACCGGATAACTTGTTAGCTCACCATAGACCATGAAATTGTTTGTACACTTTCTTAACTTCAGGATTGTTTTACAAAATTACAACTGAATTTTTCTACAACTTTTTTTTATTTTCAAATCCCCATACCTCTGATGAGTATACTAAAACTGTCATTACAAGTGAATCAAATATTTTCAGTTTAAGATGAACAGGAAGAGATACATTCCTTTATTTCTTATAAATAGCAAACACCGATTTAATTGTTTGTTCAGCAGGTTTTTTCCCTTTCTTTAAAAACGCTACCATTAACATTATGTTCTGTACCTAGATATGTAAACAATTCTTATAAATCTAATTCTGTATTCCATAACATCAACTGGTGTTGTGGTACCGATTTACGTCTTGAGAATATCACAATTTTTATCTTTCTGATATTAAGTTCTAATTTCCATGTTATGCAATATTGTTAAAATTCAGGTAACATTTGTTGTAGACCATCAAATATTTCTGATATCATAACAGTGTTATTGGCAAATAATATGATAAAAAGTTTGGGATACATTTCAATATCATATACCGTAAAAACTTGTATAATTTGCGCAGGTACTTTTTAGGGCTGAAAATGCTGAAAAAATCTACTATCAGTATATTTTGCGCATCAAAAAATGGGGAAATACAATGTCCAGGGAGTCCCAAAACCGATGTATGAAGGTGACAATTTCAATGCAAAATATTCCCCATAAATGCTTGACAACTTGCACAAAAAGTGTTGTATTTAGAAGAAATAACATATGAAAACCGCATTGTGTTTGTTTTCTTTTATTGGCCACCGTAACCTGAAACTGAAATATCTAGCAGATATGTCCAAAACATCGGCTGTCTGGTCCGCCGTACTCCGTGCACATGTCAATGTTTTGAGATATTACACATGAATAGTAATCAGGAATATTTGAAAAGAGTAGAATATATTTACATTGGCACAATAAGTAATTAGTGTGTTTGAGATCATTAACAATCAACAGTAATCAGCTAGCGGATACGTAGTTTAGCTTGCAACAATCACAGTGTGCATAATTTGTCGAGATTTGTAAGACAAAATATTCTTTTCCACCAGGTAAGATTCTAAGTCATAAAGGGTAGATTGAAAATAGGAAGGGAGATAAAATAACCAGATAAATATTTGTAGCGGGATCAGACTGGGTTGATTATCGGTGATCAGGTAGCTCAGTCGGAAGAGCTACATTTTCTTCTCTCCTGTTACAGAATTGGCACCCAACTAAATAACCAACGGTTGTGGTGTTTGAAAGGGTCTCGTATGTATTCAAAAAAGGAGGGAGGAGTGTAGCGGGACTGGACTGGGTCGATTATCGATGACAAGGTAGAGCACGGTAGAGCACTTAGCTAGTGTTCGGAGAGTCCCGGGATTGAATCCCGGTCTTGCCGCTACATTTTCTCCTCTCCTGTTACATATGGTACCATACTGTGCATGTAGATATTCAAGGTAAATCAACAATGTTCGCTGATCTTGCAGAATTGCCTTACAGTGTTATAATGAATGCAGTAAATGTATGTCTCATTGGTGTGATTGATTTAAAGGCAGTTCATGTGGTGACCGAAAAAAAAAGGTAAAATTAATACATTGATAGCCAAGGCGGGGAAAACATAAGACGACCTGTGTTATACAAATTAATGTTTAATTGATTTTCATTAAATTGTCTCGAAGGTGATGATTAGTGTGTTATGAACGATAAGCTTAAAATGTTTTTGACAAAAAATATACCAGCTAATGTCATATTGTGTTTTAAATTTAAATTATCTTTTATTTATTCATTTCATTTCAAGCATGTACATGTCATAGAATATAAACAAATGTCAGGTATATGCTTAAATCATATTACAGTTAAATTCACAATAAGGAATTTGAAGATGATGATAGTAATTTTTTCGGATTGATAATTATTACAATATTAAGCTTCCACAGTTGAAAATTACTTCTTTTTGTTCACACAATTCTTCTCCTAGACTGTTTCCAGTTGAAATGATACATGCATGCTGACATTCTGTAAAACATAAGGAAACAATAAATGTGTTAACAGAGTAATTACTGAAAAGGCTAATATCATATAATTAAACATTTTAATCATAAATACCAATACCAGCATAGAGGAAATATTATTGAAGTTTAATTCCCGCTGTTCTTCAGTCCTCCTGTTCTTACATGTAAGAGTTTTGTCCTTCATAAATTGTTTGTAATATACAGTCTATAGTTGTTATATAATGTGCACAAAGAAGTATAAATATACACACGTATGCATGGGTACAGTGGTAAATTAATAAGTTATACAGAAAATGATGGTGCTGATCATGAAAAGCGTAAAGTCTATTTTGTTGAGTGAAAAGTTAAAAAAACTAACATTGTTCACACCCTAAGATGTAATCGCACTAAAAACAGTGATCATGTGGGCTTTTGTGCGATTGCATTTCTAAGACTGTGCCAGGTGGTAGAGATTAGTTCCGTTCGAGTGATCACACAATGCAAGTGAGAGTCGGGAATATGTTTATGTAAGTTTTGATTGCTAATCTCTGATGCTTGTTGGTAAAATATAACTCAGGATAATTGCTAAACAATTAACAATTAATTTCTCTACATTTGTTACAGATTGAAACAGCTTTTTAAGTGCCGTTTTACGGAAGAATTATGAAAAAGAAATCGGCATTTTCGTCGATCTAGTAGTCCAAAAAATATCACTTCGAGTTATATGAACATTCCATATATGATTTATGTCATTCGGCCAAAAATTTACTTCGTATTACCTAGTTTAATGAATATGCTGTATGTATATGATCAGAACGTCAAGCTCCTGTGGTGAAAATAACTAAAATGTTTTAAAAGTATGGTTTAGTGGTAATCTCTGAACGTACTTTAGTATATGGATATAATCTGATATTTATACATGTGCTTATAAAATTATCGATAATTATGGATGTGGTAAATATTCATACCTTATTAACTGCCGTTAGTTTTAAGATTACGCCACCTTGGACATTTACAAAATGTTCACCGTCTGTCACGAACTATTTTATCAGTAGACCAAATTTGTCCAAAATTTTGTTAGAGTTGTCTTTCTTCCATTGTAGTTCCGGATGAACGCCATGTGCCATAACACAGCCGTGATAAATGCATTTCCATTTCGCCATGAAATGTATTTGCTCCGAGACAAATTTGATTCAAATTACAAAATTCATTAAGGTATCAATTTTGATGTTCGAGGTGAAATATTGATTTCATTTTTTTTCCATTGCGGGATAACTGTCACTAATAGGGAGTAAACGACTGGGGGAACCAGCTTCGAAGCGAAGCATTTTTGGGACGAAACGTCTTCATTCATTGTAAACACCATTTTGGGAACGAAAGTCTAGATACTTTGTAAATAATTCAGGTGAAAATTTTCAAACAGAAGATCTTTTGGATAGTGTATATAGTAAGGATATAAAAGCCGTAATATACTATTCCTATTTCAACGTTACAGATACGCTTATATCAGTAACTTTCATATTCAAAATTTGCTATTTAAAATTCCCGGTAAAATCAAAGTTGTTGAATACACTGCCGCTAGGAGCGCTAGTATCTGCGAGCAATTTCTAAGCCAATCATATTGAGGAAATTGACTGTAAGAGAATTTTGCAACCAGGATCACAATGGCGAGGTGATCCTCGCCAAAAATGATTTGATGCATATCAATCAGTTACCTAGCGATAGCCTTCTAGATCGTCTTTCATTAAAATATATATACACTTGTATATTATTTTTCTTTGCTAATTTAAGTTCTAAGTGTAGTGTACGTAAAAACAGTTTAATTACGTATCCTTTATTAAAAACTGAACATCTATAAAAGACCATGCAGAATTAAATCCACTTCAAACTATATGACGTCCTCCACTAATTGGTGGCTAAGTCTACCTACAAGTACCCAATTCAGCTTGTTTTGATTCTTAATTACCGGTGTCATATCAAAAAAGTATCCACCCTATCAAAAAAGTATCCCCCCATTGTCTGTTTATGCTTTCCAAATAAAGATTGGTAATGTTAAGAAAATAAACAGAAAATCAGCAGTATATGCCTATATAGGTGACAAAGTGACTGTACAGGTAGTAAATTACACCTGGTCTACCTGTATTACATAACAGCACAGTGGGGGGGGGGGGGGGGGGGGGGGGGGTCACACCTGACACTGATACAGGTAGAGGGCACCTATAAAATTACCTGTGTGTATATATATATATATAGCTACCACATCATCACAACAGTGAGAATAAGCATCAATCCAAAACCAAACTATGAGATAAAATTTGTTTTGAAATGTAACTATCTAATTATACTTTTTAGTGTACAGATATAACATGAAACTTGCATTTTATGTATACACAATTAAATAAGCGACAGCTGTGTATACTAACTGCATGCACTATAGTCATATAAGTGTAATTAAATACATGTATATAGTAAGGAAATAATAATGATTATAGAGAATAGATAATATCTAAAAACTAATGTTAGAAATGCTTTAACTAATTTTATGTGATCAACAAAATAATACACAATTAAATTAAATACAATCAGAAACTTTTTTAACATCATGGTATATTATGCTGATATATATATGTTCCAATATGAGTTCCAATATGATTCGATCATTAAAATAATTAGAGTTGGTGTTCGGGGAAGACCCCAATATAATGAAGCATTATGAACATGCCTGCAGATATAAATGTTATTGCAAATTGGAAACCTAATATTTTCCAATAAATAAATGGTGTATACAATGTGATGTATATATTTTTTTATGATCAATTTGTTTGTTAAAGTGTCTGCATTGATCAAGATAAAATACATTATACAATACCATGATCAATAATTGACATTAATTTGTAATTATACACATGTAGAAGAAAGGATATAATTATCAGGGATTATCTCAGGGCTATACATGTAGCTAGCATTGTTTTTATCAATACCACACAACAATTAATACAATAGGTGGGGAACTTGTTTTAGCATTTTATGGATGGAGACACAGAGGCAGACAGAAGATATTGGATGGGGTTGAACATTAATTGAGCTGCCAATATATGAGTTTTGAAAAATTACCTGTACAAATTTTTATAACATCATTCAGGGTTTTTTTGTGTTTGATATGCGTCAACATCCGACTATCTACTATAATATATAAATGAATTTGAAAATCAATTATAATCAATCATTATCTTTTTTTCAATGAAATCATCTTTAAACTAAAATACTACTGTATGTACATGCATGTATGGTGCTCATAAAATATCTTAGGGAGATTACAAAGTAAATATCTTTAAATCCAATTATGGAATGCATATATCACAATTTACGTGTACAAATAATATTTAAGAGTTCAAAATGAATTATGGCAGTAAATCAACCACTGCAACAATCATACAGTGAAATGCGTACTTATATGCATTAAAACTAATTAGGTAAAAAATTTAATGTGGGTGTGGTCTACAAATTCATTTCACATTTCCACAGTGTTATTTAGTAATATTGTGAATGGACTTCTGTAGGTATTGTTTTCATCTAAACCTGCATAGATCAAAAACATGTTTATCTTTCAATCTGAATGATTTTCACACCATCAAACATTTCACCCCGCTATGGACCATATAGCTTTAAGATTTGGAAAGCATATATACATATATATACATCAATAATTCAATCCTCAATATGTTTTAACTGGAATTTTACAAACAGGGAGGATAAATAAGTGTGTTATCTTGGGGGGATACATATCTGATGTCCATGCATGCATAGAAAAATTATCTAGGGGAGATAAGTGTAATATCAAAGGGGGATACATATTTGATGGCTATCGAGAAAATATCTAGATCGAAATAAGTGAATATCTAGGGTGGATACATATTTGATGGCCATCGAAAAAGTATCTAGGGGGAGATTAGTGTGATATCTAGGGGGGATACATATTTGATGGCTATCGAAAAAGTATCTAGGGGGAGATAAGTCTAATATCTAGGGGGGATACATATTTGATGGCCATCGAAAAAGTATCTAGGGGGAGATAAGTCTAATATATAGGGGGGATACATATTTAATGGCCATCGAAAAAGTATCTAGGGGGAGATTAGTGTGATATTTAGGGGGGATACATATTTGATGGCTATCGAAAAAGTATCTAGGGGGAGATAAGTCTAATATCTAGGGGGGATACATATTTGATGGCCATTGAAAAAGTATCTAGGGGGAGATTAGTGTGATATCTAAGGGGGATACATATTTGATGGCCATAGAAAAAGTATCTAGGGGGAGATAAGTCTAATATCTAGGGGGGATACATATTTGATGGCCATCGAAAAAGTATCTAGGGGGAAATTAGTGTGATATCTAGGGGGGATACATATTTGATGGCCATAGAAAAAGTATCTAGGGGGAGATTAGTGTGATATCTAAGGGGGATACATATTTGATGGCCATAGAAAAAGTATCTAGGAGATTAGTGTAATATCTAGGGGGGATACATATTTGATGGCCATCGAAAAAGTATCTAGGGGGAGATTAGTGTGATATCTAAGGGGGATACATATTTGATGGCCATAGAAAAAGTATCTAGGGGGAGGTAAGTCTAATATCTAGGGGGGATACATATTTGATGGCCATCGAAAAAGTATCTAGGGGGAGATTACTGTGATAATCTAGGGGGGATACATATTTGATGGCCTTCGAAAAAGTATCTAGGGGAAGATTAATGTGATATCTAAGGGGGATACATATTTGATGGCTATCGAAAAAGTATCTAGGGGGAGATAAGTCTAATATATAGGGGGGATACATATTTGATGGCCATCGAAAAAGTATCTAGGGGGAGATTAGTGTGATATCTAGGGGGGATACATATTTGATGGCTATCGAAAAAGTATCTAGGGGGAGATAAGTCTAATATCTAGGGAGGGTACATATTTGATGGCCATTGAAAAAGTATCTAGGAGATTAGTGTAATATCTAGGGGGGATACATATTTGATGGCCATCGAAAAAGTATCTAGGGGGAGATTAGTGTGATATCTAAGGGGGATACATATTTGATGGCCATAGAAAAAGTATCTAGGGGGAGATAAGTCTAATATCTAGGGGGGATACATATTTGATGGCCATAGAAAAAGTATCTAGGGGGGAGATAAGTCTAATATCAAGGGGGATACATATTTGATGGCCATCGAAAAAGTATCTAGGGGGAGATTAGTTAATATTTAATATGTATTCCCTCTAGATATCATACTAATCTCCCCCTAGATACTTTTTCGATGGCCATCAAATATGTATCCCCCCTAGATATAATATACTAATCTCCCCCTAGATACTTTTTTCAATGGCTATCAAATATGTATCCCCCCTAGATATCATACTAATCTCCCCCTGGATATTTTTTCTATGGCCATCAAATATGTATCCCCCCTAGATATTAGAGAAATCTCATTCTATAAACACACTGTACTTCTTTTATGGTTATCAAATATGTATCCCCCCTAGATATAATACTAATCTCCCCCAGGATACTTTTTTTGATGGCCATCAAATATGTATCCCCCCTTGAATTTAGACTAATCTCCCCCTGGATACTTTTTCAATGGCTATCAATTATGTATCCCCCTAGATATTAGACTAATTTCCCCAAGATACTTTTTTGATGGCCATCAAATATGTATCCCCCCCTAGATACTTTTTCGATGACCATCAAATATGTCTCCCCCCTAAATATTCCACTAATCTCCCCCTAAATACTTTTTCGATGGCTATTAAATATGTATCCTCCCTAGATATTAGACTAATCTCCCCCTAGATATTTTTTTTTCGATGGCCATCAAATATGTATCCCCCCTAGATATTATACTAATCTCCCCCTAGATACTTTTTCGGTGGCCATCAAATATGTATCCCCCATAGATTTTAGACTATTATCTCCCCCTGGATACTTTTTCGATGGCTATCAAATATGTATCCCCCATAGATTTTAGACTATTATCTTCCCATAGATACTTTTTCGATTGCCATCAAATATGTATCCCCCCTAGATATTAGACTTATCTCCCCCTAGATACTTTTTCGATGGCCATCAAATATGTATCCAACCCTAGATATTAGAGAAATCTCATTCTATATACACACTGTACTTCTTTTATGGCCATCAAATATGTATCCCCCCTAGATATCATACTAATCTCCCCCTAGATACTTTTTCGATGGCCATCAAATATGTATCCCCCCTAGATATTAGACTATACTCTCCCCATAGATACTTTTACGATGGCCATCATATATGTATCCCCCCTTGATATCATACTAATCTCCCCCTAGATACATTTTTTGGTGGCCATTAAATATGTATCCCCCCTTGAATTTAGACTAATCTCCCCCCTGGATACTTTTTCGATGGCTATCAAATATGTATCCCCCCTAGATATTAGACTATACTCTCCCCATAGATACTTTAACGATGGCCATCAAATATGTATCCCCCCTAGATATTAGACTCATCTCCCCCCTAGATACTTTTTCTATGGCCATCAAATATGTATCCCCCCTAGTTATTAAAGAAATCTGATTCTATATACACACTGTACTTCTTCTATGGCTATCAAATATGTATCCCCCCTAGATATCATACTAATTACCTCCTAGATACTTTTTCGATTGCCATCAAATATGTATCCCCCCTAGATATTAGACTCATCTCCCCCTTGATACTTTTTTCTATGGTCATCAAATATACATTACGTACCCCTTGATAGTAGACTTCTCTCCATAGATACTTTTTCTATGGCTATACAAATATGTATTAATTCCTTCTAGATATGACACTTAAATCTCCCCTAGATACTTTTTTGATGACCATGAAATATGTATCCCCCCTAATCCCACATTTTGATAATACAAGTATCTCCCCCAAATACTTTCTTTTGGTCATGTATTTAAATATATATTTATTTCAATCTATAGATATTTTATCAATTAATTTTCCCTCTGATGGACATTATAATTATAACTGTACTGTACCTCCCCATCATGATATATTGTATAATTTTTGTCCACACGCACATCCTTTTAATATAAGTATCTCCCTGAGATGTTTTCAACAAAACTGTAGATTTATTTCCAGATTCATGCAACTATATATATATATATACCTGCATATATATAGTGTATATCCTAATATAAAGTTGAATTACAATTGACACACCATTTTACACTTATATTCACTCATAAAATGATTTACATTGTATTCATCAAATTAGTAAATATATTATCTGAAATAAATATGACAAGTTTTATTTTTATTTTTTTTTCCAGATCCAAAATCATGCAATCAAATATGTATCCCCCCTATGTATCAATTGGTACATATATAGACATATAAGCTTATAAATGTGTTTGTATCTATATAACCAAGGTCTTGATAATTGAATAATCATAATTTATATGAATTGAAAATATGTATGCAAGTAATATTGAGCTATATATATATATCGTTTTTAAACATATGGTTGCATGAAAACATAAATAAATTGTATCAATTTGCAAGCACAATAAAATCATGGGATGATGTACCTGTACAGGTAAACATTTGGTAATACCACTGTGTACAGGTGACTATCTGACAGTGCCTATATATAGACACACCTGTACCTGTCCGTCCCACCACTAATTAGGTAGTTAGGTAATACCTGACCAGGTGTAATTAGTTACCTGGTACTTGTAAAGGGACTCCTGGTATATCTTTATGACCATTTGATTTACTGCCAACTAAAAATTATAACAATCACTATTGATGTCATGGGGGGGGGATACTTTTTTGATAGGGGGGATATTTTTTGATGGGCAAAAAAGTATCCCCGGATACTATTTTGATGGGCAAAAAAGTATCCGGATACTTTTTTGATGGGGGATACAAATTTGATATGACACCGGTAAACACAATATGCCCAACCCCGCAAGTTATCTTGACCGTATATTGCGTCATGGTCCAATAATTATAACTTGTCAAACATACAGGTAAGCCAGTATCTAGCTATATAGGTACCTCACGGTGACCATCGATAGATATATAGCCAGAGGGCAGAATCGTTGCCTTCTATGTTTGCACGGCTTCATGAGAATGAGGGCAGTATTATCTTTGTACATGTGATTTTTAGAAATTGTTACAATGGAAGTTTGTTAAGACAAACAAATATACTTTACCGTTTAAAAATCATATAGGTTTATGAATTTGAAACACATAAATACCATTCTTATTAGATACATGTACATACATGTTGGAGAGCCTTGGTACACCGTACACCGTATTCTGGGGGGGGGGGGGGGGGGTTAGATTGAACTAGCTGGGAAAACACAGTAAGTGATGCTGAATATACCTCAATTATTGTCATGACAGGCAGCCGTGTAGTGGAGATGACGGGAGCTGTACAACGCGTTAATCAAGCATGTCAGTCACAACCATGCATTTCCCAATAATACATGTATTTTGATTTTTTTTAAAATTTTAATATATAAAGCTTCATTATCAAATCAATTAAAGTGCAACAACCAGTTAAAATACATATCCCTATTGACAAGCATCATTGTAAAACTGTACGTATTTGTATGATGAGTACAATGTATATATGTAGAGAGGATGCCACCTAAGTACAGCATGCTATAAAAGGACCTCCTGGGGTTGGGATAAGGTACGTATACAGGTGTTGTTAGGTGTGATACACCTGACTGAACATATTGAAGGGGGCCAATGAAGGCCCCAGGCCCCAGTCTGACCAATGTTAGGTAATTTAAATTATCATACCCGTGTGGTTGATGGAACAGTATGAAGTCCAAGTGACCATGGCAACTGCAGTCCTAGACTAGCGGTCTACCTTTCGAGCAGGCATATTTTCAATGTACAATATATATTGTACATGTATGAATCACGCATTTTTGTTACCACGTAACTCACGTGGTTTGTAAAAGAAGGTTAGAATAGGATATTTCAAATTTTCAGTTTCTAAAATCAAAACAATTGTGCCAAATTCATAATCTAATCAACAACTATGTATTTACAGTTTAAATGGACAGAAGTTCGACTTTATTTTGACTCTGTGTGGGTTTAATTTATCATCAGTGCATGTGACCTACATTTTAGTGATCGTCGGTCATCCATTGATCAGTGTTGATGCTAGCAAGCAGCCACATGCCCAATACTAAAATTATTATCTACTTACTTAAGCCAGTGCTTACAGGTTCCTCAATCGGATTGACACACAATAGAATGCAATTTTCTAATGTCGTCCTTTTAACGTCTATGAGACGATTTTTCATATTTTCCAATGCTTTGCAACGCACCCAGGTTCCATGAAAGCAAATGCACACGAATACCAGAGACTTAGATATATTATATCTAAGTCTCTGCGTATTATAACACATTTGAACAACAGGGCTTAAAAACTATTTCGCGACACCTTGCCGTTTTGAAAACAATATTCGATGCATACAAAGTTAAACATATTTATGAAGGACATAATCTGTTTATGTTTATTATATATGTCCTTGCTATTATTATGCCGATCAATGTATCCTTTTTAATAAAAAAAATGCTGATCAAAATATCTCTTGGAACACTGAAAATCTTAGTTCACGTAAGATTCATCACTTTATGTGTTTCTTACAAGAATTTCATCTAACTATCAAAAGTAAGATTTATAAGATAAAAAGTCAATGTTTTAAACTATATATCACTAGCCAGAAAAAAAGTTTTTTACTGGGAAAATGCGGACTTGAACGATCCATTGATGAGACATAATTATAACCAGTACGTGGTTTACTGTAACAACCTGTACGCAGTTAATTTGCTACGCAGTTAATTTGCTTTTATAACTTATTAACTTCTACTAAGCGTCCTGATTATAAATATTAAAATTGTATGATAAGTATATGATACATTTTACTTTATATATGTATCAATTCAAATAAACATTATCGTGCGAAATGGTTTACTAGTAATTATCGGGGCAGTTTTATGTTGCAATCCAGAATATACATGTTATGGTTTCTGATATCGAGCAATAAATATATTTTCTATGCTGTCAAAAGTCCATATAGGATCTGCAGAATAAATAGACATTTTCTCATATCTCTGTAACACAATCATCTATTTTGTCTGTTGTCTGAATGTAGTGGACAGAATTACCTGGACACGATTGTCCACACCTGTAGTGGACAACCGTGTTCACACGTAGTGCACAATCTCTGTGTCTACCTGTAGTCTAAATCTTGTGCACTCCGGGTCTACCTGTAGTCGAAAACCTTGCTGCACTCTGTGTCTGCCTGTAGTCTAAACCTCGTGCACTCCGTGTCCCACTCGTAGATTCACAACCGTGTGCACAATGTGTAACCTTTAGTCTACTACCAACTGTATCTGGGAAATTCAGTGCAAATGTCATGGTTGAATGAGTTTTACCTGGAAAGTTCTATTTTTAGCACCATAGTAAGCAACGCGGTGGCTTAATTTGATGACTTTTACCAAAATTGAGACAATGAAGTTTGTCCCATTTTGATTAATAATGTACTATGTTATGTTAGTAATGGTGCCATTGTCAAAATTATTACCCCTTTTTTGATAAAAAAAGTTTTAAAAAACAACTCCATGCATTTTTCTTACACAAAATTCCTCATTTGGGTAATTTATTGATTACTCAAACAGGTAAATGTTACTCAAATGGGTAACTGTTACCCATATGCTGGGTTGTGCCCCAACCTGCTGAACATCAAAAGAATTGAATAATGAATGTTTTTGAAGTTGTCTCTCTGTAACTGTAATCATTCTCAAAGATCTAAAAGAAAGACATGTGATTGTTAATTTTTTTCCTGTGATGGCACAGTTTACCAGAAACATAAATGTTTCTGAGTTAACTAAGACATAGTCCAGTGGTGGATATAAACGAACTGTAGGCCTAGTGATGATAATATCGAGGATACTGTAGATAGACATAAAATACTCGAATACCGAGGTATCTTACAAGTTCTGTTACCTCATTATCTGGAACCCAGGGTGGTTCGCTAATTGTGAATGGACTGACGTCCACGTTGTTAACTGGTATCATTCGTAAACCACTTTTTGATCGAACCAATTTCTTCTCTGGGGCGGACATTGTTTGGGTGTATACGAACTGAAGGCTCGTTCGAGTAGACCGTTTCCGGTTGCGTTTTGACGGGTGCATTCGATGCACAATAATTTCTTTAATAAAAGCCAAGGCCTTAAAGGGCGCAGCCAGATGTTTTAATATGAATCATGCACGGCATAGGAAGCGCGCAGCTCTACTTGTTTATTTTATTTTCTATTTCATGTAGAAGACATAATTTAGAAATAAAAGGATGCAATTTAAACTATAGAAGTATATGATGTAATAATTGTCTAGCATAAACGCAAAGAAATGAATTTAAACTCAAAGATTCTGATTTTTCTATGTGCATTCAAGGCCTGGAGTTCCGCGTATGCGAATCCTATTATTTCGCGCCATAATGTTGATGTTATGTGACGTTATGATTCCTTGTGCTCAACTTCACCTTGGTGGATATATTTTGACTGTACTCTATAGCTTTTAATTTTCAAAGTGTTATTATTATTATTTAAAAAATAATAAAAAAAATGCTTTATTACTCCTATTATGCATTTGCATTAGTTAAATATATATTTACTGGGGAGAGCAGTACCGGAGCAACGTACAACCTCCCCATATGTATGAAAAAATGGCGGCCGCAAACTGTCAGTGTGTTGGATTGAATTTTGAAGATTGTGTATTTTCCTATATTTTCGTGTATCTGTTATCTTAGAAGTGCTTCGCACTTCGGCACGAAAGGCTGCGCCTTTATAATGAGCTGACTTCTAAGCACCGCATTCACGCTGATGGGATTTTTACAGTGGGGAAAAACGGCGGCCGCAAACTGAAGTTTTCAGTGAGTAGGATTGAATTTGAAAGATTGTGTTTTTTTCTTATATTTTCATGTATGTGTTACCTTAGAAGTGCTTCGCACTTTGTGCTCTTCGGGCACGAATGGCTGCGCCCTTATAATTCAGGTGTCTTTGCAATGATGACATGTCAGATGACACGAAGTCAAGCAAATATAATTATTGCTAATCGTTTTGGTATCAAATGTCATTTTAATCACCTGTCACATGCGTCAAAACTCGGTTTGATATTTGCGTGGAATGTTCATTGTATCAAATGCCAGACACTCACCAAACAAGGCTGATGATGTACCGATGTGTAAGGATGACAAAACAGTTACTCTAGTAAAAGCAGTTGCCGATCGAGTAAAATGACAAAACATGTTGGCAAGTGGCTTCTTACTAAAACATTTACCATGACAATCACAACACAAATGTGTGTACAACTACAGTTTAGTAAAGCTTTTGTTTGTTTGATTAATTAACGTCCTATTGACAGCTATGGTCATTTAAGGACGGCCTCCCATGTATGCGGTGTGTTGCGTGTATGTTATGCGAGGTGCGTGTCCGTGGAGACTGCGGTATATTCATGCTGTGTCTTGTTGTATAGTGGAACTGTTGCCCTTTTTATAGTGCTATATCACTGAAGCATGCCGCCGAAGACACCAAGCAACACACCCCACTGGTCACATTATACTGTTAACGGGCGAACCAGTCGTGCCACTCCCTGTATGCTGAGCGCTAAGCAGGAGCAGAAACTACCACTTTTATAGACTTTGGTATGTCTCGGCCAGGGGACTGAACAGGGGCGAACGCTCAGCTCAAGGCCAAAAGTGAGGCGGTGCCAAGGGAAGCATTAGGAAAGACAAAGTCAGTTAGGTAGTTTAAGGAGAAAAGATAAGATCCTTAATTTAGTCGCCTTTTACGATCATACAATAGGGGCAGCAGGTACAATTCTAACGCCCTACCTGCAGGGCCACTTTTTTAGTAAAGCAGTTGCCATGTCGGCTGATATGGGCCATCGTATAAACCATGGAATATGTGAGCCTAAGTTTGAGATAAAATATAAATATTTACACATTTTTTTTAACACGCCAGCAAACTATTTCCATTTTGCACATATGTAGCTATTGAATACTTTAAAATTCAGAACCAGACAGGGCACTGCAATAATACTTGCGTGACAGATAATGGATATCTTATTCCGTGAGAGATAATACCATTCACCGTAGAAGTATTGATAAGAATAGAAATTGCTCTACGCTATTTTCAATGGGTTTTGAATCATTCAAATACAAATATGTCTATAAAATAGACAGGAGTATAAACAACAAAACCAGCCGACTAGCTTTTTTTAAATAAACCTTTCACCGATACAGGCGATATGTTTGCACATGCAGTGTTTAATTATGTTTTTAATAACGGTTTTGGGGTGAATTTGCCTTGGATAAAGGCATTTGGCATATAGAAAAATGTGTGTTATAGGATTGATACTATATAAATAAAACAAATAATACCGATTTAACATTCATACAGAGTTCCTGTGGTTTTGGGTCCATTTTATTTGGTTGGGATTTGTGTTTCCCGAGGACGTTTCTTTCCCGAGCACACTGAACGGACCGGATTAATTACTTCTATATGTAGCCGAGTATAAGCTAACCTTTAATTTACACCCAGTGCATCATACCATTTTATATGGAGAATTAATGGAAACCGAACCTATAGAAAACCGAAAGAAAAGATTATCAGATCCTAAAAATAGTGAGCAGCAGGCGCAACTCAAACTTCTTACTTGCAGGACCGTCTTTACATTACTTGTGTTCTTTACATTGTTGTTATTATGGTTCTTAACAAATAAATGTAATAATTCTAGAACGTTTGTGAATATATTATAATGATGATTGATTTAGAAAACATGCTTACACTGTATTGTATGTTCTTCTATAAAAAACTTTTATGTTAAAACGTAAATGTACATTAATTATGTAGAAATCCACATGTTATGACACGACATTTTGGAGTAGGTATAGATTTTTGTAAAAACTGTCAAATGCTGATCTAAAGACTGAGTGGTATTGAGCTGTTTTGAATAAGCTGAATACAAATGATTTAAACTACACATGTGCCATTATTAAAAGCAATCTTACTGTATATTGTTGAATATCCAATTACAACTTTAAATACCTTAGGGTTGCTGATTAGTAATGTTACATTATACCGAGTTCTTGTCGAAAGAACTAGAGCGACATTACAGAGACATTAATATTTGTGTACCTTCCTGACTATGACCTACATCTCGCACAGGTTCACAGTCTTGTGTTTTTTTCACAATTCTTTTTTATTTACACATGATAAGGGTATTCTGGTGGCAGTGTTTGCTCAAACGTAAATCAACATAGTGTCCAGGGCCGATTTCGATTTCGATTGATGTTTACCATACAGTTTGCGTTCTCGATTTGGAGAGGTTCACCGGTATTACAACATCATGAAACTCCAATGTAAACGCTTGTTATTGAAAGAGAAACGACTAGTGGGATGTATACTTCTGATATCTTTGTCTTTGATAGTGCTATTCAACGATGGATCTATCTACACCACCTGGTAAGTGGATTTTCAATATCACTGAGCGAGTTTTGTTTCATTACCATCGAGTAGAAATGTGTATTTGAAATGCGTGGATAATACTGTATAGGTCTTGATGTTGTGAATCTTTGGTTTACGTGAAGCACAGACTGCACTATTCCATGAATATAATCCCAGTCTTTATACCACCGTACTTTGAATTTATCATACCAATTACAATACACATTATTCGACGACTTCCTAAACAGTGTCATTCATATAATTTTGAGTTTAAGCTAGATTTGTTTCTTCTTAGTTTTGTTCTATCTACGACTTCCTTCAAAAACTATTCCATATTTGCATAAAACATATAGGTATTTGCCATTGTGGGTAGGTGTTGATTGTGACGTCGTTTAATTTGCGAGCGTACCGTCATTCTTTTCAGAGACAACGGCATAAGTTTCGGTCACAAAATAATGACGTCACAAGGGCGGTTACTGTGTGTTGGTTGGGATTCCATGTTTCGAATAATCGTTTTACCAGTTCTAGGATTATTTGCTATAGTGATCAAATCTATAATGTCAAGTACTTTGCTTTTCGCAGTGATCATCGACCGATTATACAAACAAGAAATTTCCAGAAATCTCATCAAAATCCAGCTGCTGATGTCTTGTTGCTAGGGTACATGAGAGGAGGGACTACTTTTATGGGTGAAATTCTGGGAATTCGCAAAGATCAGTTTTATGTATACGAACCTCTACACAGGATAGCCAAGTACCAGTACTTCAAAGAAGGGTTTGTGTGCAGCATGACGAACGCAAGTTGTTTGTAAGTATTTTTTCTGTTCAAAATGCGTGGATTTTCAATGTCATTTATCCGGATGCAATATAATTCTGATAAATAAATAAATGAATATAGATAAATGAATAAATGAATAAATGAATAAATAAAATTTATTAAATAAATATGTAACAGAAACAATGAAATAAATGATTCCAATGCAATTTAATAAACCAACCTTACTGACATATTGTTGTTATTTTTAACAGGGATTCCAGTGGAAATGACACAGAAGCTATCGATATTCTCCGCAATATCTACAACTGTGACTTTAACACTTTTCAAAAAATTATGTTACCATGGCAATTTCGTAAAGTAAACTCTACCGTATTGTCCGATTGTGAGCACCACGTGACCCATTGTGTTGGCACCAGATTACTAATTTCTACCCATGCTTTAACATAGCATTCCAGAGTAAGTAAGGTGATACGTTTGACTGTTTGGGTTTGCCTCACGATTATTTAACTCACGGCCTCATTTAAAAAATCTTACATTTTAGTTCAAGAGATCCGAGAGCGATCATAGACTCTAGGTTAAGAGGAAGTGGCAACACAACATTGGATGAGATCAAATCTCTTTGTCAAAAAATAAAACAAGACTGTAAAGATTCACTTCAGATGCAACGTAAGTACCCGGGGAGAATCCGTACCATTTTTTACGAGGATATAGCGACAAGCCCAATGGAAGCATCAAAAGTATTTGAATTTGTTGGATTTGCATCTGAAATGAACGACTTTCTTCACATTAATTCTATGATACATTCGTCAAAAACGGAGGGTGTATACACCACGGCTAGAAATAATTCTGAGCAGAACGGCTAGAAAATGGAGGACGCGTTATCCCTTGGCACGTGATTAAATGGACAAACGATGAATGCTCTGATGTTTACGATCTGCTCGGATACCCACAGTTACGATCGCACGAAGATCTTTTAAATAGCAGTATTCCATTACGAACATGAACTGTATCACATGAAATATTCATGAGTACTTTCTTTCGTGGATTAGAGATTTCAAATAATTTTGTGCATAGAAATATTCGCGGTTCGCCGATAGAACAATGATACTATATAAGTTTTTTTTATATTCTTGGTTCCATATAGCAACCAAGAGAAAACAACAAACTTTTCTGCACAACGTAAATGTTAACTTAGGCAGTTATCTGGTAAGTTGTTGACTAATGATTGCATGGCCTTGATACATATTTCTGTATGACTATCATTTAAAATTACATATATTTGTGTACAATATTTTAGGTTTTGTACATGGTCTATTTATACATGTATGCATTTAGACACTGTCAATTACTTGTTTGTCATACATGGTGGTTTGGGATAAATCTGTTTTAGTTAAATCATGTATAAATATATATCTTTTCAATAATACACTATATTAATGTTTTCTATTGTCATGCAAATCAACCAAATAATTTCATTGTACTGGGATATCGTGCAATCAGTTTGAAAAATAAAATACTTATCGACAATTATTGAAAGAGTTATCAATATCAGCATTTTGTTGAAAAATATATTTGAAACGGTATAAGGTTCTTCTCAAGCAAGCTTTGATGTTAATGATGGTGAAGTTTATGATACGATGATGATAATGATGTAAAATGCAACAAAATATCATTTGTATTTGTTCGTCCTTTGTTAAATTCTTTTAAATACAATAGTTCGAACATCTAACTAGGGCAAAGGAAAACAAAATAACGTCACGAAATCGACCTGCTCCATGTTATATTACCAAGGTCATATAAGTCCATTATGTAAATGCACCATGTTTGTTTTGCGAGGTTTTTCACCGGCAAAGAAAAAATAAGGCTAATTTTTTCCTAGGAGTAATTATTGGAAATCGATTCTATATGTCACATCACTTATCATTTACAAAATCTAAAGACATTTGTATTTTAATTTTCTTCACCTTTCTATTAAATTCAACATTTTCAACATTTCCCACTGAATTTGTTTCGCTGATTACACCCATCCCTCGATTTAATTCAAATACATTTTTTGATAATTTTGCGAATGGACCATCCGCAAAATTAGTCGTACTAGGATAATAAAACGTCATATGTGATACGTTTTGAGATCTGGATATCATAATGTATGCCCTTTTTTCGACGTTTGGAATCTTTAACGCTGTGTTTAATATCACTACCAGAATATGTTTTTGGAATTAATTGTCTGGGTATTTAAACAGTTTCTCACCTAAAATATCTATTCTCGTGTTATGTTGTGTTAATTCTCTTCGAACTTTTACTCCCAACATACCTGATAGTCATGGATATCGTACAAGTCCTCTTCGAACTTACAAAACATTGGTCATAAACCTTGTAAAGGAAGTGTGGAATTTTGTCTCATTCAAGGTTAGTGAATTGTCAGTAACGAATTACCCCGAATCAGCACATTGTCGTTATAAAACTATGGATATATGGATAATTGTTGAAAACTATCAGAGTGAAAATTCTGTTAATGTTTCAAATTAAAATTACTGTTTCTTAAATAGCACCTGTGTACTGTATTTTCAGTTTTACAATACTAACATACATTAAAAGTTATACTTTAATAACTCTTACTTTGAGCTTGATATTTACATGTATTATTCATACCAACATGCGAGGGGCGGGAATAATTAAAATGACAAAGCTTTGAGGCTCCCTTGTTTGAATTGTATCGATATTCATAGCCCACAGACAACATTTGGGATTCTGTTTTTGTGTATATTTAATAATTGATAATCTGAATCCTTTTCGGATTTTCTCATCAAGTTAAGAAGCACGTAAGATTACAGTCGTGGCTTCGACCAACTGCTCTCTTATTACAACAATCAAATACTTTTAAAAGATGGCAAGATTTCAGTTACGGATATCTATTAGCACCATGCTCTTGCACATGCTCTTGAACGTCCGTATTTTGAGCAAATTATTCATTTTCCAATCCAATACCCAATCCCCGATTACACGTGCTTTGACATAATTTGGAGGATATGCATATCCTTATTTTAATTCAATAGTTTATTATTTTAATATAACTATCATTCACTTGCTTCTTATATTAGGATTCTGTCTATTTGCTGTTTTTGGAAGACGTAATGAAATAAAATAGTATGAAAGAGTATGAAGGATGTCCATTATACAATGTATACATTGACTTTAATATCAGGTACACATAAATATATTGCTTTTGTAATATTTTTTTATTACATTTAGAACATTCCTATTAACAAGTAGCGATACTTTATTTGAATAACATACATGAACATGGTTGTTATCATGATTTGTTTCTTCTACAATGAACATGAAATTACGTTGAAAATTTATTTTGACTAAAACAAAAACAGGCGCTGACACTTGTACCAATGTATATCACAGATAAGCCATAGACAGAATGTGCTAAAGACAAATACGGCACTAGGCATCATTGTAATTTGTCTGTCTAGAAGATGAAGATGGTACATTAAAATAAAACATTTTTTACACCTTCCGACTTTTCTTTCATGGATGGGGTAAAATGTCGATTTATGTAAAGATAAACACACTACACCATTACAGTAGAACCTCATTAGAGAACACATATTGAGAACGATAAAACTAGATTTAGAAATTTACACAAAAAATAACCATTTTACACCATTTTGAATGGAAAGATGCATTAATTAAAAAAATAACTTTAATATATTAAGTCGATATTTGACTTTTAGATAAAAATGTTACTGTTGTCGATTTCGAGTCGTACCATCTTTTTATAATTCTCGATAACAAAAAAATAATATCTATGTAACAGCGATAACAAAACAACATCGATAAAGACGATACACGCACACAACGATTCATTGTCTTTCCAATTATAATTTATTTAATTAATAAAAATGGAAATGGTTTGAAATTTGGAATAATTAATCATTGAAAAGTGTAGAAATGATGCAGAGATTTGAGAGTTGCCTCGAGCTCCCTTACAACGTCAACAAACCGTATACATGTACAATGAATGATATGCTAGTACTCAACTTAAGTGAATACAGGTATTATCTTGTCATTTTTAAATTTTCATATTTTCAGTAAAAAAGTTTTAAAGTGTGTAAGTTTTAAATTCAAAATGGTTTCCCCTTGATATGTAATGCCAATATACAGAAGGTAAAACGAAAGTGGAAACCCATGTTATCTAAAACATCCCAGATACATCACGAGATGTATGGGTATCTCAGTAGCTACGAATCACAATTATTGTGAATGCCAAGCACACTGGTACCAACTGTCACCATGAAAGGTCCTGTATGGAATCACTCTAAGGAGTTCAATGATCTGAAGGTGATGGTAGAGGTAAGTTGACTCCTGACCTATATAGAAAGCCAGTTGTGTCTTTAGGTCAAGCTCGGCGACTGGCGGTGAAGGGAAACCAGATATACTGCACTATTTATGTTTGTGTATTTCATTAATTATCAGACATTTGTTGTTGTGTAAAAAAAAACCCGGGTAACATGTTAGATCAAATAAAATTATTGCTATTCATAATTTAAAAAAACCTTCCCACGACACAAAATCTGTTGTAGAAGTGGTATTTATGGACACTGTTTGCAAACTAATGTTTTCAAGTGTTTTTTTTTTTACAATTGCGATTCATTTCCGAATTTCTGAATCGTTATTAAAACATTGGTTGTCATATATTTGACATCCATTGGTTGGGATGTGGTAACATACATATTATGAAAACCTAATATAGCCAATGGTGCACGGTAGCACACCATGAAAAATATGCTAGAATACCCAATGTTATGTTACACAACACCAATGCATGTCAAAATTTGACAACCGATGCTTATATTTACATTCATATAGTCATCCCCCGCTTATAAAAAAGGATGAAAATATAAAGTATGAAAATAAAAAGTTATAATTTACAGTTTAGTGACTACCGACTAAAACAATTAGTAGATGAAATAGTCCATCGGTAAATAGTCGTCTGCTTACAGCACTGTCCTGTACTCTATGCACGTGAAAGCTGACCTACCTGTGTTATGCTTGAGTGCATATCCAGACCGATATCGTATAATTTTCGATTTGATACACAGGCTTCTGACTATTGATATTACGGACAACCTCTATATTTAAGCATTGATGTCACTATTTTTTAATTTTATCGGGGTATGAAAAAAAAATTGTTTGTCAAACTGTGTGAATCCGCGTAGCGGATTCTCACAAAAGTTTGCAAACAATTTTTTTTTCATAACCCGATAAAATTAAAAAATAGTGACATTAATACTTATAATTAATTTTATTCTCTATTTGATAAAATGAAGTATGTTTAAATGTAACGTTATAGTGGTTTTTCAAGGGATTCTTTTTTCCGAATCAATACGCAACGTCAATGTCTCTATTGTGACGTCACAAAACGTCGGGGTTTCGCGCCATTCTCGGATTTTTTTTTTCATAGTGGTATGCAAAAAAAAAATATTGGCCAATCAGAAAGCCATGATTTGGTATGAAAACAAAGAAAAATTAAATTTATAAGTTACGCTCATTTCTATTGGTTAAACCATGGAGATTATTTTTCTATCGATCGAAAGAACTGTACGTTAAGTGAATATGACTTCCTAATACAGAACATTTTCGCGGGGAATTTTAAAAGCGGCGCCGTCATTGGACAAACTGAATTATTGGATAAGATATCAATGCGCCACAACTCGATTTTTTAATAATAAAAGTAAGTAAAATCACGGAATGAACATGAAAAAGTAAGGCAAGTTTTAATTTGATTTTGAATTTGGTTTTTGAGACAAACCCCGAATTTTGGAAGTCATGTCGGTGTCCATACTCCGTTTCGGGCAAAATGGGAGATGTCTAATCGAACTACTTTGACCATACACAGGTTTTGTCAATAACACAAGTTCATCGTATTTTCTTGTTTGAGGATATGAAAAGAGACGGGGAGAAAAATATCGCGGGTTTGGACAAATCTTTCAATTTATATAGAGAAAGTTTTACATTGGCATGACAACCGGCTAAGAATACCTCGCAAAAAGAAAAACAATAGCTATGAATCCCTTGTAGATGGAATTCCCATTGTAGATAAATTACTACTACTTATTGAAGTGAAAGTAAACGTGTTCAAAATAGAAACTACGACGAGATGAAAGAAAGGATTGAAACTAAAATCAGATATAACTCATCTGAAGGAGAATAAAAATAAATACTGGAGGGAAAATTGTCTACTCTTGGTCAAAATAACGAGCAATCACTTGTAAATATCCAGAAAAGGTAACATAGGTAGGAAAATAAGCTTAAAATCATTCTGTATTTATTTTTCAAAATGGCATGTTCGATATAAGATTGTTGATATAATGGATTGTCAATTTGATATTAATTAAATAAAGGCGTTCCTCTTGTTGCAAAGCAGACCATCAGCTCAGCATGGTTATGTGATAAAAAGATAAAAACCAAAACAAGGAAATAAAAGAAATCAAGTGAAAAATATTCTACATTTTCTTATGTAACAATATGAAAACCTTACTTGAATTGCTTCATTGGTTCTCTCGCTTGCTTGCTTGGGCTCACTCTCGCACCAGATTCGTTTGCTCGGATTGCAAATACTCTTGAGACATGGAAACGCATTGGATTGATTTAACACATTCACATATAAGGCATATAACTTTTTCAATGTAGCTAGCTGCAAAATAGACGAGGAAATTGTGTGAGGTCAAGTTGGAACTAGCGATGAAAGGTCAACCAAACGTTGAAAACGAATGTTTACGGGATCAGATTAAAACATTACAAAGTGAAATGAGTAAGTATTTACATAACATATATTTTAGAACATTAGTATTTAAAAAACGCTTGAAATTGTTATATATATAGTGTTCATGAGCGTCTCTTTAATGTTACCTACACAGTAATTTTTTTTACCTTAATCAAGCCACAATTTACTTAAAATTTACAATCCAACGACAATTTTTATTTACAAGATTCAATAGATGAAAAAATTACGCAGACTTTGTATGGAACCCTGATGAAGACAAACAGCAAAAAAATGGAGAAATAAGTAAGAAAATCTTCTAAATATATAGATATATTTTTTATCATTGAACAATAACATGTTAGATATTAAGTATACACACCAAGGATTGAGGATATGACACAACTTTCAAAAGAAGCCCTCCCTTGTTGCTGCAAAAAAAATAAACTGAGCTAATGGAAAAAAAACAAGGAAGTCCTCGTATAGTCGAAAGAGTGCTATGATGTTGATTGAATGTCTCTGGGATATGTTATTTGAATTTGAGGATTGCACTGTTTCACTCCATAAGTTCCCTCGCTCGCTCGATTGACTCACCCACTCATTTACTCGCTAATCCTCCTCAAGAGGTTAAATTTTACAACATAGTTTTTTCAACTTATAACCGCATTTGAAAAATCTATTTTTTCGTCCTTTAAGTTCGGGGGTAACAAGGCTGAATGCGAGTCGGAATGGGGCATCAATGAAAGAGATATATACGTATGTCTGTGACTCTGTGGCCAGAACGTCGAAAGATATCCGAGAGGGTATGAATTGTCTTATTGATGCCTGGATATTGTCCAGGACATTATATAAACAAAGCCAACACCGGCTCTGATAACAAGGTGTAAGCAGACGACAACTTCTTGTTTTTTGCTGTGCGTGTATGTTGTGCGAGGTGAGTGTACTGAGAGACTGCGGTATGTTTTCGTGTTGTGTCTTCTTGTATAGTGGAACTTATTGCCCTTTTTATAGTGCTATATCACTGAAGCATGCCGCCGAAGACACCAAGCAACATACCCCACCCGGTCACATTATACTGACACACACGCAACACACCGCATACATGGGAGGCCGTCCTTACATGACCATAGCTGTTAATAGGACGTTAATAAATCAAACAAACAAACTCAATAGTATAAAGACCTTTTTTGACCCCAACTCAATCAATAGTTCACATCTCTCATTCAATTCATTCAATAGTAATGAAAGTTTTCTTATTTTGCAGTTTTAAATGGCAAGGTAACTATCCAAATTATTCATAAATTAAATTCATTTCAAAATTTTGTATTTTATGTCTGAATTTTCATAGTTTTTTGTTTTTTGTTTTTTTTGTGGGGGGGGGGCCTTCCTCAATGGGGCGAACAAAAGTGAGGCGGTGCCAAGGGAGGCATTAGGAAACCTGGAGTCCGTTAGGAAGAAGAGAAAAGAAGATCCTAAATTTAGTCACCTTTTACGCTCATGCAATAGGGGCAGCAGGTACAATTCTAACGCCCTACCTGCAGGGCAGTCACAGTTACATATTTACAGAAATTACACACAAGTATGAGAAGAATACTGTATAATATTTATACATCTAAATATATATTGCCCATATATAGAATCATAATACTTTGATCATTACTAAATATAATTGCCACATCTTACTAACAATAACAAGTTCTGAGAAGGCAGCATAAACCAATCAACATATAGGCTGATAGGTTGTCAATATGTTTTGTATTTCACAATATACATAGGATCATAAAGATGCTCCACCGCTGACAAATGGTATTTTTTCACCATAAAAAACAGGAGCAGACGATTTAGTATTTTTCTTCAGTTACAAAAGTTTCTTACTTTACACCATTACCATCATTGAAAAGTTTGAACTTTTAATTTTACTTAAAGTTCAAAATATGAAAAATAATTAATTGCATCCCGAAAAAATTCCGTTGCACTATATTCTATTTGGAATGGAGTAAATAAATGATTTAATGTTATTTTTGGTGTTAATTATGTATATATATACACGATTAAACACGAATTATTGTCTAACACAGTTGAGTTCAGGTGGTGAGCTGGGCTTTCACCTATATATTATTGTTTCAGTGGTTTTATACCCTGATATAATTTGATTGCTAACAGCTCCCCTGCTCAATATTGTTGCAGTGGTATTTCTACTGATTTTTGAATACTGGCTATGGGTGTTGAGCTGGGCTCTCAATTTACAGTGCTACATCATTTTATGTTTAGATATTCATATGACCTGGTATGTTTGTTTGTTTGTTTGTTTAATTAACGTCCTATTAACAGCTATGGTCATGTAAGGACGGCCTCCCATGTATGCGGTGTGTTGCGTGTATGTTGTGCGAGGTGGGTGTTTTGGGAGGCTGTGGTATATTCATGTTGTGTCTTCTTGTATAGTGGAACTGACCTGATATTTCCTCTTTCAATTATATAAGAATTATATCGAAAATTATATCATTTTTATTGATTTTAACTTTCTCTATGGTATATAACAACTCAAAAATTAACACATTTGGCAAAGCTTTGCATTCTGTTTTTATGAGAAGGAATTACTCTCCTATTGTAACCCTGGTCGTATACCTATATTGAACGGAGTGGTTATAAGGATCTGTATTTCAATCAGATTGGGTCGTATAGGCCTTATACATATTTTGATAATGTTCATTTTACAGTTTATTCATGACCAATTTATGAACAATTTAGAGAGAGTTATGGAAAATAATGGTGATAGCAATATTAATCTTTCTTCCCTTTCCTTTATGGTTTATATATTTTTCAGAATCTTCACAAGTACAATGTCTAAAGTGGCGAAACATAGGTCGGCACTGCCACCAAAAAACTCTATCTAAAACCTCATCATCCTCAAAAACACCACCCAGAAAGAGGCAACGCATGCATATTCATGACAACAGAAGCACCGAACCAGTGGCGACATCTAGCATAGAGTTCGTGAACAACGGGCAATCGGTACAACCCTCTGGTGGCGCAGATGTCAATAGTGGCATGGTCCAAACTATTGTTGATCAAATAATGTCAAAAACTTCGGACATGGTGGCTACAGCTGTGGCTCAGACAACGGACAAGTTCAAAGCTGACATGAACATGCCTCAACCAACAAGTGCGAGCCCCATTACCATTTCAGCTCTCACACAATCCAGCAACACAACAGATGAGGCTACGACATCACCTGATCATGAAGGGTGTGCTACCAGTGATGACGGACATATCAGTGATAGTGTGCAGGACTTGCCAGATACAACAGCTGCTATTCGGGGTCAAGGTAACTCCGGTCACCTGTGAACTCAAACTTTACCATTGGGTTTCAATGTTTCTAATAAAGTTCGGAACGAAATTTTTAACAACGAATTTGTGGAATTTTCTTCACTTTTGTTTCCTCTCGGTGAGAATGATACACAGTTCAATATAACAATGAAAGGAAATAGAGGGTTCGGGCTGACTGCTCAAATCAAATCCAAAGAAAAAATGTTTAATACTCACTGGAACTAGGCGTTCGATATCTTTGTTTCTATTCATGTATCAAAATATCCAAATGAGATTCAAGGTTTGCTGAAATATGGAAACACCTATGGATTTCAGGCAGCGCATTATTATGATGAAAATTTTAGAAATTTGCGCTTCATACAATCATTACCTTGGGTCACAACTCACAACGAGTTGTGGCGCTTAGCATCTCTGAAAGGCAATAATCATGCATCAACCTTCCAAAACAAAACACAAAATTTTCGTGGCAAACACTTCCATAAAAGCAAACAGTCCGGGAAAAATTCCAGTCGTAACCATCCCTTTCGGCGTAATGACAACATATGCACAGGCTCAAAAGGCTTTTGTTGGTCTTACGAACGTGAGGGAAAACGTCAACAACCTGCAGGATCATGCAAATTTAAACATGAATGTCATCTCTGCGGGAAAAAAAGAATCTGGAAAATATTATGAAACTGTTAATTTCTGAAAGAGATGTTGGGGCAAGTTTGGTTCCTAGTTATGGTTGTTTGTCAATTTTGAGTCATTGTGTAATTAATAATGAAAATTTATCTTTTGTTAACAGAAATTATGGAAGTCCAGGCGGATGTGGATTTAACTTCCCCATCAACATCAGATCAGTTTGTTTGTTTGTTTGATTAATTAACGTCCTATTAACAGCTGTGGTCATGTAAGGACGGCCTCCCATGTATGCGGTGTGTTGCGTGTATACTGTTTATAGTGCTATATCACTGAAGCATCACATCAGCCTTTGAACACGAAACAACTAGAAACTCCAGAATTGGATGAAGATTTAATACCCGATATCACCGGAATAGATGAAGAAGAGGAGGAGTATGAGCCAGTACCCAAAAAGAGAAGGATGCAAGCACGTCAGCCGTCAGTGAGGCAGAAGTGGACTAGTGAGGAAGAGCAGGAATTAAAAAGCTTGTTCAAGCAAAATTTCAAAGATGATAAACTGCCAGGACAAAAGTCAATAGAATCCATGATGAGAAAAAGCAAATTGCAAAAAGACCAAATTCATAATTCATTTGCGCAAAAGAAACAAAATCATGTTGCTTAGTTTCTTTTTGATAATCAAACTCAAAGGATCAAATCTTTGAATATCTCACTTGACTGCTCAATAACCAAACAGATGGAGACTTTATGTCTGTTGGGTTGAATGGCTACCAAGTTTAGTTGAATGCATTTTTCAAATGCATGTAAATTTATTTTGAGTAAGTAAAATAAACCCACATAAAAGGGCTTTAGTATTTTACTAGTTATCTCGCCTTCGACAGTAATAAACATCCAATTGAACTGAAACTTTGCCAAAAACTCTTGGGTCACTCACAACATACGTACAAATACTGCATATTTTCGGGTTAAAGTCAACTTTAATTGTCAATTTGTCAAAAGAACTTCCAACATATAAATTCACTAAGCAAGAAAGGCAAATCATAATTACGAGTAATTCTTGTTTTTAGGTCATCTGTTTCGTCCACCATGTGATATACTTTTCACATTTTGAACTTCTTCTCAAGTTCTAACTGAAAGTTGCATAAATGATCCTGATATGGTCCCGACCAAGTGTTGTTATTTTTTGGGTCGATCTGATATCCAAGATGGCCGTCACAGCCGCCATACATAGCACATCGTGGGGTCTATTTATATATAAACTTGTGGGTTGTCTTGTCCATTGCATTGTGAGGTTATTGTCCAAGGCATTGTTGGGTATTGAAGCGATCTATCTTAAATTTCCTGTGCAGGTTCCTAGTTAGTTGTGCATATTGCATTTTGGGACCAATCGGTCAACAAGATGGCCGCCAGGCAGCCATCTTGTATTTTGATAGTTAAAGTTTGTTACCACTATTTCAGAGAACGTACAGAAGGCATCTCTCTCAGATTTCAAATATAGGCTCCCCTCGGGGTCTATTTTTGCATATTTCATTTTCGGACCGATCTGTGAACAAGATGGCCAAGGGTGCCATCTTTGAATTTGATAGTTGAAGATTGTTACCGCTATTTTTCATAAAGTACAAAAGCGATATGTCTCAAATATCATAAGCAGGTTCCCCTAGGGGTCTTGTTGTGCACAATGCATTTTCGGACCGATCGGTGAACAAGATGGCCAACAATCTGCTATCTTCGATTTTGATAGTTGAAGTTTGTTACCGTTATTTCTCAGTAAGTAATGAAGCAATCGGTCTGAAATTGTATGTGTAGGTTTCCCTAGGGCCCCAGTTGTGCACATAACATTTTGAGACTGATCATTTCACAAAATGGCCGACTGGCCACCATCTTGGATTTTGATAATTGAAGTTTGTTGCTGCTATTTCTCAGAAAGTACTGAAGTGATATGTTTCAAATTTCTTATTCAGGTTCCCCTAGGGGCCTAGTTGTGCATATTGCATTTTAAGACCAATCGGACGACAAAATGGCTGACAGGTAGCCATCTTGGAATCTGATAATTGAGTTTGTTACTATTATATATCATAATAGTAACAAAGGACTTTTCTCAAATTCCATATGTTGTAATATGTAGTAAAAGTTTGAAAAGCAGAAAAAAAGAGCCCTCTTTTGTCAGACGTAGATCATTCTTTGGTGGGCGCCAAGATTCCTCTGGGATCTCTTGTTATTCAATGTTTTAAATAGAAATTTGTAAAGAATTTACTTTTGAATTGTACACGTAATACTAATTTATATATAAATACATGCTGTTATAGTAGAAAGAATAACTGGCACCGATAATGTTCTAGGAGGTGCAACTGTATATGTATCTTTTGATCCCTCTGTCGATCCTAAAAATAGCAGTAGAAATATGTAATATTTTCATGCATTAACAATCTTTACTTTCGTCTAATCTGGTATTGGTTCAAACATTTTACCCATTGGTTATACAGTTCACTTAAATACAGTCATTATTAATAATTATTTACAGTTGAAAAGTGATTTTATCAGGTCCTGTAACTCTTGCGAAATATTGACGGATTTTGACCAGTATCACACTCGACTGAGATCCTTCTGATATAAAGCAATATACATAATTTTGTTAAAAATCGCATAATAAATTACAAGAGTTATTGATCAGTAACCAAGAAATAATCTGAAGTTCTCCATACTCTTGCAAATATTGACAGATTTTGACCAGTCCATATGTCCTATATCTCGAGCCTTATACAACATTTGGTTAAAATCGGATAATAGATATTAATGTTATTGCAATTTAACGACTTTAAAGTATCGTAACTCTTGTAAATATTAACGGATTTTTTACCAGTATCGAACCAATCCGATATATCATTGATATAAAGCAATAAAACCAATTCGGTTGCAATCGAACAATAAATACTAATGTTATCGAGTGGAAGCCATGGATTTATCTGGTTTGAAAATTTTAAAGTGCCGTAACTCTCACAAATTTACGGATTTTGACCAGTATCGAACACATCTGAGATCTTATTAAAATAAAGCAGTATACCACGTTTGGTTGATATCGGACAATAAATACTTAGTTATCACATTAAAACCGTTTTAATAGGACATAAATCTACTGAGTTAAAGTAATGATAGTTGGTTTTGTTTTTTATTCTGTGAAGATATGGGTCCGCCAGCAGTTCTCAAAAGGCGTCATACCAAAGTTGAGAAGAATATCTTACCTGTGATAACGATGAAGAATCATGAAGGAGGGGGACGACTTCAAATTAATAAGAAATTGGAAGAGATGACGAAAGAGGAATTGGAACGACATGTTGAGAAGATAACAGGGGGTATGTCGTCGGAGATTTTAGAGATGGTACGAAAAAACGCTTCCCGGGAAAACATGGAGATCTTGTTAACGGATTGGTGGGTGGAGCTATGGTTTAAAGTACGGAACAATATGTAGATATGCTAGGCATTGGGGGCTAAGCTTAAAAACCTCCTGGTCAGAAGGCCAGATAGATTTAAGTTTGCTTGTTACGTTAATTCTAGACATATAAATGTCGGGTTAGGTATCAATGAATTCAATTTATGGTGCGAGTAAACTTCAATCTGATTAAAATACAGATCCTTATTACCTCAACCACCACCAGAGAACTTCTTGAAGGAAGATCTCTACCTTCGTAAGCGTTGGCGACGCGTGCAATATCTGCTGAAGCAATTTTGGGGACGTTGGAGGAAGGAATATCTTGCACAAATCTCTCTAAGACAAAAGTGGCATGAACCGCGTCGGAAAATTTCTTGTGGAGACATAGTGCTTGTGAAGGATGTTGACCTGCCTCGTAATCATTGGCCACTCGCAAAGGTCATTGAAGCGTATCCAGATGATGACGGACTCGTGGGAAGAGTCAAAGTGTCAATGGGACTTCGAAATTCAACATCACCTTCAATCCTTGAACGCAGCATACACAAACTGGTGTTACTTGTCGAGAATTAAGTACAAACAGCTTAAACATGTGTAGTGAACATTACTTGATATTTTACTTATTGAACTATTGTTATGTTTGTTTGTTGAGTTTGACTCATACTATGTATGATGATGTGAAATCAGAAAACGTCAAGTGGTTAAATAGAATATTTTGTGCATGAATGGGTGGGTGTGTGCTTGGTGGTTTGCTGATATTAACTATACCGATCTCTTTGATGTAATAATTAAAAATACTGACCTCATTAACTAAGTGCTCATGGCATGCACTATTAACAACAAATGCGGTGTACATGTCGTGTTGTGGAGACTGCGGGAGAGCGGATCTGTTTCATAGTCGCTTTATAATTTATCCTCCTCAAGTTCTCTCAGTAGATTTAATATGACACAATATATAGGTAAATCTTAATATAATCAGCATGTGTCAGCAAAAAATTAAGTTGATCAATTATGTGTCCAGTTCTTGATGTCAGAGCTTGTAAAACCTGTCCCTTTACTTTAAAATCGTGATTTACCACTTTAAGAGTGACGAACTAGAGTCTATTTGGGCCTCTTTTACTTTCGTAACAAACATCCTTCTGACCAGGAAGGGATTAGGCATGTTCTAGGGACTTCGGCCAGGTCACTGACTCGTCTATTTTTCGTTAACAAACAGACATTTTAGATTAGGCATGTTCTATCCTTCATGACTTCGGCCACTGGACTGCAGGGATGGGATGGGACCCAGCATCATAAACATTGATTGCACATGTACATGTAAACATGGCTGCTAAAAGGTCGGAAATCTATTTGGGATGTTTCAAATTCCAATTTTTATAAGAAAGATGTCAGAACTAGAGATTTAGAAAGACACGTTCAGTGGTAAGTACGTGTGTATATAGCCTAGGTGTAGATGTTGTATCATTCTTTTGTCAAATAAGAAACAATAAGTGTGCTGTTATGAATGGTTTTCTGTCATTCACACATTGTCATGTATCATATACAAGCAAAGTTTTTGTTATAAGTTTATCTCGCTTTTTTTTTACATTTTTAACGGTTAATCACATCAATGATAAACTAAAACATCTGCGATCTTACTACCCACGGGAGCTCCTGGGAAAGGTCACCATATCCAAGGAATTTTATTCTTATTTTAACTAGTTCAAAGAAAGTCTCATTGCCAATACACTTGGTCATTTGTGTTGAAGTAGTCTTTCAGTTGAAAAGAAAACATGTATTAGCTAGATAGCAGAAAATTTCTGTTATATTAAGTTTTACAATACTTTGTTCTAGTCCAGTCATCAATTTATTATGATTGTTTAATTGTATGTTTCAGTAAATCGTGATCTATGAACAACACCCACACAACATGTATTTGTTGTCAGATATGGAAATCATTTGTTTGATTAATTAACGTCCTATTAACAGCTATGGTCATGTAAGGACGGCCTCCCATATATGCCGTGTGCTGCGTGTATGTTGTGCGTGTTTTGGGAGACTGCGGTATATTCATGTAGTGTCTTCTTGTATTGTGGAACTGTTGCCCTTTTTATAGTGCTATACCACTGAAGCATGCTGCCGAAGACGCCAAGCAACACATCCTACCCGGTCACATTATACTGACAACGGGCGATCTAGTCGCCCCACTCCCTGTATGCAAGAATTGGGTCGACTGAGCAATCTAGTGAAGGACCTGGAGTAAAATCCAGGGAGATAATTGGATCAGCGTTGGAAAGGGTGTAAAACGAAAATTAGACGCAAAATCCTATGACATGAAAAACGAAGCATGGTAGAGATTGAGAAGGGGGTGAAGTCCAAGAAACAGATCGCTGCTGATTTTGGTATTCCTGCATTTTAGGACCGATCTGTTAACAAGATGGCCACCATGCCTCAATCTTGGATTATACTACTTTGTACATACATATGTATAAATTTCCTTACCTCTAAAACCCTGAGGAGGCAGCTACAGTCATGGGTCATCATACCCAGAAATGGTGACCCCCACATGTAGTGTTACTATGTGTATCCATGTGGTGACCTTTGAACCTTTATAGTCCCGATCCATGAGGAATAGCCCTGCAGGTAGGGCGTTAGAATTGTACCTGCTGCCCCTATTGCATGATCGTTCGTAAAAGGCGACTAAATTTAGGATCTTATCTTTTCTTTTCTTCCTAACTGACTTTATCTTTCCTAATGCCTTCCTTGGCACCGCCTCACTTTTGGCCTTGCGTCGAGCGTTCGCCCCTGTGAGGAAGGCTCTGGGTTCTGTCCCCTGGCCGAGACACACCAAAGTCTATAAAAGTGGTAGTTTCTGCTCCTGCTTAGCGCTCAGCAAACGGGGAGTGGGACGACTGGTTCGCCCGTTGTCAGTATAATGTGACCGGGTGGGGTGTGTTGCTTGGTGTCTTCGGCGGCATACTTCAGTGATATAGCACTATAAAAAGGGCAACAGTTCCACTATACAAGAAGACACAACATGAATTTACCGCACTCTCCCAAAACACACACCTTGCACAACATACACGCAACACATCGCATACATGGGAGGCCGTCCTTACATGACCATAGCTGTTAATAGGACGTTATATAATCAAACAAACAAACAAACCTCCATGAGGAAGCATATGCACAAATAATCTTCTACATAATTTGGACCATTCGGTGAATATTTTGGACATCTAAATAAGTGAGGTGTAGTTTTCAACATGCAGTTATACATATTTAAAATGTTAGTATAAATGGGGTTTAAAGTGTATAGCCAGGAGTATAAATGGAAAAAAATGGATTTCTGCATTCTCACGTTGTATTGGATTATAACTCTATAGCAAGTGGCAGCCGAAGGCCGGATCTACAAAAATGCATCCATGCTGTTCGGCAGCACATATAGGTGCAAATACTTGGTTTGTAACCAACCCACCATCTACAAGTTAGCTTAAACTATAAGCTTTAGTCAGTTCAGTTTGCAGCTCATTACCAGTCATGGTAGCAAGTATTTCATCAACAATAGTTTTAGTTCAGTTTCAAGTTGCAGCCCCGGGGTGTTACATTCCTGATTCATTGAATATTTACACTTATAGCCCCTACACGTTGGGGAGCCAGTTAGTAAGCTATATTATCATACTTAGCTCCTACCAATTAGTCAGTATAATGTGACCGGGTGGGGTGTGTTGCTTTGTGTCTTCGGCGGCATGCTTCAGTGATATAGCACTATAAAAAGGGCAACAGTTCCACTATACAAGAAGATACAACATGGATATACCGCAGTCTCCCAAAACACGCATCTCTCACAACATACACGCAACACACAGCATACATGGGAGGCCGTCCTTAAATGATAGCTGTTAATAGGACGTTAATTATTCAAACAAACAAACAAAAGGATACTTAACTGGTTAATTAAAATTTATTTAATTAGCCCCTACCAGTCGGGGTAACCATTTGGTAAGTTTAAGCACCTATATATATATATAGCTACCGGTTCGAGTACTCAATTGCTAATGGATGTTAGCCTCTATTTCAAATTAGCCCCTACCAGGCTGCAGTCTGCGTACTTGGTTGCTAATTTATATTAGCCCTTACCAGTTGGTGTATTCAGTAATTTATATTAGCCCCTACCAATCGGGGTAACCAGTTGGTAATTAGTATTAGCCCCTACCAGTCGGGGTAACCTGTTGGTAAGTTATATTAGCCCCTACCAGTCGGGGTAACCTCTTGGTAATTTATATTAGCCCCTACCAGCCGGGGTTCTCGGTTGGTACGTTATATTAGCCCCTACCAGTCGGGTACTTCCGATCAGTTGTAATTTATATTAGCCTCTATCAGTTGGGGTACTCGATTGATATCTTATATTAACCCCTATCAGCTCGGGGTACTCATTTGTGATTTATTTTAACCGCTACGGGATTATTAAATTGGGTAATTATATAAAACCCCATACCAGTCGGGTAATCAATTGGTAGCTTATATTAGCCCCTATCAGTCGGGGTAACCAGTTGGTGATTTAATATTCATAAATCCGGTGACATTCTACAATCGCAGTTTATCTTATGACTTAATAATTATTATAATTGTTGTTTCGATGAGCAGAACAGACAACAAGGAGGCCAGCAGCAGTAAGGCAGCTGCAGTTAACAGTATATCTAGTGCTAAAATTTCAAAAGGCACAGGATCTAAAGAAAAAAGCCAAAAAGACCCCAGCCTCAACTATTCAAGTCAAGAGAGATACCAACTGACGATAGAGACACCCAACTATTGGTGGCCTCCATTACCAAACAGGTGTTAGAACAATTAAATTCGAGTACACATTTGACGATGAGGAGGAGCGTGAACATTCCCTAGACGTACACGTGAGAGAAAACGCACTCGATCAACACAAAAGAAATCACGAAGGGAGACGTGGACTCAAGTCTCCTAGAGGTACGCCGTCTGAGACGGACCAGTGACATTAGCATTTGTCCCCCCTGGCCGAGACAGACCATAAGTCTATCAAAGTGTAGTTTCGCTGCTCCTGCTTAAGCGCTCAGCATACAGTGAGTTGTGGGACGACTGGTTAGCCCGTTGTCAGGTATAATGTGACCGGGTGGGGTGTGTTGCTTGGTGTCTTCGGGCGGCATGCTTCAGTGATAATAGCAACTATAAAAAGGTCTCGCAACAGTTCCACTAGACCAAGAGGACACAAACATGAGTATAACCGCAGTCTTCCAAATCATAGCACCTCCCACAAAACTTACTCGCATCACATAGCATATATAGGGGGCCGTCCTTACATGACCATCAGCTGTTAAAAGGACGTTAATAAATCCAATACAAACAAAAACAATATTTTGCAACGCAAATAATATTAAAAATTTAGCAAAATTGCTGGCCCCAATCCAAGGACATCAGTGGCATCTGTGAGTCCATTCATCTTACAAAGCATCAGGATAGGTTCCCAATTCCGATTATTGAAAAAAAGAAATCGGGCACAATCCATTCTGCATTATGGTAAGCAATTTATGTAGAGAAATTCCGAAAGGATTCCCACATGGAATTAAGCATGGAGAAATTACATGCGCGATGTTGGCTGCCAGAAAAGACCGGGGATGCCTGGTTCATTTACGACCAGCGTGTGAGGGCAGAGATAGAAGTATCTGACTTTCCCGGGGGTCAGTTTACATCATGAGTTCTGGGTCATGGCTAACACTCCATATCAAAATTACTCCAACAGTAGTCAGGCTTTTCGCGGGAAAGGGGCAGGGAGATTCCGTGGACGAAACATGAGAAACAGAATTTTAACATATATTATTGTAGAAAAAACACCAGACCTCTAACATCGGACAAAATAAGACCTTTCAACCAGTGAGTGAAAACTGCAAGGACCTCATCAACAATATGTCAGCAGTCCTACCAAATGCTGTGCTGTGTAAAGGTAAATTTGTTTGTTTTGTTTGTTTGAGTTTTACGGCCCATCGACAACTAAGGTCATTTAGAGCCGAACTACAAGGCAGGCATTAATATTAGGATATAAACTGTATCTAAAAGATCAGGATAAGAAAAGGGCAAGTAAAAACTAAAACAAAATTGTAAATGTTGATTTAATAAAAAGAATTACATAGGATAAAATAGTTTTGGCTAAAACACATGAGAAATCTCATGCACAATGTTGACAAAACGATGATTGTTGCGTTGATATGCATATAAGATGAGATGAGAAAACGTTCAAATTTTGTTAAAAATGCCGATCTCTTTGAGATCATTGAAAATACAATTATGTCTCACGGCATGAAACAATGTGTACATGTCGGAGACATCATAGTACTTATCTTGTATGTGTTTAAAATCAATACGATGCAATAAAATATGCTCCACTGTGAGAGGACAATCACATGCATGGCATGTGGGAGGATCCTCCCCTCTCAATAGATAGGAATGTGTAAAATATGTGTGTCCAATTCGGAGCCGAGAGAGAACAACTTCCTCTCTGCGGTCTCTCCGACTGGACAGATTAGGATTAAGTGTAGGTTGTATTTTAAACAGTTTATTGTTTGTTTCGGTAGACCACCTTTGTTGCCAATGGTGTTTAATGGCTGACTGAATGTAAGGTTTGATGTCGGTGTAAGGTAGTTTCAAATCTGTTTGTGCTAGGCGAAGAGCAGTCTTAGCTGCTTTATCGGCCTTTTCATTCCCCTTTATACCCACATGGCTGGGAATCCAGAGATAAGTAATTTGAGTTTTAGAAGATAATCGAAATGTTCGGATCAAAAGATTTTGGATTAATGTGTTTCTAGGGTTTCTTGATTTCAAAGCCTGAAGAACCGAAAGAGAGTCGGAACAGATAATTGCCTTTTCAATGCGGTGTTCTTCGATATGGTCAAGTGCCAGACCGATAGCACATGCTTTCGCAGAGAAAATGGAGGCAACATCCGGGAGTCGGATAGAGGAACAGTGATTAGATGTACAGCATGCTGCCGCAACATTATCACCATCTTTTGATCCGTCAGTGTAGATCTGAACATGGTCAGGGAAAGCCCTAATGCACTCCCGAAAGGAGGATTTGTGTTCTTCGGGTAATGCACTGATTTTGCTCCCATGTAGAGATAAATTGATATCAGGTATTTGAATGAGCCAATGTGGTACATCCGATTGAAATAAAATAAAAATCTTTATTACTGCTCAGAAGTTATTTATTTGTTTGTTAAAAGCAAATTTTGATCAAAATGATGTACGTTAAATATGTTTACTAGCTAAACAATTATCAGAGGTTAAGCAAGCTGTCATTTCCTTATCAGTTCAAACGGACATACTTTTATCTTCCTGGTTTCAAATCTAACATATGGTTGGTTGGTTTGTTATCAAATGAATTTTATGTAAGATAAGGATATACCGGTTCCTTGTAATTCACGGTATAAATATCGCATTGCTCAAATACAGTAAAATTAACTCTGTAACCAATGAAGTATCTTAATTGCTAACTCGATTGGTCCTGGTAATGCCTCTGTTGAATTATCTGGCCTAAGAAGAGATATTTTAGTGCCTTCAGTCTGGATTAAAATACGAGATCCTTAATAATCTGACCATCTGATTGTTATAAAACCAAACGAAAAATGGAATATGGTAATGCTTTTTAGGTTTGTTTTTGTTTGATTTATTAAACGTCCCACTTTAACAGCGTAACGGACATTGTAAGGACGGCCTCCGCATGTATTGAAGCGGTGAGTTGCGTAGTAAGTGTTGTGCGAGGTGAGTTTACTGGGAGACTGTCGGTGATGTTCGTGTAGTGTCTTCCTTGTATAGTGGCAAACGTGTTGCCCTATTATAGTGCGTATATCACTGAGCAATGTCCGCAGTATCCATAAAACACGCACCTCGCACAACTACACACAAATCACAAGCACCACGACCCCATGACCCGGTCACATTAAACTGACAAACAACTGAAGTAATTCACGGTATAAATATCGCATTGCTCAAATACAGTAAAATTAACTCTGGAACCATGAAGATTACATTGCTCTCGATTGTCCTGGTAGCCTGTTTATTATCGGGTAAGAAAGATATTTTTAGGCCTTCAGTCTGATTAAAATACAGATCCTTATTATCACACTCTGATTGTTATTATCACTACGTTGAAGGAATGGTAATACGGATCTGTTTCAATCAGACTGCGATTTCTTGTTTGTCCTTTCCATTTTACATATTGTATGCTTCTGGTTCGTGGTTAAAACTATGAAATCTTATATTTTGTTTTAATGTAGGTTTAGCATACAAAAACGCCAATATTTAGTAATTCATCTCTGGAATCCTTATACGCCAAATTATTATCGTTAGAAATTTAGGAACAAAATGTTAAAGATTTAAAAGATTACATAAAATGTAAGCCATTGAAATAAAAGTGTATATGGTGTCCTACGAACATTAAAAAGTATGGGGTACATTATTAACAAAAGGGCGAGTTTATTAAGAGGAGGTGTAAACCAGTGGATGGGGTGTTTTATGGGAACAACATACACTAGAATTCGCGATTATACAATTTTCACACATAACCAAGAAGGAAATCCTTACATAAAGCTGTTTCTCTATAATGTTTAGTTATCATATTGATCATTGTCTCAATAAATTTAAAATTACTTGACCAGCATCCTCTTTCTGACCTTCATTCAAGGTCAAAGGGGTTTAAAATTATTTACTTTTACTCGATCCTCAGCATAGGCTGTATAGACTTTCTGCATTTATATTTTGAATTTTACTTGGTTTAATCATAAATGGTTATGGTTTCATTTACAGGTGCATTAAGCACATGTAGCAGTCCGTTTTGTGTATACAGTCAAGGCCGATGTGTATGTAACTACAAGCGATTCGTGAGAGAGGCTGTACGACAACTATCTTCACACCATGGAGGTAATGGTGGCGACAATCATGTAGCCAAGCGACAGTATGATTATCGACCATCGCCTATTTGTCATCACCACCAGCTGTCCGCCATCTTGTTGAAACGACAATACGACCTTCACAACAACGAATGTTAAATCTAGTGTTAGCTCAATATATTAAAAATCAAAATTTTAACGTTATACAAATTGTCTGTTATTATTGACATTTTGGTCAGTATTGTATTATAAGCCCATCGGTCATTTAGGGGCAAACTTTAAAGAATGTTGCCATTCTGAAATTAGGAATGGCGTTCTAAAAAGACGTTGTCGTCATGGGTGTTGAAGTTTCTAAATTGTAAAAAAGTTTTCATTCTGATAATAAAATGAAATACGGACATCATATGTTAACAATAATCAAAGGAAGATGGAGGAGCTGTGCTTGAGAGATGTGGGGAAGTACATAAGGGATCTCACTGGAGAGCCTTTATCTCAACTTCCCTGGGAAAGAGGAGTATGATATACAGGCAGCTAGGGCCAAGTAATTTGAGTTGTAGAAGATAATCGCACAATACAACAGTGAGGCGATTGTGAAATAATCTCTGGATATATCTTCCTGTAAGACCTGTTTTAGGTACTTTCAATTTTACTTCGCGAGTGTGAGATAATCCCTGAATATATCATCCTGTAAGAATGTTTTAGGTTCTCTCAATTTTACTCCGCGATTTGTTTGTGAAATATTCCCTGGATTATCTTCCTGTGAAGACCTGTGTTTTAGGTACTCTCAATTTTACTCCGCGATTGTGAAATAATCCTGGATATATCATCCCTGTAAGACCGTTTATGGTACTCTCAATTTTACTCGCGAGTGTGAATTAATCCAGAATGGATTCATCTTCCTGTAAGACCTGTTTTAGTACTCTCAATTTTACTTCGCGAGTGTGAAATTAATCCCTGGGATACATCTTCCTGTAAGACCTGTTTTAGGTACTCTTCATTTTACTCCGCGAGTGTGAAATAATCCCTGGATATATCTTCCTGTAAGAGCTGTTTTAGGTACTCTCTATTTTAACTCACTCGCGAGTGTGAAATAATCCTGGATTATATCTTCCTGTAAGAGCTGTTTTAGGTACTCTCTATTTTTACTCCGCGAGTGTGAAATAATCCTGGATATATCTTCCTGTAAGACCTGTTTTAGGTACTCTCAATTTATCTCCAAGCAAAAATCATGGCAATCCACTGAAATAAATGTGAATATTGAGATTACTTGAGACACTTTAGATCTAAAGATACGGGTCGAGTTAAAAACGCAATGGTCCAGAATCGATATCCACTCAACCACGGCTAGAAAACAAAGATACATGCAAGTCCAGAATCGGTCAGTTTCATTATCAGATGGTTAAGAACAAACCTCTGCAGAACCAGTAAGGAGATTAAGTACTTAGCCAAAACAAACTACTGACAGAGACTAAGATTAGTTGGGTTTTTTTTTTTTATTTAACGGCCCATCGACAGCCAATGTAACTTCAGGACAAACTATCACCTGCGACGGTACAGAATTGGTCGCGGATTTTGACCAGGTTACTTGGGCCCTCAATAACTCTAAGCACTCCTATGCCACTGAACTTATATTTGGCTTGAAAGACAAAGTTTGCAAGAGAAACAAATTAATCAAAATAGCAGCTTCTGCATGGTCGAGACTGCAATTTATTTGTTAGTTGTGTTGTTATTATTAATTACAGTAAGCACAGTGTTTTTGGAAAAACCAACAGGAAATCTTTATTTTATTTTTCTCCTTATTGTCACTCCTCACATCACCTCGAGCTTTCAACTCTGTTGGGGAAGATTCTGGGGTGTTATGCGGGACCTTGTGTCCTGTTGAACAACAATATGTTTGTGTTGTGCAGGGCCTTGTGTCCGGTTGAACAACAATATGTTTGTGTTGTGCAGGGCCTTGTGTCCGGTTGAACAACAATATGTTTGTGTTGTGCTGGAGCTTTTGTGCAGTTGAATAACAATATCTGAAATGGAGAGACATAGTTCGCTTGTCACCTTTTTCGTTTCAGATTCAATAGGACAAATGCGGAGGTCTAGGCGAAGGGCTGCAGTAAACCACAGCTTAATTACTGCTAGGAATGTTGCTTCAACAGTAGTGATTACCTCTGCTCCTGCTCCAACAGAGGGAACAGTGACTGCCTCGGCAATAGTAGCTGCCCCAAATTTTCCTTCCACAAAGGACATTGAATAGGAGCTGCTTAATCAAATGTTGGCAAAAGGCCATATAGCAGCAAAATGAGGCTTTTCAACATGTATCAGCAAATAATATGGTGCCTGCTCAAATATCTTCATCTCAGCCTGCTCAAATTTACTCATCTCAGCCTGCTCATATATCTTCAACTCCTCCTGCTTTGAACCCTTCGACTTCTGGAACACCTGCCTCTCAGACCCTTCAATATTCAGTCGCCCATTCACAATGTTTTAGATAATATTACAGGTACCAGTTATGTTCATTTACCAGCACCAAATTCATATAACAGCATTTCCCGGCACCTTGACTTGCATGTTGACGCTATAATGAGGGCAAAAATCATGAATCATTGAGTTTGGCTCCCTGTTATCTACTTCATCTCATCCGGACCAGTTCCGTATATAGGTGAATGGGGATAATTTATCTCTGGTTCCTAGTTCAAAACCATTTCAAATAAAATCCATTAAACAATGGCTCCAGGCATTCCATTTTTTTGTTTCGGTTTTCGTTCAGGCCCATCCATCTAAAACTATCAGCTTAATGAAATATGCTGACACTATTCAGACCTTAGCAAGGTGCTCGGAATTTGCTGCTGCCATGTTTTACGATTCGTATTTCAGAAAATGGTTACAAGTTAACCATGGGATGAAATGGGATGAACTCAATAATGAGTTGTATATGCATGCATTAGGGATTGTCAAAATGTTAATAACTTTTGGTGATAAAAAGACATTAAAAGCTTATATTCATTCGTGAGAAAGAAAAATATGGCACATATGATTTTAAAAAGTTGATGGAGTAGAGTTATACAGAAATTGGATTATTGAAATGGCGGGTAATGAATTTGACTAAGAGAATCTAATGGCACTCCACTTAATCGTCTGCATTGTACCAGTGGACTTCTACAGAAGATAACGAGAGACGAGGATCTAACTTTTGATAGTTGTTTCAGCCATCATGGTGATCAGTTCCGGCTCCAGACAAAGACCCGACATCCACGCTCTAGATTACCATTGTTGTTATCCTGCAACAGCTCATCCACCACAGTTAGTCAAGCAGAAATAGAGTCTGATCGAAATACAGATCTTTATAACCACTCCAATTCAATACAGATTTGTTTGATTCCGATTAAACAAGACCTATAATGGTGTTCCATTCCAGTAGTCCTGGAAGCATTTTTTTGTTTGTTTGATTGATAAATTTGAATAATTATATTTATCGTCCTAATTAACAACTATGGTCATTTTAAGGACGGTGGCCTCCCATGTATGCGATGTGTTGCGTGTATGTTGTGCGAGGTGCGTGTTTTGGGAGACTGCAGTATATTCATAAATAGTGGAACTGTTTGCCCATAGTTGCATATCGCTGAAGCATACGTCGAAAAACCAAGCAACGACATACAAGTATTATACTGAAAATCAACGACATAAAATATTTAGCATCACCATCTATACATTGTTATTATCTTTTAGATGTAGACTTTAGAGAGTAAAATCACAAAGTAGACCAAAGAAGCATAGCACACCTAAATGATTTGATATAAATTGTGGGATTTTGTATTAATTATGTTATACATACTTCATACAAATTATGCTGATCGATTCAAATCAAAACTTTTAAGTATCAATTACAGTAATCAATAGAGATATATGAAACTTAAAATAATAAACAATCCAATTAAAATCATATTATTTTGTTCATAGCTTTGCTTACTACGTACTAGTTGCCTGAACATCTGAATCTGCGGTGTACCTCATTCAGTTGACCCAGAGATTTTTGAATACTCCTTTATAGACATCAGCGAGAAGCTGCAATAAAGAAGGGATCATGTGTGAAGAGAGACGGCAAAAAGATAGCATATTACCTTCTGTCAATCTTCTTCAAAAAAAGTAATATTAACTAATGTCACTCCAAGTTTGTGTTTGTCAGGTGTGTCTGAAGATGTTGTAGAGGATGTAGCTGCTTATGTCAGTAGGTGCGAGTTAGGGTCAGATCTAGAGTGTAGGCAGCAGGTCTCAGGTTTCATGGCTTTTGCTAAGGTTCAGGTAGAGTCAAATAGTGAGTGTTTTAGTAGTCAAAGGGATTTAGCTAATTGAGCAATTAGGTGTAGAGATACATTTCCTTTGTTGGCTGCGGCTGCTGAGCGACTCCTTGTACCCGTCTCTACTGTGGACTGTCTCAACATATAGGAATGTGTAACATGTGTGTCCAGTTCAAAGCCAAGAGAGAACAACTTCCTCTCTGCGGTCTCTCTGGTTGGACAGTTTAAATCCAAATCACTTTGGTATTTTAACTTCAGAAGTTTTGAAAATGTGTTTCAAAGATGGCGGCTGAAGATTCTAGTGGCCATCTTGGATTTTGATTTTGTTTGTTTGATTAATTAAAGTCCTATTAAGAGCTATGGTCATGTAAGGACAGCCTCCCATGTAAGCGGTGTGTAACCCATTTTGGGCTTTATTTTTCGTAAATTTTAATCATAGTTGAGTGAATTTAGTCTGAAGCAATGGTAGAACGTCGTCGTATACATATAATTGGCCTGTAGGAATGAGTATTACAACTAGTATTACCACCCCACCCTCTGTAAGCGCCTCTGATGTGTATAGGTCTTCTAGGGATGTGTGTACAACTACGCAAGCTTTGGGTAGTAGGTTCGAGTCGGGGAGTCCGAGTAAATTCTACAGTCGGGAAGATATATCTGGCCCTATTAACGACACTGGGGCTAGACCGAAAACTGTCTCGTATGGAGACCATACTAAAGTAAAGGGTAGCTCTAGGCCTCCTCCTCCGCGTCCCCCTCCTCCTCAACACATTTCTAGTTATGGGGAGGGACATCAGTACGGGGCTGTTAGCTATTTGGAGTCGGGTGATGATAGTGTGTTTGTAACCGATGATACCCCTCAGTCACAGTATGGGTTAAATCCAAACATAAGGGCCAGCTCTCATGAATATACAGGTCCCAGTGAGATAGGGGAGACAACTCTTATTACTCCATCATCATTGGGTACCCCCTTTAGAACACCCGTAACATTCAACAAGCCTCATGTAGGCTGGGAAAGTAATACTCCTCAGGATAGAAGTCATGGGGAACCCCCTAGGGCTTACAGTGGCAAGGTGATAAATAGGAAACAGAAAGACCCCCAGAACTATGATGGGACAAGTGATTTCAAAGATTTTATCATACACTTTGAACAGGTGGCCCTGTGGAATCAATGGGGAAATTATGAAAAAGCTCAACAGTTAGCAATGAGCTTGCGTGGTCCAGCTCAAAAAGTGTTAGGGACATTGACCTTGGCTCAAATAAATGACTTTGGGAAAATAAGGGACGTCCTGGCTTCTCAATTTGACCCCCCAGGGAGGGAGACTGCCTATAGATGCCAACTTAAGCATAGGTCCCGGAGTAATAATGAAAGCCTAGTAAGCTATGGTAGAGAGTTACGGCGGCTGGCTGGTTTAGCTTTTCCTGGTGTGTCCTCTGAATCCTCAGAAGTGCATGTTATAGATCAATTTATTCATGGGCTAAGCAGTATGGATATGAAGCGCCATGTCCAGTTTCATCACCCAGCTTCTTTGGAGGCTGCAATTACACTAGCCATCGAATTTGAGGCTTTCAATAGAGAGTTAAATACACCTGATAGGAAACCTAAAGCTTTTGTTGATGAGATAGAACAAGGTCAAGTTCAGACTATACAGAGCAATAGTTCCACAGGTGACAAACAAAGTCAGGATTTGGTTACTCTTTTGACTGAAGGTTTTGAGAAAACTAGGAAAGCAACTCACTCGTGCTGTGCGTGGTAGAGGTAGAGGCAGAGGTAGAGGTCAGGGCAGTAGCAAAGGTCAAGGTCAGGCATTTGAGAAAAGGTGTTATCGCTGTGATCAGACTGGTCATTTTATAGCGGATTGTCCACAGTCAGTTTGATCAAAAAAAACTAGTTTCGGTCAACGCTTGAGCCCGGAAAGTTGTTGACCGGGTGTCTCAGCTCCTAGGTGGAGAGTTACCATCTGGTGTAAGATCAGAAGGCTTACTAAGGTTAGCTAAAAATGCTGGTTATTAAAGGTTTGTCTATTTTTAGATGCTACAGTTTGTGGACAAGGTCACGGTATCTTGTGGAATCAGGTTTCTGCGGTGACAAATCCGTTACTGAGGATGTTATATAGTGCTATGGCCAGAGTCCAGTAGGCCGGAGATTGAAAAGCAGGTGGTATTATGGCTGTACTCCGCTTCCCGGTGACAAGTTTAGGCGTGAGGCTGGTAAAGCCAACTTTAAGTTTTAAGTAGCTGATTAATATATGAACAGGAGGCGTGTAGTGGCTAGGTTGGACCAATTGACAGGAATTCTAGGCGTAGATTTCCTGAGTCACCATGGTGGTGAAATCCATTTTAGGGATAAGATCCTCAGGTTGGAGGGTCAGTGTGTCAATTTAGTCACAGAAGGGTATAAAGGATGTGCCCGTATAAGGATGTGTGAAACTGTCTCCTTGCCAGCTAACTCCGAGTGTCATTTTAAGGGCTATATAGAGGGAGCTATTGATAGCTTAGAAGGGATTGTAGAGCCAAACACATATGTAGCAAACCAAGGTTTAATGATGGCAAAAGTTTTGGTACAGACCTCATGTAAAGAGATTAGTCTCTCTGTCATGAACCTCGGTAGAAAGTCTATCAGGTTACAGCAAAATACTATTGTGGGCGACGTGTCCTCGGTAAATGGGGTTCATGAAATAGAAGAAGTTGAGGGAAGCTTAGAACACTACCTGATTATTTAAAGCCAATGGTAAGCCGGTTCTCACCGGAACTGACACCGTCAGAGAAACAAATGGCCACAGATTTGGTAACTGAATATAGTGACATATTCCAAAGTCCAAAGGGAGAGATAGGTCAGACAAAATTAGTTGAACACACAGTAAATACTGGTGACGAGCCTCCAATTAGGAGACATAGCAGTACTGAATGTAGTCCTAATTTGGTCATGCTGGGTCGTGAAGTTTCTTGTCCGTTAGATATCATGGTAGGCTTGCCTCCCGAAACTGAGCAAAGATGTCCCATAGAGTATGTTTCCTGGGTACAGTCAGCCTGATCTGCATTTAAGTTTGTTCATCAGAAGTTAGGTGCTGCTGCAAGTAGACAAAAAATGTACTATGACCATGGCTCAAAACAAAGGGATTTTGATGAAGGAGCATATGTTTGGAGATGGTATCCCCCACTGTTAGTGATAAGTTAGGGCAAGGTTGGACAGGTCCATACAAATCCTTGAGAGACTGACAGATGTCAATTATAGGATACAGAAAACACCTGTGTCGAAACCTATTGTTGTCCATATAGACCATTTAAAGCTATATTTGGGTAGGAGTATACCTGAAGCTTGGGTGGATTTAGATACGGATGCTGTGAATGAGAGTGATAGTGAAGAGTTGAATGGCACCATAGTGAAATCCAGTTCCACAGCAGTCCAAGGGAGATAACTCCCCGAAAAACTAGAGCTGGCAGGAATGTCAAACCCCCTGATAAATATTCACCATAGATCTGAAAAAAAAGAAATATAAAAAAAAAAAAAAAAATCAGTATTGTTTTTATAAAGACATGGTTTCAGTCTGTTTAGTACTAGAGGCACAAAGTTTTTTAAGGAAAAAAGATATACTAAATTAATTAAGCAGTATATGTCCTGCTGTTTGTAACAAAAAAACACGTCATCACTTCATCATATGCGTTTGAGGTACAATATTGTCATTGTGGGCCCCCCTCAAAAACACATTGAACTGAGACATTTTATAGATCATGGATATTCTAGACATCACAGTACCAGGACAGGATGTTGACAACCTGGACACCGATTTGAACCCAGCATGGGAGTCCGGGATGGCTTGCCCAGTCCCAGCCTGTGGGAGACAACGCCCTTTTCAACCAGTGCAGCAATCAGCAATGAGGCTCCACTGGAACCAAATCCATAGGAAGGATATTACATACTTCTGTTGCACTAGATGTCCAGTAAAGTTTGTGCGCAGGAATCAGCTGCTGAGGCATTATGTCAGCCGGCATAAGCTGTCGCAACAGGAGGCTAAGCCTTTATGTGTAGTGGGAAGGCAACTTCCAAATTCTAAATATATAAATCCAGGGGTTTTCAGGATGCCTTTTGTAAAAGTATCTGAGGAAATGGGCCGTCGCCGTGAGGAGGCCGCGCGCCAACGCCAACAGGAAGCTGGTGGTACTTCCACCAGCATATTGACGTCACGGACAGTCAGTGTGGCCCGGGACCAAGAGGTAGTACCTCTTGGTCGGGGTCAAGCGATCATTCGCGATCAGGTCAAATGGCTACGCGGTCGCGCGCCTACACAAGAAGTGTATGCCCCATCAGACATTAACTTTGATATGTTTGAAAATTATTAGCTAAAATGTACATGTATATCCAGTGTGGGGGTTGGTTATTGGACTATATATTGTATTATAATTACATATGCACAGTGCTGTTGTTGTATATAAATGCCTGGTAGCCAAATGTTGTAATTACCTTTATATTGAATTTTTCATCGTAATAGATTATTGGGCATGTAACTAATTCTTGAATCAAATTATTGTTTTAGTAATGAATTAAGTTCCTGCTATATTTATAATTAGTATAATTATAAATTTATTTTGCCTATGTTGACTGAATCCATGAATTGTTTTTGTTAGTAATGGATTCTTCCCATATGGTTTTCTTATATAACTCGATGTTATCTAAAGGGTTGTTGATAAAATTCTTAGTGTACCAGGGCATTATTGTTATACGCTGTGCTTATTATTTTTGTTAAATTTAAGAGAAGATTATTTGTGGTAGACATTTCAGGAATTATATACTCCTGTTCTGTCAGTAATTTGTTGTAAGATTGTGTCAATATCGTTGGCCGTATGGTTGTAAATGGAGTCTAATTTTTGTACACTGTATTTGGATTCCAGGAAAAAAAAATATCTTGAACGTTTGTTTGTAAACATTTTTTTTTGTAATATATTTTTTCAGTATTGGTCCAGTGTGATTGAGTGTGTTGCGAGATTATTTGACATAAGGTTATCACTGTGAAATTGTTTAGTACTAGGCTAGTTAAAGCTATCATGTAAATCGAGCTCATAGACCTACCGTAGTGGTTTGATGTATCTTGGAAAGTTTTACTTGTCATGGTTGTGTTTTTTGTTTCCCTACGAGTAGCGTCCAAATTTTCATTAGCCAAATGTTAGTACATTTGACTTAAGGGGGGAGGAATGTAGAAGTTCAGGGAAAACGATAAATTTGGAGTGTGATTTTACGTCTGCTTCGTTTCCATGTTTCGACTTCCATCTTGTTTGTTTATTACATTCGGAACATGTAGTCGGACCGGATGAGTTCCGAGTGGATTTGGCGCGAATAATGCACGTGCTGTTTGCCGCACGTTAGCTATAAAGTCGCGTGCTTAACAGTAGTTTAGTTAGTCAGATTCAAGTCCTTGTTAGACTGCCTGACTCTTTCTTGTTCTATACCTAGCTATAGGGTATACGTAGCCACTAGTACTAGGTAACGCTATGAAGTTTATAATGTAGTTTCATACTTTCGTATACATAGGAGTAAGCCATGTAGCCACTAGATTAACGTATATTTTGGGTATCGGGCGGTATATTTCAGTACCTATAAATAGTATTAATTTCATTGATAAATAGCTGGTTTATCCTAACAGGGTGTACATATTATGTAGGCAGGGTGTACGAGAGTTGGCGTGAGTCGAGTTGTTTCACTATTGTATGTATTATTTCGTCGTTAATTTCTACACTTGTTATCCACAATAAATTATATTGAACGTATATTTCTGAGTCTGTGTTCATTCGCCAATTGCAAGCTTCAGTTTATGGTTCCAGAATCTAAGACCCTAATGGACCCGAGATCTCAGAACCTGGGTTAGGTTTCTAGGACAGAAACCGCTCCCTTTTACACATGTATGTTGTGCGAGGTGCGTGTATTGGGAGACTGCGGTATATTTGTGTTGTTTTCCTGTATAGTTGAACTGTTCCCCTTTTTGTGCATTTTGAATTGACCCGAAAATAACACCTGGTCAGAAACATGTCAGGATCATTTCTGGCAAGTTTCAACCTAATCGCACTGGTTGGACTTGTGCATATGTTCGTAATGTGATTTCAAGATGGCGACTTTGGCGGTCATCTTGGATTTCTGATTAACCCAAAAAATACGAACACTTTGCCAGGTAGTAGTAGTAGATCCCTCCTCTATTAGGAGAACCAGCCACAGGGCTGTGGTATATGGACATCATGGACCATGTCATCAAGTTTCAGTGTAATTGAGTCACATATGACCTAAAAACATGTTCACATAGAATGTAGTCAGTTCAAAGAAGAAGAAAACGTAAAATATGAGCTTGCATGCGTGTGCTGATTTGACCAATCACTCTCTCCTATGAACATCAACATGTCTAATATTGGAGTAGAGAGAGCAGGATGGCTTTGAAATTGGTCCGAATTTTAACTTGTCCCAGCTCGATAATTATGGTCCGAGTACTAGTCATTTCGTATCATAATATATTTAACAAAGAAACAGTTAATTATATTTATGTGGTATAACAAAATTGAAGTCATCATTAACATTTGACACTGCTATTAGTTTGTAATATTTTCGAAATTTTAAAGCCACAAATTGGTCGTTATAAAGCGGACGAAGTGTCTTAATGGCACACATAGTAACATTATTCTCAAACCGGAAATGCTACGTAACACCTAAATCGGCGAGTTCGATGTCACTACTTCCGGTCATATTGTACACAAATATGGTAGACATGCATTTTTTGTTGCCGAACATTTGCGAAAAGTTTTAGAATGTCATCAGTACAATAACAACCACAAAAAAGGCGAGCAAAATCATCAATCGATCACAATTGAATACACGTGTTCTATTTCACTTGACACGAAGTCATACAAGAGATTGGGTAAGTGATCAGGTTACACAGCCGTTTTTCAGGTCTTCGACTTCATTCTGATAATCTAACAATTTTGAAGTTTTATGTTGTGTCTAGCTAACGTTGACATTCACCAGAATAACGTCCGAAAACGGTTGACCTTTTGACTCTCATGTTATGGGAATAGTCATCATTGAATGATTGTTCTACTCCAGGGGTTACGTTGGTGGTATTTGGAAGGTTCTCGTATGTCTTCGAGGGCGAAGACTTCAAGAAAGGAGGGAGCTGGAGTGTAACGGGATTGGACTGGGTCGATCATCGGTGACCAGGTAGTTCAGTCGGTAGAGCACTCGACTAGTGTTCTGAGGGTCCCGGGTTCGAATCCCGGTCTGGCCGCTACATTTTCTCCTCTCCTGTTACAATAGTATACATATATAAAAATACCCTAAAAGTGTTTTTATATAGTATATAGGGGTATTTTTTTATGTATGTATACTATACTATACTATATATATTAACAAATACACTATATATATTAACAGAACGTCAAACTGCTGTGGTGATAGTAACCCATACAATATCCAGACCTGCATGACCATCAAACAATAAACTGTTTAAAATTCAACCTACACTTAATCCTAATCTGTCCAGTCGTAGAGACGGCAGAGAGGAAGTTGTTCTCACTTGGCTCCGAATTGGACTCACATATTTTACACATTTGAAGAACAGGGAAAATACACATTCCTGTCGAGTGCCCCGACCAGGAATCGAACCTGGGTCTCCGGCGTGGAAATCTACGCCTCTACCGACTGAGCCAAAGAAGCATGCTCCGTCAGCTGAGTGACAGAGACCGTATTTAACACTATGTACAAGTCACACCGACCCGCTCCTTTTACATTACTCCCCTGTTTTTCTGGAGATTTCCTAAATCTCAACCCGAGACTCTTTAACCACCTACCATGGGTTATTTAGTTGGGCGCCAATGTAGAAGAACAGGGAAAATACACATTCCTGTCGAGTGCCCCGACCAGGAATTCAACAAGTACAAGTCACACCGACCCGCTCCTTTTACACATTCCTATCTATTGAGAGGGGAGGATCCTCCTACATGCCATGCATGTGTGATTCTCCTCTCACAGTGGAGCATGTTTTATTGCATTGTATTGATTTTAAACACATACGAGATAAGTACTATGATGTCTCCGACATGTACACTTTGTTTCATGCCGTGAGACATAATCGTATTTTCAATTATCTCAAAGAGATAGGTATTTTAAACAAAATATGAACGTTTTCTCATCATATCATCGTATCAACTCAACATTTCATCGTTTCATCAACATTGTGCATGAGTTTTCTCATGTGTTTTAGCCAAAACTATTTTATCCCATGCAAACCTTTTTTTTTTATCAAATAAACGTTTACAATCTGTGTTTTAGTCCTTACTTGCCTTTTCTTACCCTGATCTTTTATCCTGATATTAATGCATGACTTGTAGTTTGGCCCTAAATGACCTTAGTTGTCGATGGGCCGTAAAACTCAAACAAACAAACAAAATCAAAAAAAGACCGGATTTTAAAATAGGCGGTCAGAGTCAAATTTTGCCGGACATGTCCGTCAGACCGGCAAATTTCGCGTTGTCTGTAAATGTTCAATTTAGTAGGACAAGGTTAGTACTTAATTAAGTTCTGAAACATCAGGTCATAAGACAGTCAGCAAAATAATGTCCAATAAGAAATCGAATGACCAGTGCCACCTCAATTTTTAAACAACCATAGAAGGGACGTACAATACTTTCAGCTTATAATTTTTGGCCAAATTTAGTCCAGATGCATTCGTGAATGCAAATTCTCACAAAATGATCCATCCATCCAGAAATAATTGCATACAGAATGCACTCAAAATGTGTTGATAAATGCAATCGACCACTTCTATTCAATTTGAAAATGTATAGTACATTAATTATTTTAATCGGATGTGGAGCAGCTATTCTAATCAGACTGTTAGTGTTTGTTTTTGACATACATGACCAGGAGAATCTCTCTCACATGTTTATTGTACAGGAGCCATCTAATAAACAGACAATATGAGAAGGGAAATAACTCTTATTAACCTGAATAAGTGTAACAAGGGAGGTAACTCTGTTGACCTTTTATATAAAACTGTCTATAATCCAAAGGACCAGAGGTGTGTTGTTACTCCAGTTTCAGTTTCCTCTCGGATATTATTAACTATTCCATTCATACAGAAATATCAACAATATATATGTAGACTTCTTATAATGAACATTGATAATTATGATTGACAAATATAGTCAGCTAAACCTGCCTATATTTTTGCTTTTTGAATTTTTTTGGTCTATATATATTAGGGGGAAAAAATTAAAAAGCCTAATAATATAGGCAGGTTTAGCGGACTATGACAAATACATGAATTGCATGATTTAAAATTGCTTTTGTGAAAGGAATGGGCCAGTACAGCTGAATGTCGCACCAGAGAGGCAGAGACTCTTGTTTGATTCTTTGCTGAGACATTTGTGTTTTGGTGAAATTGCACTATAGAAATAACAAGAGTTCCAGTATTACAAGGAGACACAACACAAATATACTGCAGCCTCCCAAAAAAACAGATCAACATTTACACAAATCAACCCATTGCACATTTGGGAGTCTGCCCTCAAATTACTGACAGTTAACACATACCTGTGAATATATAACTGGGAGTAATTGACATTAATTATATATATGCATTCTTTACATTGTTATTGAGCTATGGAATGTACACTGAATTTCTTGAAAAATTGATTTTAATTTCAGGTGGCACAATGACAGATAGTATGATCGACAAATGATATCAATCGAAGCGGGTATCCAACTTGCTTCTGGAATATCATCAAGGACTATACTCAAATGTGATCATAGCTGATGACGGCACGCAGTAAATTAATTCAATATGCCAAGTTTGACGTCTTTTTCATCTTTGATCAACTTGAACACCATTCTTTATGAATTCCTGCTTTACGCTGCTATTAGTTCTGGAGACTTCCTCTTGGCCAGAGAGTATGAGAAACTTACGTTTCGGATGATCACGGACAGTCTGACTCATGGGCTTGTGGGATTCTTCTCCTGGGCAATTGTTATTGACCTTCGACCTCTGACCTCTACGCCATGGGTCAAAGGTCTTTTCCAGTGTATGATATGTATGGGACTAGCCATGTTTGTGGATGTGGATCATGTTATCATGGCGAGGTCACTAAACCCTCATGTAAGTCTATTGTTAAAACATATTATGGTCAAAACACAGGGCCTTGATGTATTATTAGAATACATGGTCTTAACACAGGGGCTTGGCATGTCACAAATTACAGTTCATGGTCAAAACATAGGTCTTGGCAAATAAATATTGTCCATATAAATACAATATATAATTTTAATGAAGCACTGGACTTTACTTTTTTTAGGTTGGACCAGAAACTATTAATGCTTAATGTAAGAACACAGGGACATGTTTTAGAAAAGTAAACCTGGTTATATCAATTTCTGATAAAGAAAGGGAAGACCACCCGAAGTAACTCTGCTACTGATAAATAAAGAAAGGGAAATAAGACATACAAAAATGTACATTAAGATGTAATTTGCTGGCTTTTATCATTTACCAGACTTTATTGACAAGGTGTATTTTTTACATAAAATGATATAATATAAACCATGATGTCATATTGATATATATAGGACCTTACATGAGTTTTCATTTCATATGAGGTTTTATGAAACAAGTCTTAAGAAGATTTTATTTTTGCGAGCCTTGGCGAGCAAAAATTAAATTTTCGAGACGAGTATCATAAAATCTCATATGCATGAACACAAATATAAGATACATTTTATCACATAACAACAAATACCTACATAAAGAATTTCACGTCAAAATGTATTCCAAAAAAATCCAGCAGAGGCGGCCATTTTGTCCCATCGTCCTCGTAATCCTGTACATCTCGTCACGTCGTTTTTCCTGACGTCATTTTATTGTTTCTGTCTGACATCACAATGAATTTCCAGCCAATGGAAATCGCTCCAGGTCATATTACACTAGTGACATACGCAAAAATATTACACGGGCGAAATCACTGGATATCAGGCAGATTATGTGATAAATATAAAACCACACATCATAATGATATGATATTAACCCATTTGAATTTCTATTTTAACAGGACCTCATCTCTTTACCTCACAGACCACATTTTCATGCGACAACCATCATCATCCCTATCGCCACAATCCTATGGGTACTTGGAGACGTATATAAAGACAGTTTCTTCAGCATCCTGTGTCCGATCTTCGTCACAGCGTGGCTGTCTCACCATATACGGGATGCTACACGGAGGGGCCTGTGGTTTCCCCCCTTCGGTAGTACGCCGCCTCTGTCGCCGTCGCTGTACGTCATCATATTAATGATATTCCCTTTAATTATGATGTTGTTTTGGAGGATGTCGAGATCTGATATCATACAAACTAGTGTACCTGCTGATATTAATTAAGTGTAACAGTGAATACATGAAATTACGAGATTTTAGCCTAACATTTACAATACAGTCAACCATTGATTTAGTCTTGCCGTTTTGGTGCTTGTGATGGATTCATATTGTACTGTCAAACCTGCAATTGTGCAAGTTCAATAATATATAGTAAAGAGTGTTTAAATTACAATCAAAAGCATTTTTGATAAAAAAACAAAGTGTATATAACGTTCTCTATTGTCTAATTTTAGGATCTACCGGTATGTAATTTGTTTTCATTATTACTGATACCAACTCCCAAATAGATTCCCCACATTACCAACAAAACAAAACTATATGTCAGTAATTGTGTAGTCAAACCAGCTCTTTACTATGACCCTTTCTGGCTTCTCTCCAAACACTGAGTTATACATTTCACTTCCAATACAGTCCACTCTGTCTAAAAAGTGACCCATAATAAGATTTTGTTAGTTGACCATTGATCCATTGCAGCAGGTGTGGCCCTTTGACTAAACCTTGATCTTTTATATAATTAGTAGGCATACAAAAATTGTAACATTATGGGATGTATTCAGATCCCTTCACACAATTTAGTTGAACTTCCTGTTACTGTGACAATATTAACTTAAGAAATTGATCTAACCATTCTTTGATGGCATTCTGGCCTAGTGGTTAAGGTGTCCAGATATATTACCACAAGCCCTCCAACTCTGGGATGCGAGTATGAATCCCATGTAGGGCAGCTGCCAGGTACTGACCACTGGCTGTTGTTTTTTAATAGAATTGTGAGCTACTGATATGGTATATGGTCGGTGATTTTCCTCTGGAAACTCTTGCTTTGGTGCTACAATGCAGTGTCTCACTTTACTTAGTAAAGTTGTTTTCTACATAACTCGTCCACCCTTGAAGATCCATAATGAACCGTTCCAACCTTTGAGTTTGAAGATTTTAAATGTGTCACTGGGGATGAATGGGTTGAATGTTGTTTTAAGATTTATACTTCGTTAAAATTTTAATTATTATGGCTTGATATCATGCATTCTGTGATTTAGATTGAAATGTATTTGTTGTGTAAATGTTTTGATTATCGATTGATTTTGATAACTTCATCCAGAGATCATTTTACATTATCTTAACTACGTACGATACATGTAGGTATTTTTTGGTAGTGCCATTCACACTAGTACCTATGTTTTAATAATTGTTTGTCTTCATTGTTAGTGACATTAACATCAATTTCTTTTATATTCTTTGTAAGTGAAGGTTTTTCGTTTTGCATGAGATATGTTTGGGGTTTTACGTGTGGTTTTCTATAGCCTGAGAACCTGTGTGACAATATTATTGAAAAAAAATCCTGATTTAAAATAGATAGTGGCTAGCTATATTCCGTCTTTTCGTATTACAGGGTTAGCTCCCTTGCTGATAGGTATCTATTGTGACATCATTATTCTGTGGTTGCAATTCACATCATTTTCTCAGAAATATATAACGTTATGCAAGCAAACACATGATATCATAATCAATACCAACTCGCAGGGGCAGATAACTTTGTAATATGCAAAAACAGAATAGGCTTAGTTAGAACTCTTCAGGTACTACTTATGAGTCATCTGTGTGTATGATATCAAAAGCCTTTAAAGGTATAGCGTATACATATATGTACCAGGTAATGGTCAATTTCTATTGATCTGATTAATATACAGATACACATTATCACTCTGATCCATTAACAGAGAGACTATAATGATCTGTATTTTAATCAGATTGAATTTACATACATTTCATTGACAAACACAGATGTCAAATATCAATAGGATTTGAAATCAGGCTTATAGCCTATCACAGTGTTCTCAGTGAGTGAGTCTCTTTAAACACTAGGTAATACGAACAAAAACAAAATTTTGTTAAAAAATCTCTTGATATGATAAACCTCTAACGTGTTGGGAGTGCAGCTTCAGTGACGAGTCTTACAATGTTATGGTCACATATATCTAGGTAAAGATATTTCTTTCAATATCCAAAATCTACCTTCATGATCAGCTGGTAATTAAAATGAGACCTTCACTTTTGTTTTGTATGATTTGTATAATATATTTTTTTGGTCTTTAGGGTAGGTATCAATTGTTAGGTAAGGTGTTTATGAATATTATATATCACATTTTTGGGAGAAAATGGCTAATTTTCAGTCCAAAACTAATCAAAATCAAAATCCATTCTAAGGGGGCCGCGGTGGTAGAATGGTTAAGATGTCCGGACATATTACCACAAGCCCTCTACCTCTGTGTCGGGAGTTGTCGAAACCCATGTATGTGAGCCAGTTGCATTGTACTGACTGACTGTTTGGTGGTTTTTGTCCGGGTACTCTGGATTTCCTTGACCATCAAACCTGGCACATTTCCTTACATGACCTCGGCTGTTAATAAGCATGAGGATGTAAAACTAAACAAAACGAACTACCCTGATACCTATAACTGTATAATACCCATAGAAATAATATACACAAAATACACAAATGTACTTTAAATTAAATCAGAAATTTATTTTTAATTACATCTGAATCAATTTCTTCAATTCTATCCAATAAAACACGAATAAATTCAATAGAGTAAGCAGCATTCGTATTTACCATGGATTTCTCAGTATATAAAAATTTGAAACATTAATATGGTTCAGGATACATGTAATTAAAATGTATCTAATTATGAATTAATACTGTATCAACATTTATTTTAATTTAGAAAACACAAGGACTAGGGAAACACCTTCACAATAGTATAATACATTAAAACAGACCAGACATTTTTTTTCTGATGACGAGCCCCTGTGCTTACTTATATATTGTAATAATTCGGATTCTTTTTTATCATTATGATATTGAATTACATAAATGATAATATTATTTTACATGGAATTGATGTATAAATTACAGAGTTACAATTCATTGCAATGAACTGATGACGAGCCCCTGTGCTTACATAAGTAATATGTTGTATTAATCTAGATTCTATCCTATTATTATGGTATTGAATTACATGGACAATATTGTTTAACATGGAATTACTATATAAGTTACAGAGTTACAATGTATCGCACATGTTACTAACTTTAATATTAGATTTCCAAGATGTCTTATATTTTTAATTATATTTCCTATAAATTTATTTTTACATGGATTTTACATTTTTATTCTTCATAATTGGATAATTCTTATTAGAAATATGTTAACCATGACAGTGGATTTGTTGAGTAATATATTAGTAAATAGTACACTATATAAATACAGTCAAACCTCTCAAATTTTTGTTTAACTCAAAATACTCTGTTAAATACAAAGTATTTCAATGATAATTATATTGCAGCTACAAGCTTTGCTACTACCACATTTTCTGTGTCTTTTTTTAACAGATAAGATTTCATTTCCACCGCCGACAGATCATAATTGGTATTCATCATTTGAACAATAATTGGTGTTAACCGTGTATATATATGTCTAATTAAAACACAAAGAAATATTAAATTATTTGTTTTGCTTTTGATGCATGCCAAATCAGTACTTCATTCCATATAGGAAGTAGTGCCACGGATTTTTTTCGGGATGCAAATAATTATTTTTCACATGTTTAACTTGAAATAAAATTAGAAGCTCAAACTTTTCAATGGTGGTAATGGTGTAAAGTAAGTAACTTTTGTAACTGAAGAAAAAAATACTAAATCGTCTGCTCCTGTTTTTGATAGTGAAAAAAATACCATTTGTCAGCGGTGGAGCATCTTTAATATAGAACATAAGATTTCATTGCATAGAAATAAGTGTATCATGTTTACACAAATACTCAGACACTCGGTTAGATACTGGGGGTTGACTGTATAATAGTGTACCCTATTATAAATCTGTACCATATGATATACTTGATCGTGTTTGTGCGGGGCTATTGTTTCTATTGGTGATGGAATGACACTAGAAGATGCTATCTCCCACTAATGTCATTTCAGCGGGAAGATTATAAATAGTTATGGTCCATCACCACTAGAGATACTAGTCCTGCATGAACGTTAAATATCAGGTATCACGTGGTACAATAATAGAATTAATTCTGTCTTTATTTGTGACCGAGTGTTGGTGCATTCTATGAAAACAATCTGATTTATGTATTGTAATCTTCAACATAAATGACTATGGTATTTTTACATATTACATGCATATAATACAAACAACAAAATAAATATGATATAAAAATTTACAATAACTGAGGACAATATTCTTCAATTTTAGTTTATAAATGAGAACTGTTTATTATCCTGTCGTCCGCAAAGACGCCGTTCCAATGGACTGTGGCGTTTTTACATCATAAGCGATTCACCAGCTCTCAAATATGGAGAAAATTGAAGAATAAATTGACAACAGCAGTTAATATTGGCAAACCCTTGTTCCTATACTCAACTTTACCTTACATAAACAATGGTAAATACAAATAATTGCCAGTTAATTCATTACCCCCCTAAAGACATATTTAGACTCTTCTAAATCTAAAACTAGACAAGTCCATTATGAAATTACAGGGGTGAATGAGTTATACATGGAATACTGTAAAGATGAAGCTTTTAAATTTTCGAATTTCTATTTGAAAAATAAGTTCAGGCAGCTAACACAATTTCCCTTTCAAAATCATATATATTGATCGATATATTTTGCTAATTTACAAATTTGATTCAAATACCTTCCAATGTAAGTGTGCATGTGGTAGAAATTAACTAAAGGCGAAAAACTTAATTTACTTCAAATACCGATATATCAGTTACGTGAACTGCACACCCAAATATGTTGGTTTATAGTACAAATTTAATATGTAAACAAGAAAAAAGTGTCTACTCTACGATATCACAGAATTATACATATTCCTTAACTCAAAATGTAATACATTGTATCAAATATTCAACTCTTATGATATAATATCACGGATAACATATTCAGGAGAAAATACGTAAATATGTCGGCTGAAAAAAGATTCCCAAAAACTAATATTCCAATGTAAATTCCTTTTACAGAAAATCAACTTTGACAAAATATTAATATGTTGCATATTGCTTTTCTTGGTTGAGCACAACCAAAAAGCTTAACTGAAAACCTGACAAACCTGGCATGTCCTTACATGACCTTGGCTGTTAATGTTAATGGGACATTTAACTAAATAGACCTGATAAGCTCTATGTTTGGTGTTTTTTTATGAAATATAAATCAAACATTTGTTATGATCAAAATTAATTCCTTTTAAGTAACATGCCATGTTCAACATTTTCACAAGAAAAAGATTTATATATTTGTTAAATATTTGTTCAAAAATGTTGAAATAAATTATTGAAGCATCAATTAAAAGTGTGGTTGGATATTGTTTTCTGTCCAATTGACTAGTACATCACACTAGGCACATGTGAATTCTTCCATCCGCTTGGAAGGAAGTGAGGTGAGTCAGGGTGACATGAAAAGGTAATTTGAATATTGTTCAAAGGCTGCTGATGCTGGAATGGACTATCTATGGAGTCTGTGACCCCTCCTGTTCTAGAGAATGGTACAACCCGGAGATTGGGAATCCGTGATCTCCGTTGTACCTTCCCCTTTTTGAGCCATTTGGACTTGTTCAATTACCTGAAAGGAGAAATAACTGTTTTCAATATGCTTTCTTAATTGATTATATATATTATTACACAAAACAAAACAATTCCCTCCGGTATACCTATGTTAGCCCTGATGCATACACACACAAAAATTAACAAAGATGAGTTTACATAGTGAACAAAATTGTACGTTGTGGATGAAAAAAATCGGCAATATTTAAACTCTTTCTGTACTCGTGATGCATTAACCTGTCACAGTAAACATACATATGCCATTTACCTACGAGACACATTATTATACTATATCATGATTCACATATAAAAGACTCGCAAGTTCGTGTTAAATGGGATACAATGCTGATGTTAGAGGTATCACATGTTGTAAAAACGTTGTTAAATCTGTACATGTAGCAGATGGGGGCATTTATATAACTCTTCCAGAAAAGGGGAGGGTGCTTATAGGAGAAGGGGTGTTAATTATGGCGAATATGGTAAGTTATGTCCTAGGAAGCTATTTATATTGGCATACAATAATTCACTAGTTTATACTGGATTTAAAACCTTATATTCCCTGTATTTAACCATGGACGTACAGTGAAACCTGTCAAAACAGAGAACAGAGGAAAATGGTCTTTATCACTATGCAAGTGGTCTTTAAACACAGGAAATGTGGTTTTATCACGTAGGTGGTTACTGAGGCAGGTTTAAATTACTACATATAAGATATCAATGCCTGCACAATAACTCACCACCTTATGGAATTATATAGGCATGATATTTAAAGTGTACTGTATTGTATAGCGGTAAATTTTGTGGGATATCATATGGTCTTATACGTGTACAAAACCTGAAAAAATCTTAATAAAAAAAAGGACTCTGCGGCTTATACACAGGTGCGGCTTATTGTCCAGAAAATACGGTAGTAGTATTTTCGCAGTTTCCTCAAATCCATCAATTCAAAGCACCATCAAACTATTTAAATTTCACTAGACTACTGTTATGCAAATGAGCTAATACAGCTTATTCCGAATTTGCATATTACAGAGTTATCTGCACTTGTCGGTACATAATGTAGCTATAGGTATTGATTGTGGCGTCATGTGTTTGGGAGCGTCACGTCATATGTTTCGGAGAAAACTATGTGAATTGCACTCACTAAATAATAACGTTACAATCGATACCTGCCTGCAAGGGAACTAACTCTGTAATATGCAAAGACGGAATATATAGAGGGATGTGTGTACCGCGAACAGAGCACCCCACGGATATGATAATTGTATTTTACTTACATGCTTTGCATCAGGGAAACCATGGGTCTTCAACTTGGAGAAGACAGGTTGGCTGTTGATCGTTACCTCAAAGGAGGCTGCAAAATAGATGATTAAATCCAACTAAAATACAGATCTAAGTTTAAACAGTTTTAGAATGAGGATGAGATTGTCATTAAGGAGACCACAATTCACCTTTCATATATTGGAGCAAAGTTTCATAAACCATTATTCCATATATATTCATATTAAGGAAATTCCTTTTCACATAGAGTATTAAGATAAATTCCCATGACTGAAGATTTTCCCTTATTTTCTGTGATGTTTTCCTGGACATGATCATCCTCATCCAGGGGTTAACATCACTGACATTATATCCACCCCTGGACTATCTCATAGTAAAATAGAGGTAGTTCAGGAGAAAAAGAACAGATAAATGACAGTCAGGTCTGCAGAGACTTCATTCGAAGACTACAGAACCCAACTTCAAAGCAACACAGTCAACCAGTGTACCATTATATAATTCATTTACATCCATGGATCAAATTATCAAAGTCTTCTGTTGCCTCCAGTTTTTCTATGAGATATACCTGGGTTGGATATAACGTCTGTGATAGTAACCCCCTGGAATAACAAGGTTACGTGGAAAATATTTAGTTAAGGAGTTTCCTTATGATGTTAAAGTTTGTGAAACTCAGGTTCTGGGTTGCAGGTCTAGCGGTTATATGGATGGAAAAACTTGGCCAACACAGCCCCTTAGGCCTGGGAATACTGTGAAATCATTTATTTTTGTTGGGCTCAATTTTCGAGGATTATACAATTCTACAATTTCGTTGACACTTTAATTCGTGGAGAAGACGTTACTTATAGCTGTATTGTGTGATCAATTGATGTAATGCGCTGGGGTACCAATCATCATATGATATAACAAGAGCTGTTGGAGAACAGCAAAGCTCGCCTATTCAGAAAAAGTTGATGTTCAAGTATTTACTATTTAAACATGGAAATATGACAAATTAACAGACTCAAAAACCCCCTAAAAGGCCCCAAATTGGTTGTATTATCACGTTCAGCATCCATACACATTAGGAAAATAAAATCATAAACATTTATGATGACTTATGCTTAAACAATTGAGACAAAATAGAAACTTGCTCAAAAACTTTAACATGGAAATATGACAAATTAACAGACTCAAAAAACCCTAAAGGGCCCCAAATTGGTTGTATTATCACGTTCAGCATCCATACACATTAGGAAAATAAAATCGTAAACATTCATGATGACTTAAGCTTGAACAATTGACGAAACAGAAACTTACTCAAAAACTTTAACGTGAAATGGGACGCCAACGCTGACGCCGACGCCGGGCTGACAACATTAGCTCCCCCTATTCTTCAAATAGGCGAGCTAAAAAGGTTTTCGTGGGCATGTAAATTCATTGGTTTTGGTTCAAAACATGTACAAAAGCCACGAAAATTAAACATCCACGAAAAATATTGGTTTCATAGTATTGACTTTGAAAACAAAAGGATGAAACATTGTTCTGAATCATAGATGTTATTAATGACGATTATTGTGTAACCATGGAGATACTTACAGGAACGGCCTACAGCCCCGGTGATGTCGGCATTAGGTACCTCAGCAAGGATGGCCCTGCGAAGCTCCTCATACCGACCACCGTACCCTCAGGAGTCACTGAAACATGTCAATAAATATAAGTAAATATAGGTTAGTGTCTAATCATCAGACCGACCATCATACCCTCAGGAGTCACGGAAACATATCAATAAATAGAGATTATATAGGTTATAGTGTCTAATCATCATCATTCATCATCATCCAGCCTCTGTATACCCTCTTGATCAGTAGTCACTGTAAAATATATTTCTTAACTTTTTCTTCATATTGGAGGGTGTGGTGCATACATATATCATTATACTTTGTTTATATGTAATTTTTATTTGTTAGACATTATATTTTAAAGGGACAATTCACTCAGGCTAATATCTTCTTTTACATAACCACAAGAAGCAAAAATATTAGCAAAAAAGTATTGTTTCTACATTTCTTAATGAAACATATAACATAAAAACACATAGGAACAAATTTCCAAGTCATTGATTAGTAAGAATAATATGATAGTTGTGTTCAAATAACAAATCGTTTGAATACAACACACACTAAAGCAGGTACATCACAAATTTGGACGCGGTACGCCCATGAAAACCCACCAAAGAGTCAAGCATTTTCAATGCCAAAATAAAAATTATAAACCACTGAGAATGTGATTAAAATGAATTTAGCAAGACAATTTACATCCTAATTCAAGGTTAAACGCAGCAATACTGTCAGAGTGAAGCGATTGTTGAGCGCTGTTTTAGACAAAAGCTGCATTACTCCCTACCAGCAAGGGGGGTGGACAGGGTTCAGCATCCATTACAGAAGTTCGACCCAGAAATGTGTAATTGGCGGATCAGCCGCTGCGAGTTTTGTAACCTCTCTATAATCATATGACTCACGAAACATTGGGTATTTCAGGACTTATCACACAGTTACAAAGACCGAGCTGATCAAATAAATCCATGAGAATTGGTTTCTTCCGATATATGTACAAATTTTAATGTTCTCTTAGACTGAATTGTCCCTTTAAACAATGAATACTTCTTTATACTTTTCTTCCATCAATAAAACAAGTTCTCTAACCAGTTCCTTAATCTGAATATGAGCAGATGATATGTCTGATGGCAAATTACTAAATTGACGATCGCCAAAATAAACATCTCATGAAAAGCTAAAATTATTATGAAAATATTTCATTATGTTAAAATAATGGCAAAAATTATCTTCTTTAAGAACAAGAGGCCCAGAGGGCCTGTATCGCTCACCTGGTTTGTAATGCCAAGTAATGTTCTGAATACAGGTTCATTGTTTCTTTTCTGAAGGAATTTTAATATTAACCTCTAAATCCCCTATTGGGCCCCACCCCTCCTGCCCCCAGGGGGTCAGAGCCAAAATTTATACAAGTTCTGTTTCCCTTCTTCCAAGGATGTTTATGGCCAAATTTGGTCACAATCCAAACAAAAATCTAGGACAAGAAGTGATTTATAGGATTTACCTCTATTTCCCCTATTGGGCCCCACCCGTCCTGCCCTCGGGGGGCCAGAGTCAAAAATTCATAAACGAGTTCTGTATCCCCTTCACCCAAGGATGTTTGTGGCCAAATTTGGTAACAATCCCATGCAGAACTCTATTATGACTAGTAGCGATTTATAAGGATTTACCTCTATTTCCCCTATTATGGGCCCGCCCCCTCCTGCATCCCGGGGGGTCAGAGCCAAAATTTAATACAAGTTCTGTTGAACTAAAGAATTTCCCCGATTTCTATGACCAAAGGAATTGTCTGTGGCCAAATTTTACAAGTGTTCCATTCCCATTGGCCAGTTAACTCTATGACTACAAGTAGTAGCGATTTAAAGGATTTACCTCTATTTCCCCTATTGGGGGCCCCCGCCCCCTACTGCCCCCCGGGGGGTGGCCAGAGCCAAATTTTATACAAGTTCTGTTCCCCTTCCCCCAAGGATGACTAGTTTTGTGGCCCAAATTTGGTTACATTTCCATTCAGAACTCTATGACACAAGTCTGTGATTTAAAGGAACTTTACCTCTATTACCCCTTGGGGGCCCCGCCCCTCCTGCCCCTGGGGGGTCAGAGCCCAAAATTTATACAAGTTCTGTTGCCCCTTCCCCCCCCCAAGGATGTTTAGTGAGGCCAAATTTGGTTACAATCCATTCAGAAATCTACCGACAAGTAGCGATTTTAAAGGATGTTACCTCTATTTCCCCTATTGGGCCGCCGCCCCTCCTGCCGGGGGATCGGGGGGATCAGAGCCAATATTTATACAAAGTTCTGTTCCCCTTCCCCCAAGGATGTTTGTGGCCAAATTTTGTTACAATTCCATTCGCAGAACTCTAGTGACAAGTAGTGATTTATATGATTTTACCTCTTTTCCCCTACTGGGCCCCACCGCAGGGTGGGGCCAAGGTCCTGCCCCCCAGGGGGGCAAAATTTGTTAAAAACAATTTATTAGTAGCAAGGTTCTTGTTCCCCTATTTCGCCCGCCCCCAAGGTCTGTTTTGTGGCCATAATTTGTTTACATTCCAGGCCAAATTTGGAACTCATTATATTTAGAGCGATTTAAAGGATTTACCTCTATTTCCCCTATTGGGCCCCGGCCCCTTTCAGAGCCAAAAATTTATACAAGTTCTGTTCAAACCCTTCTCTCCCAAGGATGTTTGTGGCCAAATTTGGTTTTTACAATCCATTCAGAACTCTAAAGGACTCAGTAGCGATTTAAAGGATTTTTACCTCTATTTTCCCCTATTGGGGGCCCCCGCCCCTCCTGCCCCTCGGGGGGTCCAGAGCCAAAATTTTATATACAAGTTCTGTTCCCACTTCCCCCCAAGGATGTTTTGTGGCCAAATTTGGTTACAATCCAAGCAGAACTCTATGACAACAAGTAGCGATTTAAAGGATTTACCTCTATTTCCCCTATTGGGCCCCACCCCTCCTGCCCCCTGGGGGATCAGAGCCAAAATTTATACAATTCTGTTCGCCCTTCCACCATAAGGATGTTTGTGGCCAAATTTTGGTTACATTCCATGGCTCAGAACGCTATTGACAAGTAGCGATTTAAAGGATTTACCTCTATTACCCCAATGGGCCCCTATTGGGCCCCGCCCCTCCTGCCCCCCGGGGGGTCAGAGCCAAAATTTATACAAGTTCTGTTCCCCTTCCCCCAAGGATTGTTTGTGGCCAAATTTGGTTACATTCCATGCAGAACTCTATGACAAGATAGCGATTTAAAGGATTTACCTTATATTTCCCCTGATTGGGCCCCCGCCCCTCCTGCCCCCGGGGGGGTCAGAGCCAAAATATTTATACAAGTTCTGTTCCCCTTCCCCCAAGGATGTTTGTGGCCAAATTTAGGTTACAATTCCATTCAAACTCTATGACAAGTAGCGATTTAAAGGATTTACCTCAAATTTCCCCTATTGGGCCCCGCCCCTCCTGCCCCCGGGGAACCAGAGCCAAAATTTATACAAGTTCTGTTCCCCTTCCCCCAAGGATGTTTGTGGCCAAATTTGGTTTACATTCCATGTCAGAACTCCTATGACTAGTAGCGATTTAAAGGATTTACCTCTATTTGCCCCTATTGGGGCCCCGCCCCTCCTGCCCCCAGGGGACCAGAGCCAAAATTTATATAAGTTCTGTTCCCCATCCCCCAAGGATGTTTGTGGCCAAATTTGGTTACAATTCCATGCAGAACTCTATGACAAGTAGCGATTTAAAGGATTTACCTCTATTTCCCCTATTGGGCCCCGCCCCTCCTGCCCCCGGGGGGGTCAGAGCCAAAATTTAAACAAGTTCTGTTCCCCTTGCCCCCAAGGATGTTTTGTGGCCAAATTTGGTTACAAATTCCATTCAGAACTCTAGGACAAGTAGCGATTTATAAGATTTACCTCTATTTCCCCTATTGGGCCCCCGCCCCTCCTGCCCCAGGGGGGGACAGAGCCAAAATTTAAACAAGTTCTGTTCCCCCTCCCCCAAGGATGTTTGTGGCCAAATTTGAGTTACAATCCATGCAGAACTCTATGACAAGTAGCGAATTAAAGGAAATGTATTGACGGGTCTGATTTCGGACGGACGGACGACGGACCCGCGCCATGACATAATGCTCACTGGCCTTCGGGCCTGTGTGGAGCTAAAAATAGCACTTTCAATGTATGGTATTGTGTGGAGTAAGGAAAAAAAAGTGAATTTCTCATTTCTATTTGGATCGTTATTAAAAACATGTGTTAACTGTTAATCCATGATTTACGGTATTACCAATGAAATAGTTGGCTTTGATTTTTGTTGAATATAGAACAAGATGATGGGACTTAGAAGAATAGAGGAGGAGTAATATACTATGGAGTGGCTATGTAATATGAAATTATCAAACAAGTTAAATAATTAAATATGCCACAATCCTTTAGGCGAGTGATCATATCAAATTATTTAATGAGTTAAATAAAATTTCCTATTGCCTAGCTATATATAGTCAAGAGTGTAAGATTATAAGTTATCACCTTAACTTTTTATTCATAGAAATATCAGTGAAAAATTTTAGGCCTCTGTATTCGTAGGAAATTAGGCATGTGATATCCATCTTCCGAGGACCAATCATGATTTCACATTAGGTTATGACGTTAAACCTACCAATTTGACGTCATAATTGTTGTTAATAACATGTTGTCAAGGGATATTTAAGTTTATGACGTCAAAATGGTCATTATGATATTTCTGAACAGGTCAGTTATGTGATAAAATCATTAATTTTGTTGAGAAATAGAGATCAGAATAGGTACAAAACTTTTCAGAATTACAATATTTATTTTTTTATCCGGGTGTTCGAGGACTAGTACGTATATATACTGTTCCCTTCATACACAATTTCCACCATATTAACACTGTTTTTTGACTATGTTGCTGTCATAAACAAACAGTGCTGAAATCCACACTTCATGACCATCTATCTTTAACAGTCATTTTAGTAAATACTTGTTTGTTTGTTTGATTAATTAACGTCCTATTAACAGCTATGGTCATGTAAGGAGGCCTCCCATGTATGCGGTGTGTTGCGTGTATGTTGTGCAAGGTGCGTGGTTTGGGAGACTGCAGTATATTCATGTTGTGTCTTCTTGTATAGCAATTTACTGACTTTGGTGTGTCTCGGCCAGGGGACAGAACTCCCCAGAGCCTTCCTCACAGGGGCGAACGCTCAACTCAAGGCCAAAAGTGAGGCGGTGCCATGAGAGGCATTAGGAAAGATAAAGTCTGTTAGAAAAAAAAAGAGAAAAGATAAGATCCTAAATGTAGTCGCTTTTAAATTCATTGAACTTTATACCATATACCCCTTTTTGACTTTTTGATCATTTCATTGGTCAATGCAATTCGTGATATATTTACATTTGAATTTTAGTTATATTTTATCAGAATTTAAGACATGTATACTGTATGTTGTTGTTTTTTTTTAGTTTTATTGGGTTTTTTTTAGTTTTATCTAGAAATACAAAGTCTTACAAACAAGGTCTACTAGGCCTGTATTCGCTCATCTGGTTGTTTTTTAGTAAACGAAACTTACAACTGGAATCTCTCTAGGCCATCCTATAGCATATGGATATTAACTGTCAATTATGAGTGATTAGGTACTTTACTCATTTTCAGAGACAAATTAGTCCTCATGAATATCTACAGCCAAACTGCCATGCCCCCAGGGCAGAGGGTTTGAACCAACATCTTGTATAACTTCAAATTGCCGCCCCATATGCTAACAGTTACCACATCATATATCTTGGCGGTCCTGTATGTGGTGGCGATTGATTGGGAGGGGGGGGGGGGTGGCAGAACTTCAGCAGTTCAGAATCACTCTGTCTTATTATGTTTGTAACCCTGGTCCCTCAAGCTGAGCGATTGCGACTATATATTGACCAGGATTAGCCTACATCACAGGAGTTTGACGTTCTGTTAATAATATATCGTATAAAATAAATATATCCCTACTGTTATAGACCTATATTAATGACAGAACGTCAAACTCCTGTGGTCACATGTATTTCTTATCTTCAGGCAAAACTTAATATCAGTATGTGTGTTGATAAGTAACTAAAATAAGCTTTGCATTTGTGTAATTTACACTAAAATTTCATGTTTGATAAACACAATTTAAGACAATGCCTTACCAATATTCGACGTGTACTTTCACAACACTCATGATCAGCAGAATATAACACCAAAAGTTTACGCTGCTGGGACAATCGACAGCCGGATTTCGTAGCGCTAGACTGCGACTTATAACACGGGTTAACGGGTGCGTTCGATTATAACGTTTTACCCGGTTCCAAATTCTATTAATTAAAAAAAATCAAAGTACTGTAAGTACTGCAGTCCTTAAGCCTTTATAAGTTGAAGAGCTTTACAATTTGGTCTGAGTAATATAATGGCATGTTTTGTAATACAGGATGGCCTAGCTCCATATCAAAGGGTTTTTTTTATCAATATTACCTTGATAAGTTTGTTATCAATAATTTTCGCACATCTTTACCATGCAAATAAATATTAGTCTTCGCATATAATGCTTGTAAAAAGTGAAAGTAGTAAATCAATATTTGTTTATTGTTTTTTTATCTGCTTTCCTTTTGTGCCAAGACATGAAACAAATTGATACAACTTCTACAATATCAAAAAATAAAAGCAAAAAAGTGGGAGGGCTATTATGTAACAATGGTATGACGAATAAGAATACGTGTATTACACAATAATACAAAGATTTCTTAGAATTGTAAGTCGTAACAAGATATAACGTCAGTGTTAGTCACCACTGAAATATTTGGGATTCAGGTAACTTAGTAGTAGCGCATTACCTCCAATCAGCTTTGGTGACTAAACCCCTTATGTAATGAAAAGTTTCAAGGTCATCTGATCCAAAATGGCAGAGATACGGCCGTTTAAAAAATGGCGATTTTGTCGTTTTCCCGCCAAAAATGTACAAGGTTCCATAGGCTACATAGACATAGCATGGAGAAATGTCTACCAAAGTTATGCTTTTCATCGATATTGACTTATCATTCAAGGTCACAGGTATAATTATCAAAACAAGTCTATTTTCCAATCCAAACTTTATGACTCTTATACCCCATAACTTAAGCTATTATGTATTAAATATCAAAACGGCTTGCCATACCCTAAAACGTCTAAAATGATTTTAACGGTCACCTACAAGTTCAGATATAGAATGAAACAAAGACATCGTCACGACGTCGGTCAGTGATTTTACAAATTTGACTTTTATGGAGAGTATTAGCTTCCATTAAACCTGTGAACTCCGAAATTTTTTGAGTTTAGTCATTTTGACCCTGTTTGGTCCCGCCCCCTGGTCCACCAGTGGGGTAGCGAGGACTGACATGGATGTTAAACTGCTATATCTCAGGCTAATAACTCTAATCAATTTTGATTTATTTCCTACGAAAATTAAGCAAAAAATGATCGTAAATCCGTGATACCTTAAAAAACTAAGGAAAAGTTGACCCCCTCCCCAGAGGGAAACGTAAGACTCCAGGCACATATAATTAACTTTTTTTTGTAAAGGACCTTTTAAGACCTTTCCATTTATGTAAAGTATTTGATTCTACCATTTCAGAAGAAAATTTTTGAAGATATTTGACCCCTTTTGACCCCGCCCCTAAGGCCCCTGCGGGTCAGTTATGGAAACTTTGCTTTTATGATTCAATGGGCATCTCATACTGATAATTCTGACAACTTTTGCAAATGACCAAATGATACCTAAAATGTGTTTTCCTTGTGTAAATTATAGTAAATTTAAAAGCGTTTGAATCTACCACATTTGTGAGTAGAGATGAAAAATTTTGAATTTTTAGTCAATTTGATCCTTTTTGGCCCCTCCCACAGACCCCTGGTGGTGGGCCGGGGACCATATGATTCACAATTTTGATTGACCTTATGCCTAAGAAGGTTTTTGCAAAATTTCTTTGAAAATGCATTAGTAGTTTTGGAGAAGAAGTCGAAAATGTATATTGTTTATCGTCGCACGACTGATGACGGACGACGACGGACAAAAGGCGATTAGAATGTAAACTCTGTGTTTTAGTTCTTACTTGCCTGTCTTATCATGATCTTTTAAATGTACAATTTGTATTTTAGTTCATACTTGCCTGTCTTATCATGATCTTTTAAATGTACAATTTGTGTTTTAGTTCTTACTTGCCTGTCTTATCCTGATCTTTTAAATGTACAATTTGTGTTTTAGTTCTTACTTGCCTGTCTTATCATGATCTTTTAAATGTACAATTTGTGTTTTAGTTCTTACTTGCCTGTCTTATCCTGATCTTTTAAATGTACAATTTGTGTTTTAGTTCTTACTTGCCTGTCTTATCATGATCTTTTAAATGTACAATCTGTGTTTTAGTTCTTGCTTGCGCCTGTCTTATCCTGATCTTTTAATTGTAAACTCTGTGTTTTAGTTCTTACTTGCCTGTCTTATCATGATCTTCTAAATGTACAATTTGTGTTTTAGTTCTTACTTGCCTATGTCTTATCCTGATCTTTTAAATGTACAATTTGTATTTTAGTTCTTACTTGCCTATGTCTTATCATGATCTTTTAAATGTACAATCTGTGTTTTAGTTCTTACTTACTTGCCTGTCTTATCCTGATCTTTTAATTGTACAATTTGTGTTTTAGTTCTTACTTGCCTATGTCTTATCATGATCTTTTAAATGTACAATTTGTGTTTTAGTTCTTACTTACTTGCCTGTCTTATCCTGATCTTTTAAATGTACAATCTGTGTTTTAGTTTTTACTTGCCTGTCTTATCATGATCTTTTAAATGTACAATTTGTGTTTTAGTTCTTACTTGCCTATGTCTTATCATGATCTTTTAAATTTTCAATTGTGTTTTAGTTCTTACTTGCCTGTCTTATCATGATCTTTTAAATGTACAATCTGTGTTTTAGTTCTTACTTGCCTGTCTTATCATGATCTTTTAAATGTACAATTTGTGTTTTAGTTCTTACTTGCCTATGTCTTATCATGATCTTTTAAATGTACAATTTGTGTTTTAGTTCTTACTTACTTGCCTGTCTTATCATGATTTTTTAAATGTACAATTTGTGTTTTAGTTCTTACTTGCCTATGTCTCATCATGATCTTTTAAATGTACAATCTGTGTTTTAGTTCTTACTTACTTGCCTGTCTTATCATGATCTTTTAAATGTACAATTTGTGTTTTAGTTCTTACTTGCCTATGTCTTATCATGATCTTTTAAATGTACAATTTGTGTTTTAGTTCTTACTTGCCTGTCTTATCATGATCTTTTAAATGTACAATTTGTGTTTTAGTTCTTACTTGCCTGTCTTATCCTGATCTTTTAAATGTACAATTTGTGTTTTAGTTCTTACTTGCCTGTCTTATCATGATCTTTTAAATGTACAATTTGTGTTTTAGTTCTTACTTGCCTGTCTTATCATGATCTTTTAAATGTACAATTTGTGTTTTAGTTCTTACTTGCCTGTCTTATCATGATCTTTTAAATGTACAATTTGTGTTTTAGTTCTTACTTGCCTGTCTTATCATGATCTTTTAAATGTACAATTTGTGTTTTAGTTCTTACTTGCCTATGTCTTATCATGATCTTTTAAATGTACAATCTGTGTTTTAGTTCTTACTTGCCTATGTCTTATCATGATCTTTTAAATGTACAATTTGTGTTTTAGTTCTTACTTGCCTGTCTTATCATGATCTTTTAAATGTACAATTTGTGTTTTAGTTCTTACTTGCCCTATGTCTAATCATGATCTTTTAAATGTACAATTTGTGTTTTAGTTCTTACTTGCCTATGTCTTATCCTGATCTTTTAAATGTACAATCTGTGTTTTAGTTCTTACTTGCCTGTCTTATCATGATCTTTTAATTGTACAATCTGTGTTTTAGTTCTTACTTGCCTATGTCTTATCCTGATCTTTTAAATGTACAATTTGTGTTTTAATTCTTACTTGCCTATGTCTTATCCTGATCTTTTAAATGTACAATCTGTGTTTTAGTTCTTACTTGCCTATGTCTTATCATGATCTTTTAAATGTACAATCTGTGTTTTAGTTCTTACTTGCCTATGTCTTATCCTGATCTTTTAAATGTACAATTTGTGTTTTAGTTCTTACTTGCCTGTCTTATCATGATCTTTTAAATGTACAATCTGTGTTTTAGTTCTTACTTGCCTATGTCTTATCATGATCTTTTAAATGTACAATCTGTGTTTTAGTTCTTACTTGCCTGTCTTATCATGATCTTTTAAATGTACAATTTGTGTTTTAGTTCTTACTTGCCTGTCTTATCCTGATCTTTTAAATGTACAATTTGTGTTTTAGTTCTTACTTGCCTGTCTTATCATGATCTTTTAAATGTACAATTTGTGTTTTAGTTCTTACTTGCCTGTCTTATCCTGATCATTTGGAAGCAATTATCATATATCTTTTATTTGGATTTCTAGTTAATGCTCGACTTGTAATTTGGCCCTAAAAGACACTGGCCGTCGATGAGCACTAAAACGCAACAAAACAAACAAAATGCGCGTTGTCAGTATAATGTGACAACATTGAGAGTGTTGCTTTGTGTTTTCGGTGGCATGTTTCAGTGACATAGCACTATAAAAAGGCATTATGCAGATGATACCTCACTTGCACTTAATGGCACAGAAAAATCCGTTAAAGAACCTCTAACAGAACTTGACTTTTTTTGCGAATATATCAGGACTTAAAATAAATATTTCAAAAACACAAGTAATTTGGATAGACAGTAAGACATATAGCACGGATAAATTTCTTCCTGAACTTGATCTACAATGTGGTGGCCTTCACTTTGCTAGGTATTGAATTCAATATTAACTTCCACATGGTTCCTCAGTTAAACTTTGATTAAAAAAACTTACAAAATTAAAATCACTCATAAGATCCTGGAAATAAAGATTTTAACACCAATTGGCAAAATAAATGTAATTAAATCTATTTTAGTTTAATTATCTGTTTATATCATTACCAAACCCAGATGGAAAATTTATCGGGAAATTGAATTCTACATTGTATGATTTTCTATGGAATAGTAAAGTAGATAAAGAAAGAAGAGAAGTAGTTGTTCAGGATTATGTTAATTGTGGGTTAAGTATGATTGATATCCAAACTTTTATAGATTCTCTTAACTTAGGTTGTCCTATGTGCATCAAAATGGCAAGCCATTCTGAAAACTTATGTCAATATAGATTTGTTGATTCAAACTGGTTCAGACCATATAAACAAAATGTGAACTGAAATGTGAAAACAAGTTTTGGTTAGATGTTTTGAAAGCCTGTAAAAAATGAATTTGGCTAAGGAAGGGATTTGAATGATTAGGCTATTTATCTGAAGACCCTACTATGGTTTAATGACAAAATTCTTATTGACAGAAAGTCAATTTTCATTAAAGACTGGTATAAAAAGGGAGTCAAAAATATATAGGACTTAATAAGAAATTGTGATTCTGGTAGAATTTATTCAAAAATATCACATAGAGACTAACTTAAACTAACTTCCTTCAGCATCATAATGTTATATCAGCAGTAAAATAATTCAATCGCAATCCTAAAACCGAAATATCTTGTCCATTTATCCCAATATATTATGAACAAATGTTTAGCAAATCTAAAGGTTCCAAAGTGTTTTATAGTAGCCTTATAACAACCAATATTGTACCATCAGGACAAAAGAAATGGAATTCAATTTTTGATTTGAGTAATAGATCATGGACAAAATGTTTTTAAGCTTCCATTTACGATTACAAAAAACACAAAATTTCAGTGGTTGCAATGTAGAGTTAATAATAGTATTATGGCAACTAATTCTTTTTTATTTAAAGCTCGATTGTTCAGACGCCTATGTGTACGCTTTGCAACTCGGAATATGAAACTATTACACACTTGCTTTGGGAATGTCAAGAGGTGCAAAAACTTCTTGTGAGTCTTGAAACTCTTTTAGACACTCTTTTTATTCCTTTTAGTTTCTATAGAGAATCTTTCATTTTTGGACTTCTCCTTCAAAATGTAAATAGTAGAATTGATCATGAAATACTCATTATAGTGAAACACTATATATATATATAATGCGTCATCTTCACAAATCTTTAAATTTAAATTATCTAATTTAATACTATCATAATCTTCAAAAATGCTTGGCTTATAACAAAGGTAATATTTATGTAGCAAAACTTTCGAACGGAATGGCAAAAATGGGAAAAACTTGATTTGCTATCATTAATGTATAATTAATTTATTTTCTTTCGCCTCTTTGTTTCTCTCTCTCATATGTTCTGACATATTTTGTCTCCTGGGCTTTGAAAAAATATTTGCCTTTTTACTTATATTTTAGTAGTCTATAATGATACTAATTTATCCATCCCCCTTCTCTCTTTTTCTCTATCTTTTTTTTTTAAATCTTTCTGTCTACCTATGTCCCTATGCCTGTCTCTATGTATGTCTTTCTGTCTGTATTTGTATCATATGTCTATATGCTCATATGTGTATGTAGGTGTGCGTGATATCGATGGTGTGTAAATGTGTGATGGTGTGTGAGAAGGTGTATATGTTATGTACCAAGTATGTATGCATATAAGGTATATATATCTTGCTATAAAAATAATGACGAATGATAGTGAGTGAGTGAGTTTACATCTCAATATATGTCCATGTATTTATAAAATTGACTGGAAAAAAATAAAGTTATAAAAAGGCTCCACTATACACGAATTCCGAATACCACAGTCTAAATCACCAAGACACCCAAATAACCCTGGCTGTTAAGAGGACGTATATATATATATATATATTTCTGAAATGATCTAGTTTCATTATAGATCTCGCAATATTTATTCACAGAGATACAATGATAATTAAATTCATTGATAGGTTAAATTATATTGTACGATATATTAAAAATATATATGCATTTTACATATATAGAATTATGTTTCTGAATATATAAAATTTTGTTATATTGTAGGAGAGATTTAGATACTGTATCTATTGTAGTGTATGTACTATCATTGTACAGACATTCGACAGAAATGTCTAGGTGACTATCATCTTTCAGTTTAATAAAAAAAAGAGAATGAAAAATAATTGATATGAAAATATGACATATATCGTGGGTTTCTAATTTCTTTATTGGACCAAAGATCATTATGTCAAATTAGAACATTTGAGAATTAACCATGGCAACGGTTTTATATCAAACCAGCTTGAGCTGATAATATTTTTGCCATAAAACTATCTTTGAATAATGTGACACATTTATCTAACTTAAAATGAATTGTGTTATTACTACAGCTTTATGTAGCATGCCCATTTTGTCCCATATTACGATAATTTTCATGAAATAATAACTGTGTGTTTCTTGGTGTCTTCATCCATGCTTCAGTGATATAGCACTATAAAAAGGGCAACAGTTCCACTATACAAGAAGACACAACATTAATATACTGCAGTCTCCCAAATCACGCACCTCGCACAACATATACACAACACACCGCATACATGGGAGGCCGTCCTTACATGACCATAGCTGTTAAAAGGACGTTACTTAATCAAAACGAAGACTTTAAAACATTGTTTGAACCAATACCGGATTTGTTTTAATCAATCTGATTAAAACACAGATCCTCATTATCCCTACGTTTGATATGAGGATCTGACAACATCACATTAGGGGTCACGTCAAGATGACCTTTGCAAATGGCCAATCAAATTGGTGTTGCCAGAATCTTGACTGGGGACGAAATATTTTGAAAAAGCTGTCAAAGTTATTTTCGACTATCTAGTTATCTCGCCCAAAGAGCACAATGAAGCTTAATGTATATGTATACTGGGACGAAAAGGCGTTATCAGTTGACGTATCAACATGTAGAAAATGTATTTGATCGGAAGTACACGTGGTAAAGGTCATCCGAACATGACTCCTTATGGAATGTTGTCAGATCCTCTATTTGACGAAGTGGTTATAAGGATTTGTATTTTTAATCAGATTGTGTTTTAATTGAATGAGCTAGTTTTCTTGTATTTTTTTAAAGAGATGCAATTTACATAGATATATCAGTTTCTCAGATATTAGCAATCCATGTACTATTTCTATACAAAAATCACCTTTCAAGCTAAATAATTACAGGCAATAGGCACATGACGTTAGAAATGTACCACTTTTCCATTTCATGACCATATAGGACGACTAAATCTGGGATGCTACATGTATATATCTTTTTTATTCCTAACGTTTCCATTGATACTGCCTCAATTTCGGCATTGAGTTTAGTGTTTGCCCATGCCAAGAAGACACTGGGTCTGGTCCCCGTCAAGACAAGTTGTAGTCTATAGACGTGGTTGTTTATTCTCTTGGTTAAGTGATTAATGAAAAGAGATTGGAACGACCGGTTTGTCAATCGTCAATATAATGTGACGGAGTTGGGTGTGCTGTTTGGTGTCTTTGGCAATATGCTTCAGTCAGACAACACAAAAATGGCGAGCAAAACAACAAATAAAATTTGGTCCGAATAATGAACCTTGATATACCCCTGACATGTTAATAATAAAGATACTCCACCGCTGACAAATGACATTTGTTATCAAAAATTACGAATAAATAGTTTTCTTCAGTTACAAAAGTTACTTACTTAAATACACCATTGATACACGTATTGATTTCATAGACAAAAGAGTCCCAAAATGAATTTTGAATGTTGAAAATATTATCTTTTGTAAATTGAATTATAAGGATTAATGTGAATATTTTTTCATGCTATGGAAATATAACACAAAAATCTGAGTGTATTCTTATCATAAACCGCTTCGGTTAATTTAGAGTACACTCAGATTTTTGTGTTATATCTCCATAACATAAAAAAAATCTATTCAAGTCAATCCTTAATATTGTTGAGAAATCAATATTATTTGATGACATACAACATTGTTTCAATACCGTTTTGCAGGGTTTGCGCTTGGAGTTCCATAAAATGTAGTCCCATTATGTGATGAGATATCACTAAAATTGAATCCTTTTCATTCTCTATGCCTTAAAGGAACATGTGTTAAGAAGGAATCTTGCGTTACAATTTCATTGAGCATCTTTTATTTGGCCATAGCACAGACCGCTAGAACCTTTGAAAAGACATCTTACAATAACCATTGAATTTTGTCCATGACAAACCCAGGTGCATTTTGTTGTACTATGACATAGAATCTGTAAGATACCTTTAAAAAGGCCCAAAACTATATCAAATTGATGTTCAATTACGTAACTCAAAATTTTATATTTTTGCAAATTTTGATTGAATATCTATGGGTTTAAAAATTAAACAATTTTTTACAGAGTCTTGAAAAAAATTGACCAAATTTAGAGACCTATATATAGCAATATCAGATTTTCACTGAAGTGGTAACCTACTTCTGGTTTTGTACACCAAATCTATTTTGTAATTTTGGACTATAATATCAATCTGAAAAATCTGAAACCGGTAAAGTCATTATCTGAAGATGAAACTGTTTGAAGGTCTATTTTTAGAAATTCAAGTAAATACTTTGAAAAACATGTAATTAATTTTCAAGCATATTCGTTATTACATCACTGAAGGTTCATCTAATGCTAAAAACAATTTGTATTGATAGATAATAAGAGCGTAGGATGCCTAATTGTTTGTTTGATTAATTAACGTCCTATTAACAACCGGGTCATCAAAGGACAGCCTCTCATGTATGCGGTTTGTAACGTGTATGGAGTGCGTGTGTGTGTTCTGGGAGACTGCAGTATATTCTTGTTGTGTCTATTTGTATATAAACTTTTGCCCTTTTTATATTGTTATATCATTGAAGCATGCTGCCGAAGACACCAAGCAACACACTCCACCCGGTCACATTATGTTATACTGACAACAGGCGAACCAGTCGTCCCACTCCCTGTAAGCTGAGCGCTAAGCAGGAGTAGAAACAACCACTTTTATGGTCTTTGGTGTGTCTCGGCCAGGAGGCAGAACCCAGAACTTACCTCACAGGGATTAGCGCTAACAGAAGTTCAAAACTGAGGCGGTGACAAGGGAGACGTTAGGAAAAATAAAGATAGTTAGGAAGAAGAGAAAAGATAATATCCTAAAAATCGTCTTTTACGATGATGCAATATGGGCAGCAGGTACAATTTCAACGCTTTACCTGCAGAGTGCCTCAATCAGAAAATATAAGAAATTTTTATTGTGGATGCTTTCTTTTATTTTTTCGGATTTTCATTCCTCACTTTCGGTTTTTGTACACCTACTGCCTACAAATCTAATCAAACCTACATTTTCAAGTTGAATATTATGTTTTTATATATATTTTTTTTATAAATTAAAGACAAGTACTACAACTTTGTTCGCAATTTGTAATGAACTAGGAAAGCAATTTTATTTATTTTCAAACATATTCATTATCACATCACTGAAGGTTTATCTAATGTTCAAAACAATTTGTATTGGTAGATATAGTGAAATAGCAGCGTATGGGTGCCTCAATTAGAAATTGTAAGGAAATTCTAAGGGGGATTTTTATTACTTTTTTGAATTTATATTCCAATGGCTCCCTCACCTTCGGATACTGTTTAACTACAACTTACAAATCGAATAAAACCTACATTTTCAAGTTAAATATTCCATTTTTACGTATCATTAAGTGAGCAGTATGGCGTCATATACGATATTGATAATTTGTAGACCAACAAGAGTTGTGACTTTGAAATAACTTTCCCGTATCCGATATTTCCGAAATTTTCAATATGGTCACTTATATTGTATAGTTTGCAAATACAAAAATGTGTAAGTGTACAATAACCGAAAGTGAGGGAGCCAATGGCACTACAAAATACACGGTGGTTTTGTAAAATTGGTTCGTGGGCAAAATTCTATGGTACACTTGTAGCTGTAACAAGTCCTTTGAACTCGTTTCAAGGGTTGGCCTTTATGTTGCCACTTTGATAAAATTAGTTCGTAGATAAACAAAGTGTTACGAATGAAATGTAGAAGTTCTGTAGGTTCTGTTGTTGTGTGGATATGTAGGACTCAAACACGGGTTGGTAGCTTCTGGTGTTTATTCGTGGAGTCCTTAAGAGCGACTGCGTTACCTTTCGAAACCTTAGTTTATATAGATATACACGGACATTCAACATCAATCAGTTTTATAATAAATGTCAGAGTACATATCCTACTTAAGTAATCTGACCACTTCTTGTCACGAACATGCTTCTACTTAGGTAATAGTGGATTCAAATAAATTAATGTAAATGTTTTGTGTCCTGAATAACTAGTAGCCGAAAAAACAATGTTAACACTTCTGCTCTACCAATATAGCAACCTATTAATTTATACTATCGAGTACTAAAGCCGGGTCCTGCATCCATACATTAGCTATAGCCATTCGACCCGGATCGATATCACTTGTACCACATACACTTATTCATACTTACATGTGTACTTATATACGTGAATGTCTTTATTGTACGACTGATCTGAGCGGGAATCTCAAAAATAAAACCACTCTGTAGAAAGTATGCATTAATTGGTGAAATGACCGGGATATATAAGTACTGGAATTTACCTATATTATGGACCATTATCTATATATAGGGGTTTTACACTTGTTAATTACTGTCGATCAATGATCGGTATATATATTGGTGTAGCAGATGTGAAGTCCGCTGGTGTGGAGGGCTGGGCAAGCAGGGACACATCACTCTATTCTGCTCTCGGATATTTCATCATCACTTTAAAATCACGTAAGTAAACAAATAATGGTCTGAGTCTTAGTCCAACGACGTGAATCAAGAAAACAGTAAGTACACTCATATAAATCGAATTTCTCGCTGTTTCGAACTTTTTGCTCGGTCCCGAATTAAATTACTTCACTATGTAACATTACTAACTCATTATACTAATCGACGTTTTATGAATGGAAGATTTTGATATATCAGAATTTTTTTCATGTACCATAATATTGTGGACTCTGAGGATTTGACCGTTATCGCGGATAAAAAGGAACATATAAATTCTCTTTTCGTTATTTTCTTAATTTGCGCTGTTCTTTGACGAAAATGGACAGAAATTTATATAAAGTTTGTAAATAAAATATGATGTTCAAGTTGGTGTTATCACGAAGAAAAAAAATAATGTTAATCTACATCTTGGCATAGACTTTCACTATAAAACAGTTAACACGGGCGTCTAAATTTGTATATATACACATATTCATGTCAGCTTTCTGTTTTGTGGAATCTACTGAACCGACTTTATTAAATTGCCACATGTTGTTCAATTGTCGTTTAACAAACCAGTTTGATGACTTGCATCTTTCGGGGTTGTATAGGTTTGAGCGGAAATAACAGTCAAATATGTCTCTAAAGACCACTCTATGGCCAGAGGACAAAATGGTCTTTTAAGAAAGGCGATATTTATGCAAAAGTTGAATTGCATTGCAATTTACAATTTTCGACCCACAGAAAATGGATGTTTTAAACAAGTAGTATTTATTCAGAGATAGCCTCTAAGGCAGGTTTTACGTTAATGTTAAATCGGCCCTACAATTACCCATGCTTTGACTAACTCTGCTTATTCGAAATGAAATTGGCTGTTCAAAACATGAACGAGTCCGAAATCTACTGCTTCATTGTCATTAAAACTGATTTGCACAAAGATGTCTTATGGAACCACCCTTTACTTCTTATTAATTTGAAATATAATTTTCAGCCATTTCTGGTAGCACGTGTAACGTAAATATAAACGAAAATTTTGAAAACAAAACCAAAGCTGAAAATCTCTGAATAATAGTTTACCATGTTTGAATCAAAAATTTTCTATCTTTGGGCGAGTTGTTTCAAAAAAATGAAATGAGACATTTTGTTGGAGACTTGAATACAGCATATATGTAATTAGCGACGGCATACTTATTTGTTTAAATCATCTTATTATTTATCCGTATACAATTTAAGATTTCAATTATTTTAGTATCTAGTCCTAATGATTTGTTAAGAAATGTCCATTGAAAATCTATAAAACCTGTAAAATATCTAAGCATTATAGTGTCTTTGCAGACAATCTCCATAATGCGCTACAGCGCATTATGAAAAGATTGTCTGTATTTTCTGGCATTTATATAACCATATATTTTACCGACCGTACAATACATACTTAAATTAACATCATCTACTCTTTTTGGGGGTTTGTTGATAAAGTTCTGCGAACCAGACCATGAAAACTGTTTATTGTCGATGACATAATCCACAAGATGGAATAGCCATTTTACGGTGATCAGTTGATGCATCCACGTCAACATTGTTGACGTCATAATGGTCACATTTTGGACGTCCATTATATCACCATATACCTCACTTCGTTTTTGTTGGCTTATATAGTTGTTGTGACAAATGAATGTAACTGTTGATATATTGGAAATATCCAATCTTGTATTATTAAAATACAGACAGCTCTGTCTATAAAGACCACTCAATGGACAATAGAAAAATGGTCTTTATAGCCAGGCAGTCTTAATACACAGGTTGAATTGTATTGCCATTTTATCATTTGGGACTCTAGAAAAGTGATCTTAATCATTATAAGCTGGTGGTCTTTACACAGAGGTGGTCGCTAAGGCAGGTTTTACTGTACACATTGAGATCCTGATAATAAAGATTTATGTTTTAATCAGCTTGGTACCCGATACTTTGTATACGAATACGTCTTCCGGCTTTGGTGCGCGTATAGAATCGTGAATTCGTATATATTTAGATATAATCTTATTGAAAACAATAAAATAAATATTCATATAACTTTTCAATGTCGTAAATCGTCGCATATTTCCACATGTTTGGCTAGTAACCTTATCCGTGAAGCAAATGAAGTGTCGGAACAGCTGTTCGGAATAGGTTTACATAGATAAATGATCCATTTATATAATTCCAGTGTCTGTATTATTTATAGATGAAATATAATTTCAGATAAAATAAAATAGGGGCGAGTAAGCGGATATGATTATTAATTATCAAAAGACTTAAGGATGTATTCTTCTGAGGTTTCAGTCCCGTTGAAGTCTCGTTTCAACATAGATCAAAGAAGTTATGAGATTTTCAAATATGATTTATCAGTATCTGTACCAAGTTGCCAGACGCAAGTTTTGTCAAAAAATTACATTTCTATTTTTAGTAGATTTTTTTTATACAGGGATTTTAAGAAATGGCCCATTTGGCGGCCATTTTGAAATTGTGTCTTTTTTCGCTTCAAGTAGAGCCACAGTTTTATCATTTTTTACTGAAATTGTTTTTACTTAAATCATCACTGCGCCAGCATTTTTAGCTCTATTTAGCTAATTTTTGCTGCAAATCGTTACTTGGTTCCTAGTAATTAAAATATTGAGCATTAATATGTGAAACGAAACACTTTTGTGACTTTATGTTTACATTTAATGCTAATTTGGGCACTTTTATTTTTTACTCTAAAATACTAAAAATAAAAAAAAATTCAAATGGGGCAAAAAAGTAAGCACACGGACCCCCAATTTTTCTTCCTGATTTAGAAAGAACAACCGTTTCCCTATTGATATGCAAAATAATAACAAAAGTTTAATACCAGAACTTTTTCTATAAAGTGTTAAATTAGGCAAAAATGGCTGAAAATGGTGCATTTTGTAGCTCAAAATTAAGGGGTAGGGGTAGCATATGTTATTATTCTGAGAAAAAAATATTAGTCTAATTGATCAAAACTGGTATATTTTTAAAGAAGACTACTAGAAAATGAATTCTACAAACATTCATACATATCAAACACCTCATTAGGAAATTATGGCTTTAATCTCTATCTTATATGGTCAAAACGGCAAAATTCCCATAAAATCCAATATTTTGTCAACTAGGTGTCTTTGAGTGACAAAAGCTCAAAAACAAGCACACGGACATATGTTTTTTCTTCCATTTCCTTTTATGGTATGAACTCCTTTTTCCAAAAATCTATATGAGAAAAAAAGTTTAATACAAGAAAATTTTGACTTATTAATTATCAAAAGACTTAATGCACACAATGGTATGTTAACAATTTCACTACAACCCCATTCAATAAACACACCAAATTTGCGTTGGCGTTGTTCAGCATATGACCTGCCAACCACTTTTTTGACGTCATTATCATGGTCACTCCAGCGATCACGGAAGATGACTGTCGACATGTTTGTTCTGTCCTTGTTTATAATGATTTGTTTTGTATTATTATGCATGCAAATTCTCTCGAAATTTTATGATATTTTATCAAATGTAAAATATAAGCATTGCATTGCAGTCAGTTGGTAATTATATGAATACGAATATCAACTGGACAACGGTAAATTGAAAAGCGTGCTGTATTCAATTTGCCGTTGTCCAAATGATATTCATACCCCCTTACATAATTGCCAATGTATCGTGAAATCACACATTTGCCAAAGATCGAGATTGTTGTATGCCTACATGTAGAAAATATACCTAAGTAAATTTTATGAAAATCTATCAACATGTTTTGAATTTGTGTTTTGTCGCCATTTTTATGTGTTTTTATCTTATTGCACCCACGGGTGTCTTGAGAAATAAAGAAACATTAAAATCTAAAACCTTGAATTTAAAAAATTCTGAAAATTTCTCTAATTCAACGAAACGTAATCATATTTGTTGTCACTGATACCAAATGTTCACGCTCCTGCTCAATTATTTCCCTCTAGGCAGTAAGATACTGTAAACTTAACTATTTTCGCGACGTTTTGATTTCGGGAATTTCTTCCTGGTTTTTCATCTTCTCTGTCTGACACGCCTTTACATGACCTTGACTGTTTATCAAAATCTTTACACAGACTGCTTTAGAGTTAGCTCCCTTGCGGGTAGGTATCGATTGCTACGTCATTATTCTGTGAGCGCAATTCACATCGTTTTCTCCGAAAAATATGACGTTACGCTAGCAAACACATGACCTCACAACCAAAACCTACCAGCAAGGGCAGATAACTCTGTAATATGCAAATACAGAATATAATCCTAGTAATAAACCACCAGACTCTTATGATCTTATAATTAAAGATTTTGTTTCTTTTGTTACAGTAAATGTTAGAGTAAGATATATTACACATCATGGACGAGGATCTGAGCAATGGAATTAAGACGAACGGTTTTATCAGGGCTAGAAAGATGCTTTATGGAATAGAGGAATTACCGCCCTTTTTGATCATGCTGCCAGTAGCATTTCAGGTAAAGTCCCCTTTTTTATTATGTCTTGATTTTATATAATTAACGAATGAATTGGACACAATTTATGATTACACTTATAGAAGTCTTCTTCAAGAAAAAAAATGTTTACATTATTATTGTGTTAATCATTTCAGGTAAATCCTGTATTAATGTAAGAGTTCCTTAGTACAAGGATAATTTAGTATTTATCTTAGTGTCAATTTTGAAATTATACTTTTTACATACATTTGTCAAGTTTTAACATTTCGCGTCTGTTAGAAGGGCTAGTTAGATGATGTCAATTACTGAAAGATTATTAGGATGTGTGGATTCTGAAAAAAGTATCTATCTCTGTGTATATGTTATATGTTTATATAATACAATGTGACAAATGTTTATTCGTTGTAGCATCTAGTGTTCTGTTTTGGGTCCATGCTAAGTATAACATTCATTGTGGCTGATTCTGTGTGCGCTCCCGTCGGTGACCCCATCAGGTCACAACTCTTCTGCTCCTCATTATTCATGGTCGGCTTGACAACGACCATACAGGTCGTGTTAGGAGTCAGGTAAATACAATTTTAATTTGGCGCACCACCGCCGACAGAGCAGGAATACTATTTATCATTTAGAGAATAATTTATGTTTAATCGTGTTTAAATATGTCTAATTAACACAAACACACATATAAAATAATTTGTTTTGCTTATGTTGTCTGTAAAATTAGTAAATCATGCCATATATGGCATATTTTTTCGGGATGCAATTAGTTATTTCAAATACTTTTATATTGAAGTAAATTAAGAAGCTCAAACTTTTCATTGATGGTACAAGTGTAAAGTAAGTAACTTTTGTTAATGAAAACAAATACCAATTCACCTTTCTCCTAGTTTTGTATTAGATAAAATGATGCACTTTCATCACAGAAATTAAGAGTTTTAACACAGTAATGTAAATCTTTGTGATCGAATGCACCATGATAAAATGCAATATATCATTGTTTTTGATGATGTCATTAATGCCGTCACAATATTCAATTAAGAAATCCTAGATATACATTATTGTATTCCAACACAAGGTCATATCGTTTGTTTTCTATAATTTCCTATTTCGTGCAATTTTGATTTTTCATATCGAAATTACTACATATCAGTTTAAAGTAATATTCTGCAACACCTGGTACTGCTGAAATCCATGATAAAAGCAGAAAGAGGGTTCCTATGTATGCTATCCTTTAACACTGTCTCGCTTTTACCCATCCGCTATGAGTTACTATCACTGTCGTTATATCCACACTGACCTATGTCATAGTAAAACTGAACGTACGGTGCACGAAAACATATGAGACAACTTGCCTTTGAAATTTAGCATCGCTCTTTACTCTTCAAAGAAGGTTCTGCAGACGGCCTGTGATTGGTCTTTGTAATTTTTGTCTCTTGCCTTCTGTTTGACAATGATATAGTCCATGGATGGATATAATACCAGTAATAGTAACTCCTGAAGTATCGATTATCGATCTGTTGACCCTAAATCTAACCTTTGTCCGTTTATGGAAGGTGCAACGTTTGTAGTTTTCGCTTTGCACATACCATACCTGATATGCACTACTTTATATCCATACTAATTAATTATAATGCACATATTGTTAATATAGACTGTACTCAAATACTTACGTCTACAGTAACTTGACACATAAAAGTGAAGTATTTGCGTAATGACATAAGGTAAAACTAGTTTTTCTTGTATTTTTTCAGACTTCCAATTTTCCAGGGACCATCACAAACCTTTTTATTTCCGCTGATAGTTGTTTGGCAGTGCCCCCAGCATCTACTCAGTAAGTTACAAACCTTTTTATTTCCACTGATAGTTGTATGGCAGTGCCCATAAAACCTACTCTGTAAGTCATAAAGCTTATTTTTACTGTAAAACCGGTATTCAAATTAAACAACATTATCCGCGGAAATATTTTTATTTTTGTGTGTATTTTTAATGTGTTGTTATAAATTTCTAGTATTTATGCGAACACCGCATTATGAAGTATAGATATCTCTTTCTCAGGATGTCAAACTAATATAAAATACAACATAATGCTTAATAATTAATCAAAACATTGTATGCCACATTATGTAAAAATTATTAGCGCAAAGCTCATACCGGTAGTTTAATCACTTATGGAAAAGGTTTGCTGAAAAGAAACACATTTGCGGAAAATGAAAAATGCCCAAAATATGAAGGAACCTATCTTCAAATATATATCTTCAATGTCATTGATTTATCTAATATAACAAATATCAATTCCGCGGCGTGCTTCAGTGATATAGCACTATAAAAAGGGCAATAGTTCCGCTACTGCAGTCTCCCAAAACACACGCCATGCACTTTATTCACGCAACACATCGCATACAAGAGATGCCGTCCTCTTCATGACCCTGGCTTTTAATAGGACGTTAATTAATTAAACAAGCAAACAAGAATTTACATATATTCCGTCTATTCAATATATCCGTTTATTATATCCCACCAATTAATACAATATAGACAAAGGAATGCAACATAATGACAAAACACAAACTAAATTATCTAAACATGTGTTCCTACAATAACATACATTAAAACAATTGTTGTTCGCCGTTATCTTAGTGTTATATAAACAAAACTGTTGTCGGACTAAGCGTAATTCCCATTGTCACGAGTCTATTTCCCAACGAACAATCAGGTTAGTTAAAATTGTACCTGCGGCCATCATTACATTTTCTGATTCATATAAATGTAGCAATAACAAATTATTGTTTGTTTTATTGATTTATTATTTAAACATATCTACAATCTGATTAAAATGCAGATCCTTATTATCACAACGTTTGATAAGAGGATCTGAGAAAATCCCATGAGGAAACCCTAGGGACAAGGAGACCTTTTGAAATGACCAATCAAATTGCTGTCTGCAAAAAATTTTGACAGTGAATTTAAGTGAACAAAATTGTTTGAAAATCTGTCAGATTTATTTTCGTGTACATAGTCATTTCGCCCAAAGAGTAAAACAAAGCTAATTGTATATGTATACTAGAACGAAATAGCGTTTTCAGTTGAATGTAGGAAATGATTTATCTGAAGAACACGTGATATAAAGGTCATCCGAACCTGACCCCTTATGGGATGTTGTCAGATTCTCTATTGAACGAATTGGTTATGAGGATCTGTATTTTAGTCAGATTGACATTGACATATCTTTTGTTGAAATAACAGAATTATGCACAACTTATCAATGAGATTTTAGGCATCTTGGCTGTCTGGATTCGATACTGTTGATCTAAGTGTCTTCAATATTTCATTAAATAATAAGATGATGGATATATTTATAACCTCTTGTAGCATATTTTTGTGGTGAATTACTTTGTCTTAAATAAAATACCAATGCGTAATATTATCAGCCATCTACAATCGTAGTTTCAAACAACAACTTTTCCAGTTTTTATTCGATGAAATTTCTAATACTAAAAAATGAAATATGCGTTCCATGAATCAATCATTTCAAATAATCAGATAATGAAAATTGTGTAAATTCGTGTAATTTTTTTGGAAAATTGTGAAACAAAATTGTAGAAAATTGTCGAAAATTGTGAAAAAGTGTAGATAGTTCGTGTCATGCAATAGATAAATATGATAAGTGTATACTTATTCAAATCCTATTGAACCTTTTAGTATTATCAGTCTTATTATATCTTTATGTTTCTACTTGTGTTCTTCGTTCGCTATATCTTTTGTTTTCTATGTATTTCTTTTATTAAAACGTATTTGTTCTGTAAATAGTATATATCGCCTATACAAAGTTTGTTATATAATACGTGTGGCGAGGGCCGTTATAAGTTGTCATATCTGTGTCAAATGAAGTTTCTTATTCCACAGCCCAACAATCAGTATTGCCCAATGTCAGTCACACACCAGCGAACTTTACAAGAGTTTTCTACAACACATCAGGATCATCAGCGAACTTTACCAACAGAACGGCGACTTTATTTTCAAACGAGAGCATCCCCATGGGAAATTTGGAAAGACAACAACTTGTTTACTCACGAATTAACGAAGTAACAAAAATACTTAATTTAATAAAGTATTTTATTCTTATTTCCACATCATTATTAAAGATGCTCCACCGCAGACAGTGCATAAATGACATTCATCATTTGAACAATAATTGGTGTTTAATCGCGTATATATATGTCTAATTAACACAAAAAAATAATATAAAATAATTTGTCTTGCCTTTGGTGCATGCGCAATCAGTACTTCATTCTATATAGGATATAGTGCCACGGAATTTTTTCGGGATGCAATTAATTATTTTTCATATTTTAACTTAAAGTAAAATTAGAAGCTCAAACTTTTCAATGGTAGTAATGATGTAAAGTAAGTAACTTTTGTAACTGAAGAAAAATACTAAATCGTCTGCTCCTGTTTTGATAGTGAAAAATACCATTTTTCAGCGGTGTAGCATGTTTAAGTAGATTGATGTCAATGAATTGAAGAACATTAATCATAATGAGTTAGCACTGAAAATTCTTTGCAATATTTGATTAAGCAAATTCAAAAATAAATAGAGATACTAGAGAAATAGTAAATTTAATTAAACATTGGAACTTTACCGAAACACTGTTTCATGGAATTGATATCCATTTAAAACAACGTAACATTGAATAATTAGCTTCTCAAAAATTAGTCTTCATCATATTGTTGTTTCGATACGGTAACTGCCTCTAGCAGATTTGGTAGTTGATTCAGTTGAAACTGTATTAACCGTATAAAGTATGTTATTTCACAGAATTTCTGTTAATAAAATTGGAAGGACAAACAAATCTAAAATATATAGCAATAATTTTCGAAATGGAAATTAAACAATATTTCATGTTTTCGTATTGAAGATCGCATTTTTAATAAAAACGTCATTATAGGGTCGTAAAAGATTAATTTGTTTGTCATTTAAGCTGCAGGGATCTCTCATGCTAGCATCACTCGTAGAGATATTTCTTGGAGCCACAGGAATGATGGGAACACTGCTGAGATTTGTTAGCCCTATTTCCATTGCAGTAACGATAACTCTTGTCGGTATATCGCTTCATCCAATTCCGGCTATGTACAGCAGCTGTTACTGGCCAGTAGCTCTACTGTAAGTAAATAATGAATATATGCGAATACCTGTGTAGTGATCTGTACAGGTAAACTAAATTGTTCAATCATTGAGTGTCAATTTCTCTGGTTCTTAACAAATGATATATGAAAAAGGTTCGATACATTAAAAACTTTGATTCATAAAACTCCGATTTAGACATGGGTATGTTAGTAACGTTATACAGTGAAGAATTTCGGGACCAAGTTTATATTAATACACGAAACGGAAACAGGAAACGATAAAGATTGTTATAATTGTTTTACAGGTACAGCTCTAATTATAACACGAAACGGAAACAGGACAGTAAAACACCATATTGACCTCACCAAAGGTCTTTTATTATGTATTTGTATTTATAGATAAAGAATATCGATAAAGACATGTGATATGATTGTTTTACAGATGTACGGCTCTAATTATGTTGTTTGTCTTCACGGCATTTTCTATTATAACACGGAACGAAAACAGGACATTATAACACCATCTTGACATCACCAAAGGTCTATTATTTATAAATTATGACCAATTCTATATGGTTGAATATCGATAAATATTGATATTTTATGATTTTCTTTACAGATGTGCGGTTCTAATGATGTTGTTTGCATTCTATCTGTCCCATGTCCGAGTCCCCCTTCCCAAACAGACCTGCTGTCGTCGCCAGGAAACCATGGAGATCAGGACTAAAATTCCTATTTTTGATATCATGTCAGTAGGTATCGATAGAAGTTTTATAATGGGCGCAATCAACGCTTAGCGCAAAACTGGCTTTGAACCGGTCAGCGAACAATAAATTGGCTTGTTCGCAAAAATTCAAATGCCTTCACTTTTACAGTATATGATTAAATTTGTCTGAACGATAATTGATCAAAGGCATATTCCAATTCGGTGATAAGGGTTTACAATGGTACTATTACTCTTTTTATTTTACTTATATTACTTTGTGTGGAATAAGAAATAAATCAACTTATATGAAACTGAACTACGACCGTATTCCGTATTGATGTCAATTTCGTCAACTCGGATCAATCATTGATGACAACCAGGAAAATTAAACCCCTACGAAATTTATGGATTTCACGATACTTTCTTGTCCATGTGCCTTTCAATTGCGCAGTTATTAGTTGAATGAAAAATAAAAGCAATAGCCATATCGCCGTCAACTTTATGGACAGACGCCTTTTACTAGGAAAGATGTCTAGGTCTTACATATTATTGTCGGAGGCATTGAGTGCATATTTAAAATATTTTCAAAACTTGTGACGACATAAAATGTCACACTGTACACGTGAAATTTAAGCGAATGTGAAATTGACGCTCTGTAGACGAAAGGTCGCGAAACACGTAATATTTTGTACATGTATTAACTTGAAAATATCCATGTTAACGTTTAAAATGCCTTTTTTCTTGTTGAAAAAGCTCTTTTTATAATGCATATCTATACGCCATTTCCACATTATAAAAGCACATATGATATTTATAATATAATTTTATTAGTAGGGCGTTAGTAACTTAGAGACTATGCGAACTGACGAAATGCGTTCGTCTTTTTTAGTTGTAAGAAATTTAGAAAATCATTGTTTTATTTTAGACATGAAACAAAATACATCATTTAAAGAATTTGAGCAAGGATTAATATTATCGCTTATAAAGTACACTTTCTTTAATGATTCTCTGAAGGAAAGCTTGCAAAGTTATTATTCTTCGGTTCAGCACAGCAGTTACATTTTCAGACAACGAAACCATGCGGAGGTTAACATAGTACAGTATTATAAATTGTTTTTTGTTTTGTTTTTACCTTCGTCATTATTGAATAATTACACCAAACTTAATACGTTCTAAGTATGTGTCACACTGTCATATCTTACAATATCCTTATTCAAACATGCTTTAGGAAGGAAATCAGAAATCAAAGAAAACTGATGGTAAAACTATATTTTGGAGGAAAACCTCAAACAGCGAATCTTAAATTTCGAGTACCTCTTTAAATGATTTGAGAGTTTCAGATTATTGTAATGTGGTAATGGGGGTCTCAACTGGCCGTGATTGTTATTTTTTGAAATTCTTTTCATTTCCAGATTCCACTCAGTGCAGCAGTGTGTTGGGTTCTATGTTTGATACTCACCATGACAGACTTCTTCCCGAATGACCCCAGTGACCCTACATATCGCGCCAGAACAGATGCACGCGGCGACATCATCCGGGAAACACCGTGGTTCTTTCTACCGTATCCAGGTAAAGTCCATCAAACATTTCATGTTAAATCAACCTTATGCGATATGAGGTTTATTCTTAATTATTCTTAAGTTTTCTGTCTCGACCAAACTTGTTATTTAAAGATTAACTTGAATAAATTTGTAAAATTATATGGAGATATAACACAAGATCTGGGTGTACATAAATTGAACAATCTATTCAAAATAATTCTTATAATTCATTCTACAACAGACAATCTCTTCAAAATCCAGTTGGGATTTATTCTATGAAATCGATACGCCGTTGTATAAGCCAATAAGAAGCGACTTTACAAATGGCGGCGTCATATTTACCTTTATAAACGGATCCAATGACAATGCTCGTTACAATAATAATTAAACATATATATCAATATACCTTGATCAGCTTGATTTATCTGTCTATTTTTCTACATCAACTAAAGGACAATTCGGATATCCAAAGATCAATGTCCCGATCTTCTTGGGCTTTTTGTTTGCTTTCATCGCTTCCGCTATAGAATCTGTCGGGGACTACTTTGCTGTGGCGGAATCTTGTAACGCTGAGCCACCACCGAATCACGCAATTAACAGGTAAACATTAAATTATGTGAATACTGAAATAACCCCCCAAGACTGATATTCAATTACAGCTGTAACGCTGTTAAAGAAAGGTGTAATTTGTTGTATTTTTCATTTTTTGTCAAAATTTGAATACTTGTTATATTTTCTGCTTTTATTTTGCAAATGTTGTCACACAAGACAAATAAACAAATGATATTGTTAAATATCTATTTCCGTTAGCTAAAACATCCATATGAAATATTATTGTATTTTAACCGCAATATATGGCAATACACGTTGGAAAGAAATATCCAGTTAGATGCCAATTACTTGTCGTGAACCTCAACCCCTTTATTTAAAAAAAAATAACCTATTAATGTAATCATTTTGTCGTTTTCCCAGAGGAATACTTATCGAGGGACTTCTTAGTTTCATGTCTGGAGCTGTGGGGATAGGCCATGCCACTTCTACGTACAGCGTATCTGCTGCTATACCGGGCATAACAAAGGTTGTCTCTCTTGTCGCATAATTGTAAACAAGACTCACATCATAAAAGTTGTCTACTTGTTGTTATAAATAAGACATCACGTCACAAATTTTAACAAACATTCATATCACAAAGTTTATCTCTCTCTTGTTACATACCAATATATGGCATTAAAAAGGTTGTCTACGTTGCTGCATTGTTATAAACAAATTTATTATCTTCCATTCTTCCTTATATTTTTTAAACAAACCCTCTCATCAGTGAAAGATAATCATTGAAAGGTCTCCTTGTTACATAGCTTGAGATGTTATGAGAAGACCTGATATAAGATAGGTTGCTTCTTTGTTACATAGTTGTATCATCATCTGACAGGTTTTCATATTACATAGCTTATGTTTATATCATGTTATTTCTTTGTTACATAGTTATATATTAACATCTAATCTCATTTATGGTTGTCTCCCATGTTACAAAATTGAAATAATAAAACTTGAATCAAAGAGGTCATTTGCCTTGATCAACATTTAAAAAATACATTATGCATGTTTTCCACTTCACTATATATTCACCTAGCGTTCCATCCATTGCATCCAATGTTACCTGATGATTTTAGTATGTCGTTTTACTCATAAAAATTATCAGATATGCAATGGTTTTGCAATTACATACACAACAATATAATTATACTGTTTCATATAAATTTAAGTCTATTAATATCAAATGTGAGGGGGAAAATAATAATATTCTTAAATGTTTAGACATATTATCGCTGCAATTTGTGGTTTTGTGAACTTTCAAGTTTTGACATTCCTGAAAACATAAAAACTTGTTGACGCGCTTAAGATAGATTAATTGTATATATTTTATTTATTTCTTTTTCTTATAATTCTTTGATATATATTAACACAATAGACAATAATTTGGCATTACTTTAAAAGCATAACTATATATATCAGATTTTAACATGATTTCGTGTTGTCTGAAATTATTCAGAACGAAATTGTCAACTGGATTTGAAATTTGCATTCTTCGAAATATACAATAAAACAATTTACAGTATATGATATATCTTAGTTGTTTTGTGTTTGACAGGTTGGAAGTCGATATGTGCTTGTTTTGGCGGGAATACTTGCCATGTTAATGGGCGTGGTTGGGAAGATGGGAGCAGTTATGTCATCCATACCGGAACCGGTAGTGGGCGGAGTCTCGTTGGTTGGATTTGGAATTATAGTCGGAATCGGTGTATCTGCTCTCCGATCTGTTGATCTGACGTCATCGAGAAACATCTCCATAATTGGAACTTCAGTGTTTGGAGCAATTGTTATCTCAGATTGGTTAAAGAACAACAAGGGGGCCATTGATACAGGTTATTAGTATATCTAACACTGGTATATGGATGTATACCTGTCGTAATATCTGGAGCAAAACACAAGTATTTAAAGCCACATTTTGCATAGTTCATCGAAAATGTTTGTTTAGTACTGTGATCTTAGGATAGGAATTTTACGGCTTGGCTTATGATAATGTAAGATAAGGTTACTATTACTAATTTGTGGCTTCAAAAAACTTACATCAGTATATAATATGATAGTATGTTGCCGTTGAGGTTTGTTTTGGTAGTGGGGCCGCGGTGGCCGAGGTTTGATATCCCGACATATTACCACAAGCGCATCGCCTGTAGGGCAGTTGAAAGGTAATAACCACTGGTCGGTGGTTTTTCTCCTGATACTCAGATTTTCCCCCACTAGCAAACCTGCCATGTCCTTACTACATGACACTGACGGTTAATATGACGTTAAACTAACTAAACTATAAACTTTGTTACGGTAGTACGATTCAGTGGGCTACATAGAACTATATGGAATATTCTTTTATAGGTTCAGAACAATAGAATAACATTGTAGACTTATGATATTGATGTTCTATTCATAGATTCAGAGCAATGAAATAATCTAATCGACTTGAGGGGCCGTGGTTTTCGAGTTTTTTAAGATGTCTCAACATATTACCACAAACCCTCTACCTCTGGGTCCCGCGTTCGAATCCAATGTGGGGCAGTAGCCGGGTACTGGCCGCTTGTCGTTGGTTTTTCTCCGGGGACTCCAGATTTCCTCCACCAACAAACCTGGCTCCTCCTTTCATGACACTGGCTGTTAATAGGACGTTAAACTAATAAAACTTAAACTAAGACAAATAGACATGACATATTAATGTTCTATTTATAGGTTCAGAACAATGGAATAATATTATAGACCTGGTGCTGGGAACTCCGATGATGGTAGGATGTATCATCTCTATCTTCCTGGACAACACCGTACGAGGTAATAGTGCATCATGGCGTCATCACGTTAAAGGCCCACTACCTTTTACAAATAGTCTTATCTTTTAATGGAAATATAAAACGAGATTGATATTTTTATAAAATTGCAAAGTTTTCGTTAATACTACACCTACAATCACTTTCTGAACATCTGAACAATTTGATTAAATACCTCTAATTTTAATTTTTCCAGATGGAAAAACATTTGTTTTGTTTATTGCAATTCGAATATTTATTACATTGGAAGAAAACATTATAGGCACTCTCACACCACAGATACAATTTAGGCTGTTGGTGAGGTGTTCACGAAACAAGTTTAAGACGCTTCATCAAAGTCATTCCACATACATGCAGAGAAGAATGTATAAAAGAAGATCGGAAAAACATTCATTGTTAACATAGATTACACAGAAAATCCTGTACTTGTTTGGTGCCTTATACCATTGATGTGTATTTTCATTTAATTCTTGTCCCGGGAAGCTATTAGGCCTTTAACATGAATAAGATAACGATTTCAATATTTGTTTTATAAGTTTATCGATAAAGGAGGTATGAAGATTTAAATAGTAGTTAATTAAATGTTATGAAAAAATTCTATATGCAAGTCTACTCATTCATCAATCTTTTCAGAACCGTTCTGTTTCAATGTACTGAAAGGTCTGAAAACATAATTCATATTTCCAAACAGGCCTACTGATACAAATGTTATACACTAATTGTAAAATTGTATATGATAACATGTTATGATAAATATATTGTTTGATATGCAATTGGAATATGTGGAACAACTTGGTTACATAAAGGACTAGTAAAGATCCCAGAGCGCATTAAATAAATAACATACATTTAAAAAAATACATATAATAAAATATGATGTGATTTTAAGTATGCAGATTTCATACAGAAACGTCAGAGTACCTATCAATCCGTTCGCTACGGTATTCCAGGGGTTATTATCATCAACAACCAATTACATACCTGTGCAGAAACTTCAAACAGCGTCATCCAACATCAAAGCCGCACTGTGTACATTTATTTAATTTTCTTGGTATACATCATATTACCAAATTAACTGTATCCTCTGTTGCCGCACACATAGCCTTCAGTTGTACGATGACAGAGTCCAGAGGTGAATACAACGACAGTGTTAATAACCCCTGGAATATCGAGGATGCTATCAATTCCTAAGTTATGTATTGTATTGTACAATGCATTTACATATTGCTGTTTATGACGGTGCAGACAGTTGAATTACATATCCTTATCATCATTTCGTTTCACTTTTATAGGATCCTCTGAAACAGTGATAATAAGGATCTTATTTGAATCAGATTGATATAACTCGTTAATTGTAAAAGAAGAATAAAAAACGAATAAAAATAACATATATTTATATTAATTATTTTTTTCATTCTTATATTTCCAGGAACTGATGCGGAGCGCGGACTGACCTCCCAAAGCGAGGAGTTCCCTGTGCATTCCGTAAGCGATATAGTCCGGACAAGTAAGGATCTGGGGCGAATGAACTCTCAGACAGAGGAACTGATCGGCAATGGCCGTCAAGCGTATGAGAGAGACGAGAGTATTGAGATTTATTATCTCCCTTTGATCGGGGATCTACAAAGACGGTTGCCATGTCTACGGTATATTCCATTCCTACAGCCCTACTACCAGACGCATGAAAAGCCACAGTCGAATGATATAGAGAAAGCTTGAATAGAATGATTCCAATTGGAAAACAGTTATGCCTCGTGGTGTCCATGCGATTGTCTTGTTCTGTGTGTGTATATAAGAAAGTTATATGTTCGTACAGGTAGTAATTGATTATGATGTCAATTGTTGGTTAGCCTATTTTGTAGGAAAAAACCGGTAATTTTGGTAACAAAATAAAATAATGATATCACAATCGAAACCTGTACGGAAGGGCAGATAACTCTAATAAGCAAAGCCAAACAAGATAACGTATTGACGAAACATTTTATGGCGAAACGAAATGCTAGGAAATGTTACGTGTTACTCTTTCTGTGATGTCTTTCTACAAAGTATAATCTACTCTTCATCATGTTCATGTAAAGAAATACTATTATATAATAACAGGGTCTCATTCATAAATGTATTTATATGACTGGTTTCTGTGTAGTAGCGCTAATTTCTCACTGATTTTATTTAAAGCTTATCCATAGTTGACAAAGGATATTTTTTCTCTATCAAAATCAGGAGCAGATGAATTAGTATTTTTCTTCAGTTACAAATGCTACTTTCTTATCACCATTACCACCATTGAAAAGTTTGAACTTCTAGTTTTACTTCAAGATACAAATATCAAAAATGTTCAATTGCGTCTCGAAAAAAAACGTTGCTGTGTCCTATATGGAATGCAGTACTAATTGCACAAGCACCATAGGCAAAAAAAATTATTTTATATATTTTTGTGTTAATTAGACATAAAAATATACACGATTAAACACCAACTTTTGTTCAAATAATGAGTATCGATTATGATATATAGTATCGTTTATGATGTACTTTAAACGATATAAACGTAGGAATTTACGTTGAAAATATCATGCGATCTTTATATACGGTGAATTAACTTGCGGTCGCGTTTTTTTTATTTATTTCAAAATGGCGGAAAATCATAGTAGTAAAATTGCAATAAAACGTCGAGGTATGATAGAAAAATACTCTTTCATACGTGGATATACCATCGGGATCATATCGGAATCACAAAATGTTGTAAAACCCTGGGGTAGAATATCCCTATCCTTCATGTCCACATATGAAAGAGTCCTTAATATAATATGATAGATAATTGACGATGCTATGTGTTATTTATTGTATGGCCTTGTTCTTGTAATTGGCGAAGATGATATTTATCTTATCTTACAAAACATATGTAATACTGTAGTATTGTTATCCAAAACCTGACATTCTTTTATATATTATTATATATAATTCTTATTTATTAGTATTGTATACAGAGTAATTTCAGATTTCTTGAAGAACCAATATTCTCTGACACCTTTATAAACACATTAATTTTTTTTCAAAGTAAATTATACTGTCGAAGTAAAATAGCTGAATGAATTTACGACCCACATTCTGGTCCTATTCTTAGTGCATATTGTACTGAATATCTTCTCATTATGTAAATGAAAAGATATTCGGCAAAATTTGCAGCAAAGAATAGGACCAAAATTCAATCAGCAATTTTACTTTGACATAATAATTTACGTTGAGTTCTTATAACTTTATTTCAGTATTTTATAAACGACATCATTTGATCGTTTATAGATGATTGTTTAAGTCAATCTTAATGTTTGTTACAACAAATATGATTGAAATAAACATATTTGGAGTATTTCTTGTTATGGCTATATACCAAGGTTATTACTACATAATACATAAATATATATATATTTTGTTTTATTAGCTGATGGCCAAAAAAAATCATTAAATTGTTACAAACACTATATTTTGTATTCCTTTATGGTTTACTAATTTGATGTATTATATATATGCACAAAAACGATTTAGTTGATTGACGAAACATAATCAAACTATAGACCATTTAGATATTATTCGTATCAAATCGCTCGGGTAAAATACATTTATATCAATTATATCGTTAACTGCAGAGATCTTTAGAAGATGTATACATAGATATACATATATATTTATATCTGTCTCTTATTTGGCTTTGTTAAGTCTTATTGCGTATACATTAGCATAAATGCAGTATGTTTACTCTAGCAACCGTTGTTACTAGCTTTGTAAAAATAAAACCAAAAATGGAGTTTAGATAAAAGGAGCGATTTTTCATTTTGACTGCATATACGGTAATATGAACGTAGCAGGGAACGAATATATTTATTTAAAGTCAAAAAGTAACCTAACGCCTACCGCTTTGATGTCAAAATTAACTTAATATTTTTTACAGTGCTTTGAATCATGAATAACTATCACTCATTATTATTCTAGTTGTTATAAAATAACATGGCCCGTTGACCATTTTTTTTTGTTTAAATAAATATTTTGTATAATCAAACATAATGTTTATGCAATGCAAAAATGCAATGATTTGTAGAAAACACACAGTGTACATGCTTTTGTTAAAATTATATCTTATAAAAGTATAAATAAACGAGGAATTTGATATGAAAACACAAAAGTTTGTTTTAAATATTATTATAAGCAGCTACAGTTTCAGACTTTTGCGAAATTTTCTTCGATGAAGTTTTAAAAATGATTTTAAATCCTTCAAAACCACGTTCTTGTAGTTTCTTGTAGTTGTCATATTTTGTCAAGAACTGTTAACTTAAAGCCTCTCTGCGACTAGCTGCAATGTTGTAGCTCAAAAGACTTTTAGACAGAAAATGTTGTCGTCTTTAGAGCTACAATTGGTGTCTATTACTGCTAATGGAGCAAAGTAATAGTTATACAAACCATTATTTAAACGTTTGCATGCATTTTATCGTACTTGTTTTACATCGCTTACCTACTAGGAAATAAAACTGAACCATATAAAATATCAAATTCTCAGCGAGATATTTTGTTTTACATACACACATATGAAGACCTTTCCGCAGTGAATTTATACAGCAAGTCTACAAAATATGAATTTGACGTTTTGTGAGCGATACGGTAGATATTAAGAATGATAGTTATGTTTATTTTCAACAAAAATAATATTTTAAAATTTGTATACACACAAAATACTTGGAAACCTACAAAAAGTATAGAAAATTGTGCCCGAGTAATTTTCATAGGCACCGCTCCACTAGGACACATAGGGACCAATTCGTACCCGGCCGAAAGGTATAGTAGGCCGGGTACGTATATTCGTTCTACTCTGCGACGTGATGCACAATGGATATATTCTATTTTAAGAACATATACAACTGAAGATAGGAATCGAAGCAAGTGTCCAAACCGGTTTCTGTACTCGATGCTCCCTACCTGAAAGTTTGATAGGTCGAGACAAAAAGAGCCAATTACATGATAATTTATACACAATACTAATACATTTGTATATGTATGCTTCTCACAATCATTTGTCATTTGTCCCTTAATTTATTGTCATACGCGCACTTGTTTCACAGATGGTGCGTTATGTTATTATTTTATAACTGTTCTTTACCAATAAAACTGACACCGTCAGTGTTCAGTCGGTTACCAAGGGTCTCTTACTTCCCATTATTTATGACACGAGGTGTATATATTTATATATGTATATATCCCTCAGCATGAATATTTCAACATTGCAGCTGTGCAATAGGAAAACTCTTAGCTCTATGTTCCTTTTACATTAATAAAAAAATTGACTAAAAAATTTGTTTCATATTTTCATTTTGTTCCGATTTCATCGAATTTATTGTTAGATTTTGGATATTTCAAACAAGGATATAGGCAGATATATATAGATATAATGACGTCATAGAAATAGGTAATCAGAGTCAACTTAATGATTGACGGCTACCCATCACTGTCAAACTTTTCACGGCTCTTGTTGACCAGGGATTGTATAGGGTCATAATGTTACTAAGTACTTAATATGGTTCATGGGTTCCTCTGTAGGTAACTGTGTCATGCCGACAATTAACAATCTTCTGGCTTTCCACAGGAATTCATCAAGGGTGCATACTTTGGCCATGCGTATTACCGACTTTCACCACCAAAATCGTAATAAAATACAAGTTACTTCTTCAACCTCTTTCTCTATGAACATGGATGAGAATAAGGATCTGAAGTAAAATCCGATTATTCACCACTAACACTTAATGTAGACTTCGTATTTTGGTCTCTGTTCGTCATATGATTTACGCACGAACACATAATGTTAGTTTTTATTTTCGTCCACTTGAAGTCAACATGGCGTCCTGTTATTACCGTTCATTACGGCACCTTTTATAGAAAAAACTTACAACAATGATAATGATAATAACATATTCTGTAGTTGTAACCTGGATAAAAATGCACGTGACTATACATTTACTTTGTGTAGGTCGTATACCCTTTTATTGGCATAATGATTTTATTTGATTACAGAGAGAATTTTTAATCATCAAGTCACCCATCTGTCCATATTTAGTCGTGTCTGTCATTCTATCTTATTATAAAATGATAAGGGTTCTATTGTATTATAAAATTATAAGGGCGCAGCCCTTCTTGCTCGTAGGGCACGAAATTCGAAGCACTTCTAAGGTAACACATACATGAAAATATAAGAAAAAACACAATATTCAAAATTCAATCCTACACAATGACAGCTTCAGTTTGTAGTTGCCTTTTTTACCCACTGTAAAAAATCCCATCAGCGTGAATCCGATGCTTTCAAGTCAGCTCAATGTATAATCGAGCGGTTCAAACGCTTTTATGATCCGACGAATATTGCTCTTTATTTGCAAGCGTTCAAGTGATAGACCACCTTCCAATATAATCAGCTGACCTAAAACGGAATATCTGTTACGAAAATAAACATTTCTTCTCTCTTTTATGTGGATTTCCTTCTCAAAAGGGGGTTTTGGGCCAAGGATAGAGTGAGATATATGCATAAAAATAAGCAGAAAATTCGGCTCCGTTATTTTCATAAATTGAACTTTTTACCATTGCATAATTAATGGTTACTGAAACATCTGGCTGCGCCCTTTAAGACCTTGCCTTCAGTCATATTATAATAGAATGTCAGACACGATAAACTAATGTATTTCATCTTTGCATATTACAGAGTTAGCTGCCTTCCGGGTAGGTATTTATAGTGACGTCATTATTTTGTGACCGCAATTCACGTCATTTTCTTAAAAATCAATACTTACCCACAAGGGCAGAGGCTTTCTTTCGAGGCTTCAAAATTTCGCAATTTTTATTTCGAAACAAGTTTGCGAAGATAAATATTCACGAATTTACCAATTTAATGGACATTCACATTTTCAATATAAGTGATGTATAAATATTAAAGCGCGAAGGTAAAGTTTTGCGTATTTACTTGGGTCGCGAAATCCGCGAAATTAAATAGCAACCGAAAGAAAAGTGTTAAAGTCATTAATACAATTACAGTTTGTTGATATAATAATTATGCGAGTGGTTATGTCAACATTTACCTTTTAGATGACAACAATGCATGTGCTATTCTCTTACATAAATCGTTTTGGGCATATTTTCAATTTCAACAAATTTGATTTCATACAAAATATGATAAGGGATCAAACAACAGGCTAAGCCGATACCGATTCTCTCCCAGAAAACACGATACATTTAATATTGTATACATGTAATTTACAAAATATACTCTATTTTAAATATAAATTTATAGTATCTGAACAACTTATAAGATGATTTAGATAATCAAAGTTTGTAAATTAGATTGATGCTTATTCGATGTTTTTTTAATTGAAAATTGTGTATGTGAAAATGACCCCTTCCACTCATGGGATACAGAACAAAAAAGTCCATTCGCAAATAGCGATCACAGGTCATCATCCCATGAGTTTCAGGAGTCAAACACATATATATTCGATGTATTAAAAATTTGTGATTATTATGCCAAATAATTCAATTTAAATATGTATATTTTTGCAGAAGTTGTACAATAGATACATTAATTTGTTTTCGCACATACCGATTTTTAAACTTGCCTTTTTATCACTTTGTAGCTAAATTATTTCATTCAACAAATGTATCTTATAGGGAGAATTAAATACAAAGACACTTTACAGATAAAGTTCGGCTGTAAACGATGATGAGTTGACGTCACAATTTCCACATAATGTGTCGACCTGACCATGAGGTCATGTCTAGACCACCTTTATAAACTAGTATGATGTCTGTTTCGTCGACACAGCTGTATTTATATATAGAACACGTGGTTATGCAGTCTTTCATCACTATTGACACCTTCTGTGACTCCCACCTTGTAGATTTATCATCCTATAATGTCTAAACTGATTCCATCTTTCAACAAAGTTGTCAGAATTCTATGTTAGATTACCATAACCTTGTTTTGTGCGGTGAATTCTCGGGGAAAATGCATTCACAAGAACGGTCTCTGTCGAAGGCGTCTCAGTGCATATAGCAATGAGAGGTCCTATAAGGTTATGATTATTTTGATCTGATTGATTTTAGGTCGTGATCTATTGAACAGAATAAGAGATATTAGATGTTCCACATGTTAATGTATGCTTTTCAGGTGTCATTGCTTAATGAGAAATATCAGAAAATAGGGTAATGCATGATTTCTTCGTTTTTTACCATTTTAAAAACATATAAAAGTTATTAGATAGATAACTTCATCCATGAAATAGGTAACGAAAAGAAAAAAAAAACCTATAATATTTAAAAATATCACCGCTTGAAACATATTACAACAGCTATTTATTACCAATAACTCTAAAAACAAGACTATTATGTGATCAAAATATTTTTTTTATTTTTACATGTGATTAAGTTGTGTGATATGGTCGGTTACTAAACTGGTAGTAATACAATAGTTTTTAGTCCCACACGGCTTTACTTCGCATACCGAATATATGAGGACCGCGGTGGCTTAGTGTTTAAAATGTCTGGATAAATTACTACAAGCCCTCCACCTCTGCAAAAGGTCGAAATATTCGTGAATCTTAGCGCTTATGCATTTTGCTCTCAGCGTATATAATACAACCATTTTGTTAATATTTAAGGGATCAAATTTTGGCGATCATACCAATGTGATATTGCTATCGCGAAATCACACACATATATCCGCCGGACCTAATCGAGAAAAAAATGTGTTAAGAAATTTGAAGAATTACTTTGAATTTTTTTTTATTGGAAATTAAGAATTTATACACTGTTTCATGATATTTTATAACTTATAACATTGATATTTTAAATTGGTCAATCATTTTGCTGAATCCTAAAAAGCCTAACACATCATTTGGACAAAACAATTAAAGTTAATAATTTCGATGAAATATTATAAAAAAAACATACTTTATGTCAATTTGATAAAATCTTTCAAAACCAATTGATGCATCTCATGAAACCTTTAAGATCTTCTTACGCCTTTTGAATATTTTTTCCCCAAAGTTTTGAAGATTTTCATTTTAAATACTATACTACCTTGAAGTAAGGTGGAAGAAATGTCCTATTAAGAATCTGCTTTGGTGAGGTTTCAGTCTCGTTGAAGTCTCGTTTCTACGTTAATCAAAGAGTTTTTGTGATTTTCAAAAACCAATTATAACAATTTGTAACAAGTTACCATATGGAAAGTATGTCCAAAAAAATTTCTATTGCTTGTAGAATTTTTTATACATAAATTTTAAGGTATTACTAATTTGGCGGCCATTGTGAAAATGCGCATTTCTTACACGTAGAGGGGTGAAGTCTCACACTTTTTTACTTCAATATTTTTAATTAACTCGCTATTACTATATCAAATGCTGTAAATCTTTTTCAAGTTCACTGAGATGAAAATGATAAGCATTTTAGCTTAGAATCATATCCTATTGGTCTTAATTTTTTACAATTTAGTGAAGATAACGGATTTGAATTTTTAGGAAAAAAGCTGAAAAATAACAAAATTTGTATCGGGACAAAAATCAGGCACACTAACCACCTACTTTAACTCACCTGCCCGACGGGCAAGTGAGCTTATGCCGTGGGGCGGCGTCCGTCTTCCGTCCGGCGTCAACTTTTCCATTTAAACAACTTCTTCTCCAAAGTCCTGAAACATAGCATGCTAGGATGAAGAGCTACCAAGTTGTTTCAAATGAATAACTTTGACCTTCATTTAAGGTCACAGGGGTCAAATAGGTAAAAATCTTTAACCGACTCCTTCTAAATAACCAAGAGGCCTACAGACCTTATACTGGACATGTGACATCCTGAGATGAAGGGCAGTTCATTTATTGATTTTGATTTCAGTGAAAAAGTTGAAAAGTTATTTTCCCGCCATTTCACAAAATTGAAAAGCCGTAATGTCATTATTGTGGTTATTCTGCATCTTTCAACGATATTCAAAAATGTGTTTATTTGCCTCTGTGTGTTGTCTGGTTCTCTATCTATGATTGTATAAGCGAAAGTGTGGTTTTTGCCATTTTTGATAACTGAAATCAAAGATGGCCGTCATATGACCCCCATTAGTCAACAAGCATATAATGAAACTAGACACCATCCCGGTCCTATAAAATTATGTTTCGAAAAACTGCCAGAGGTTTACATGGGAACCTATTTCTCCTCCCCCACTAAGTGGAATTCCGGTAAGATCACAATTTACGTCAAATAACCATCTTTGATTCATAATAGCTCAAAATCAAGTACACCATCATATTTATATTACCTGTTTAATTGTGGTATGAATTCCTATTTCAACTATTTAAAGAAAAGAAAAAAATCGCTTTGATATTATTTTATATCATTAAGATTTGTATAGCTGTTGTCTTATTTTTATATGTTTTGCGTGCGCTTATTTCTATGTACCAATTACTTCCTGTTTTATGTGCATATGTATATCATTTGTATATCATTAGTAGAGTATTATCAATATAACCCCAATAAAATTTACACATTTGTATGAACATCATAACGCTAATGTTAACTTCCTGATACGATTTACTTATAAAAAACATACCTGAATGCGGTCAATGAATATTACCGCCTCCGCGATAAATACCATGTTTACGGTATTGCATTAATAAAATATGGATATTTTTTTCATTTATATTTCTATACGGTCATTGTACGTTGAATGAAGTGACAGTTGTAGAAAAAAACCGTCGCTATGTCCTCCCCCGCTAACGAATCCTTCACCTAGTCTGCGACTATTACAATATTATCAATCAATATATACCGTTATTCGCTACCAATGCCCTGTAGATGATATTAGTGATAATTTATAGGTAGCCAGATTATGATTATTATGAAGATAATATACAGATCATATTCATGTATACGTTAATGTAGACATCAATGGGCAGATATATTCATTTCCTAATACCAAGTAAATATATGTTCAACCTATCCACACGTGTATGAATGTCAGCGTGGGCGATGTAGAATTTGGAATGATTTTGAATTGGTCAACCCATCAACATTCCTTACATCTTAAAACTCGAGTTCTGTTCAATGATTACGAAAATCAAAAAGCACCTTAATAATCAGGCAATAATAAGTCATGAAAAAATTCGACCAATTTCAACAACCAAACTGCAGAGTAGTTAGGATTCTGACACTATGGGCCATTAAGGCTACATTTTACATTTTTAAAAGCTTCTTGTTATTCACTTACCTGGCCGAGGTTCGATCCTTAGTAAGGACTTGAGACGGTTGGTGGTCACCTGCCAGATCACATGGCTTTTCTCCGCTGGCATCCTATTTTAAAACTCGCATATTTACACCTATACTAAAAGTTCTTCTTATATAATGTATAACTTACTTAATGTTAAAAGGGATAATTCAGTCTAATACAACATTAAAATTTTCACATATATCGGAAACAAACCTGTTCTAATAAAAATAAGATTAGTTGGTTTTACTGTGATATGCCAGAAATGTCCACTGTAGTGAAATGTCGGATGTCTGAAAATTGTATGCTGAACCCTGGCCCTTGCAAGTTAAGAATTTTATGTCTACAGCTACTCAAATCGCTCTTACAGTATTGTGTCTTCCTTGTTAGATCCATGTACTTGTCTAAAACTAATTTCATCAACTCCTCAGTGGTTATGTATTGCATTTGTTTAACGTGCGTAACTTTGGCTCGGATATGGGTACAGCGTACATGTTGTACCTGCTTAATCGTATTGATCAACGATTTAAAATTCCAAGGTTATCAATCAAAATACATTTGTCAATGTGTCTTATTATATGTCTCATAAGGAATGTAGAACGATACATTTATGTCATATTTTACTTTGTGGTTATGTTTAGCCTCACTGAATTTTCCATTTAATAGACATTTGTTAAACAATACATATCGATTGTCGGGGGGGGGGGGGGGGGGGGGGGGGGGGGGGGGGGGCGGGGACGAATTGGCCTGATACCCCACCTAGGAGATTCCTCGATTACTTTACAACACTGATACTGCAGTAGGGAGTGTGGTGTGTGCGTTACATTGTTTGAACTATTTATCACAATTCGTCAGTCATACAAATATCTACTACAAAGGAAACATACAAATATTCATTTTCTCCACAAACAATAACACAATGGAATATCCTCCTTGTAGCAGTAGTACAATGCACAACACGCTAACATCAAGGCACATATTCCTCAGGTAGCCCTTGAAACTCTCATGCATACGTTTTGCACGCATCTGTTACTTGACAAAAATCACCAAATAATTCTTTTCACACCCTGACACCCCTACAGATCAATCTCGACTTTATTATTGACGGCGTCTGGAAAGCTAAAGTAGGAGACGAAGAATTACCCTTGTTCTTATGTTTTTTTTCAACAATACATTTAATTTATAAAATGTATGAGTGCAAAAAAAATCAATGTTGGACACCTTATGTTCTATCTGATTTTTCCAACATTAGACATCACTCGCGGATATTGAATAGAACAAACACTGGCAATGACGGAGTAAATTTTTGTAATAGCTTTAGGAAATCCAATTTAGGTGCATTAAGCTTTGTTTGGAGAATTTCATCATCTATTAATTTTTCATTAATTAGAAAAAGATCCAAGCATAAAAAAAATTCCAGTAAAACATAAATATTTTAAGAATAGAGAGAATATATCTGTGTCCAGCCCTTATCAAGATGTCATTGTAAGACTAGTCACACTTTAATAACGACTTTACCAATGTCGTATTTACGTACACTTACCAACTCGTATGATCTAGAGATGAATGAAATTAACTCTTTGTCTACAAGAAAATGGGACTCATTCCTTCAAGTGGATTAGCAAAATTAAGAGTAGATTTGTTTTTCAATATATATTTGTTAATAAAATAATCATGCCTAAGATATTTTTCAAAAACACTATTTTTAAAAAAAGGCTCCAATACCAGTTCATCCAAAACTGGTTTTCTGATGTCCAGAACTCATCGAGAGGACAATTCTATTTAATTTTTAAAACTGAATTTACATTTGAGAAATATTTGACAATATTGTCCGAAAATAACAGATTGCAAATAACCAAAATACGTACCTGTGACTTAAAGTTTCCCATTGAAACAGGCAGATAGCGAAATATTCCTAAAGAAGATAGACTATGTAATATGTGCTAGAAACATGTTGGAAATGAGTTTCATTATTTGTTTGTTTGTAATAATGCTGTTGTCCAAAATTTGCAAAGAAAGTATATTCCAAACTGCTTCCGAATTGACCCAAATGATAATATAAGATGAAAGGTTTGATATCTGTTTGTAATAAGAGTGTCCTAAATGGAGTCTCCCCTTTTCTTAATAAAACTAATCCGCTACTATTATCGTTATAATGATACTGCTATAAAATCTTTTTTTCTCTTACTTATTGAACCATGAATGAAATAGTTATACTTTGTGTTTCATACATGTGAAATGTAAAAATGTTGAGAGTAATTGCTATATAACAATGTCTTAGTGTTATGTACATATCCTTGTCCATCCTGTCATGCCTATACATTTGAATTTGTTATGTCCCTCATGTTACACATTATCATGTGTCTGGCTGTAAAATAAAATCGTTGAAATCGTTGAGAGATATGATATCAGATTACCCTGCAAACCAGAAATGAAATTTTCGCAAATGATGTGATTATATTGATAATCGCTTGAACAACCTGGTCAAGCATTTAATTGCTGGGTATTAACCTTGATTTTCACATTTTTGCTAATAATACTCTAAAATAGATATTATATGCAACATTTGTAAATTTTGCATAATGTTTTGTATATTTTGTGTAAAATGTAAACCAACCTATTTTTGCGTTATAATTAATGTCATTTAATAAAGTTGAAACATAACCAAAGACATCTTGTTGGCGAAATCATATCGCCGTTTAAAAGTAATTACACTGTAGGCATTAAGTCGCCGCTAGAAAAAGTGAATGATGATGGTGTTTTCAATACTATTTGCATTTGCGTCTGTGAAACTTGTGTTGATATTTTACTGAAATTATCAATTTATTTTAAACTGATACATACCTATGAGTCATAGTGATAGTTTGAAAATATTAACTGGGAATACCCAAACAGTGAACGCGTGCTCATATAGACAACCACACACTTCTATTACATCCGGACATTGCATTGAACCCTGGTCACCTGGTCGATAACCAGTGGTCAAGATTGTTCCTTAGTATTGCTTGTGTAAGATACGTGATCGTGTGGCGACTTCTTGTCACGAAACATATAGGAATCCGTCCGGCCAGTGCTATATTCTTTCGAAAAAAAAAAATATAATTCGTTAACCAGAATGGCCAAGGAGCTGATGGGTTTTTGGACAAATGCTTGATAAGCGTTTCCGCAATTACTTGATACCGTGTCATTTCCTTTGTTTGATATGAACAATCCAAGACGTTAAGGCTCAAATCATATGAAGAGTTTCTATAATTCACATATGTTAACAATTTATTTTTTCGTTGCTTTTACTTTGTGCGAGGTCGAACCTGAACGTTCAGCTATAAATTGCCGGAACATATAAGAATATCCTTAACTGGCTACTATGATGTATGTCGATCAGTGGTTCATCTCCAAGTACTCTGGTTCTACTTCACCTCATAAACACAGAAAGTCCCGAAACATCTCATTAGTGTAACGTCCCACCAACAGCCAGGATCATTTTATGGAAGTACCCGGTTACATGAGTACTCGGCGAAAAACCATTGGTTACCACCCGACAACTGTCCTACATAGGATTCTAACAAGTGACACATAGCTGGAGGGCTCGTGATAATATGTCGGGACATAAAACTAACCTTGCTGTTAATAAGACGCCAAAAGTAACTATAACAAGGTATATGTATTACTAATTATACCACTACCACATTGACTTCAATGACCACCGGATATATACACATATCCAATGTTTGTTGAAATCAAATTTTGCAGTGGTATAATTTTAGCCGTTTTTGTACGTTATTCTGTCCAAAATCAACAACATTTCATGTAAGATATAATTTTTTTTCTATTCAGACAAAATACAAAACCGTTTATTAGAAAATTCACAAACTCTTTACAGCTAAAACATTATTACAATTTATACTAATAACGCAGCAATTTCAATTCACCATCAGGGTTCCTATGTTCCCATATCTGTGTTGTGTGTATAACGAACTATGCTTATAACGAAGTGATTTCGTTGGTCCCCAGAGGTTCGTTACAACCGAGTTTTACTTTATACGTTTAATAGCTACACACAATTCACGAAATATCATTCCCGGGTATTAGCAAATTTAATTTAACATATTCATCCTTCCATGATGTCATTCTACACTTGAGAATGTCTGATGTCTGTGTCATTTTAACATTTAATACCCACGAAATAATGTACATAATATAGGGCATCCGTCTCGAATTTAAATAGCAACAATTTTACGTGACACGTAAAATCCACGAAACGAAAATATGAACAAACGAAATTTAATGGTTTTGATATATTTTACAGCAAAGACACAAATGATAACAACTTAATATTGAATATTTAGCAATAATCATATTTGCGCTTACAGTATCAACTACAGGTTTTTGATAACATTCATTATACTGGCTTGTTCAAAATAAACTTTGCCGAAAATTAACCAAATCACTTAAGCATTGATGTCACTATTTTTTAATTTATCGGCGTATGAAAAAACAATTTGTTAGCAAACTGTGTGAATCCGCGTATTTTCCGAATCAATACGCAACGTCAATATCTCTATTGTGATGTCACGATAACGTCGGGGTTTCGCGCCATTCTCGGATTTTTTTTCATAGTGGTATGCAAAAAAAAATATTGGCCAATCAGAAAGCCAGATTTGGTATGAAAACAAAGCAAAAATTAATTATATCGATATGAAGAAACACATTTTATTTAAAATAAAAACCAAATGACAGAAGACAAGTGTACCATTATAGTGGTGATATTTCACCAATTTATATGTTAAGATAATGCATTTAACTGTTAACCATGAACACTAATGCTGTCCCAGCCCAAAAACGCTAAATAGTTACCACGATATTACCACAATTAGTCTTCATCAATCTCATCAACCACAAATTGGCCTAATTATAACAACACACATTGACATGAGGTCACACATATTCCTGCACGGCTATCTATAATTATCTAGCGGTACCATCATATTGTACATAAATACAATAACATAAATACTACTCCTACACAACAACAATGGATTTCTTTCAGTAAACAAAACCACGATATATATCATAATAGATCACCTCGTGGCAGTGAAGGTCGACCATGTGCACGAAAATGTACTGTATTCGTACCAAAGATATAGCAGTACAACAGGTTATAGGGGTATAAACTCTAAAATCTTTGTTTTGTCATCAATTATATACTGACTAACTCAACAATTTATCATGATAACAATGAAAAATAATATATGTATGGACAAAAAGAAGTATATAATACGAACTATTGTAATAATATTAGTTAAAAACATGAAAATCGAATTTGCGGATCATATTTTCGCGATTTAAGCAATGTTCCGCAAAATCGCGAAAATATCTTCCCAGCGAAAACAACAGGCTATACTATAGTTGTATTGCTACCGGTACAAAGATAGAAACAAATGTAATTGATATACAATTTTACAAAATAAAGGTTATTGAATGTTAATACTCCGGAAACAATACTCTTAGCGTGAAAGTGATGTAGAAATCTACATTTTTAATGACAGCTCACACCAAAGAACCAGATGACGGTCAAGTATGTAAGTAGAAACATTTCAGCCTGCCTAGTATAAAAATGACAGACGGGAAAGTCTTTAAGAGGGAAGGCAAGCTTTGCGTAAAAATCCCACAATGTATCCATAATAAATAAAAGTTTCTTCAAAATATCTTCAAAGTATTCTTCTTCATAATAAGAAAATTAGTATCTATGGCCAAACATAATGCTAAATTCACTGTTTAACCAATATTGAGAGTAAAACTTCTTTATTTCGCAGTGATCGTCTAATAAAGCACTGTTATTAGGACGACGGCGGGAAATACATTACGACCCGCATTTAATTCGTCTGTTTAATTTTTCAAAAGATAATGATAACTGCAGAACTAACGGTAAGCTATTAGTTTTGCGAATCTACAAAATTATCAATGTCATTTTAAATTTCCAATTTAAAAATCAAAAGCCGTTTCGCAAAAGTAGCGGACATTTAATCAGGCAAAACAATAGCTAGTCTCCCAAACTGTCGATCACAACGAAACAAAGACAGTTTTTGCCAAAATCATTTCAATTGCTAGTGCATTCAAATGCAAAGGATGAGTGTCAATTTGGGCCCTCTGGTGGCCATGACAGATAAGTATTATTTTTCGTTACCGAAATATATGACGTAATACTCGTAAACACATGACGTCACAATCAATACCTACTCGTAAAGCAGATAACCCTGTGATATGCAAATACAGAATTATTTGTCAAAAACATTTGAACTCGTTTTTGAGCACTCTGGCGAAATTACGTGAAAATTTGCATCTTTCGAAAACAAGTGATTAACGACATTTGTGAATGTATCTTATTCAAAACGTCTCATCAAGTCAAGCATGAAAAGTCAGAGATATGTAACGAAATATTGACGATTTGTAATAATATTCCTAAATATTTTCTTCGTGTAGGAAAATATTGCGAATGTTCGCTTGTTGTGTCATAATATTATCATATATGATGATAACATATTTGAGCAATTATTCAGCGGAAATTTTTTGTTTGATTTTGTTTTGTTTTATTTTGTTTTATTTTTGTATTTTGAGTTAGATTTTTATCGAAATTGTTCTAATAGCACTTTTTCTGTGTGTCTTTAATTTAGCAATTATTACAACTGCACAGCTTTTATTAATGAATCCCATGTGTTACCGATTTAAATAATAGTAGACACATGCAAGGTATACAATTAAGATGATGGGATTTAATCAGTGCTTCAAGTTCGTGAAAAGTGTTTTAAGTCTAAAACAATCTTAACTTAACTTAGACATAACCAATCATAGATGATGATACAAAAAGTTTCATTATTTTCTATTGGCTACATGTAAGCATCCTGGGTCAGGTCTATGAAAAAATATAACATTTTGTATAGCAAAAGTGATATTAAAGAAACACGAGCGACCGAGGTGTAGAGTTCCATAAATATTGCTTTATTTTATATTTTGATGTACATAGGACTCCCTGACAAGAATAACAGTTATCGTTATCACTTTATCTATTAACTTGTATATCTACTACAGAGTTTAATACGGTCGTCACGTTACGCCAAGCACGTGTAATACAAGGCTATAATACAATGACGATACATGTGATGGACAGGACAACCATTAATCACACTTAAGCAACACTTCTGACACCTAAACAGTACATGATGGACAACCTCACATTGTCACCGCTACAAACGCATAAACTAATCATATTGAATTTATTGTCGCCAGACGGTATAATCGTGAGCATGCGCAGTTCATAGTCGGTCATTTTTATACTTCCGGTAAGCGATAAGAATATGCATGCGATTCTAATTGGTGATTGTTTCCACGAATTTATTGTCGCCAGATGGGAAAATGGGAGCATGCGCAGTTTATAATCGGTCAGATCTACACTTCCGGTAAGCGATATGAATATGCATGTGATTCTAAGGATGATTGTATTGGTGGAGTGGACAGCGGATCCGGATCATTGAATAAAAGATTGGAAGTCGAGCGTTCTATAAGCAGTTAGGCTTCAAGTGTCGGAGACAGCGTTTAGCCATCTTTACCAGGATGAATCTTATACTCCCAATATTTTTGTTTTTCGGTGTTTTTTGTGCCTTGTGTAATTACTCGGACGCATTAGGGAACACGGTAAGTCAATTTCTTTTTTATTCATTATATCTCTAAATTTCAAAAAGATTGCATTTTCTTAATTAAGAGAATTAAAAGAAAAGGACGCAAATAACAACATATGAATAATTATATACGATCGCGTTGGTTTTTTAAACAAATAATTTAAAGGTTTTGCAGACAAATTTAGATAGAGAGAATTATTTCAATACCTTAAAATAGAATGAAAAAACTGAACAACAAAAAGATATTGATGTTTCGAGATTTCTTGTTACAACGTTAAATGTGTCAGGTAAAAGGACTATTAGTTTTTATGATAAAGAAATAACATTCAACATTATACTGTTATGGTTCGCAAGTAGTTATATTATTATCTAAATTTACTTAAAAACGATAGTTTGCTGATAAAAGTACTAGTCAATGATCATTTTAAGTCAATTAACCTTCTGATTTTTTTTTCTATTTCTCGCATGTCTGTTACAATCATCACGTAATTTCTAAGGTAACACGTTTAAGCCACACGAGCTGTAGAATTGATAGGAAAACGAGAACGCTTTTCATGGGTAGATTCATCGAAGCGATTTTTTTAGAAATAAAAACAAAACAATTTTAGGACACCTAAATGTTTTATCCATCAAAGAGAAGTTTTTATTCACGACGAAAATAGTATAATGACTGTCATGTTGAAGTGAAAGTTATTAGCTTACTCTGTCAATGCTATGATAATTTGTCTGATTTTTTTTACCAATATCAACAATGCATCTTTCCTCATGATTTTTTTTGTTTAATGAGCCATCAGTTGTATTGTCTATTTTCAAAGTATGTCACTTTTTTGGCAAATGTCATTTCTTTTGTGTTTATCTATCAAAACTGTCATAATCGTGTATATCATTCTTACAGCGTTATCGGTGATGTTTTACTCAGTCAATGATATCATAATTTGTCTGGATTTTTTTATCAATTTCAACAAGCATCTTTTCTAATGGATTTTGTGTGAAATGAGCCATCAGTTGCATTGTCTATTTTCAAAGTATTGTCATTTTTTTGCAAGTGTCATACTGATATGTAGGTGTATATTTCAAACATTGCCATCAGTAATGTTTTATGTTTCAACATCGTCATAAATACCTTCATCCTTCAGAACACCTAATCAGTTTTGTGTATCTGTCAAATACAATAAGTATGACATGTCTGTTCACCTGTCGTGTTATGTTATACGGCTGATTTAGTGGAACGAACGATGTCAATAGAGAGGAACGATCGTAATGATAAACTCCACTCAAGGTCGTTATCGTATTTGCTATGTCTACGATTAACACTGTTTCAATATCTACCTGAGTTCGCATAGAAGTTTTTTTCATTTTTTTTTTCTTTGCGGCGTCTGTGGCCGTTATAGAATTTAACGCTGTGGTTATATCTCCTGTGGTTTTGTTGTTGTTTCTGTTTGTGAATTGTGATTAATGTCTTATAAAACAGTTGACATCGTTATGTTTAATGTATTTTTAACAGTCGACGTTTAATAACGACAACATATTCATGCGATATGTTGCATGTTTTGATTGTATTGTTTTGGGAGAATGTCGTATGCACATGTTGATTCTCCTTGTTGTAGTTGAACTTATTCCCTTCATCTATAGTGTGGTAATAACATATAATTGAGACTACTCAGATCAGTCGTTCAGCTTGAAATATGCTAAGCATGTCATTTTTAAGGAGGGTAGCTCGTATCTCATGAGCTAAAGCCCCAGAATACTGTTATTTTTGTATATTTTTGAGTGGAGCGTACATTCCAATTATCTCTGTAAATACCCTTGTACTTGTGTCGGTGTATGGTTGTTGTATTGATGCAGTCCTATAGCCGATTATCGAGTATATGAATTATCAAATGAATGCGGTTTTCTTTGTGTGGTTATGCGGGGTTACAACGTAGTACCCTTTGGTTTGTGGTGATGCGGTGGTATGTTGTCACCATATCTTTAAAACATCAGTTGTCATTATATCTGAAATATGACCGCATATTTTATCCCTCTAATTTGTCACCGTTTTGATATTTAGCCCAAAGATAGAATTTATAAAATACTTTTTAAACCGCAAAATAAGTAGTTATCTAACCTTCGTGTAGCAATATAACTTGTCCACTGATTTCATTACCTTCAAATTCACACATATTATAAGCGCATTATCATGTTCTGTGTGGAAATTTAAGTGCTATCTTAGTAAGTCAGTTACTGGGTTTCGCCTACATGACTCCATCTATTGATTGCTAGTCTTTGTCTTACTGACTAACGTCAATGTTCTGTCAGTGTGAAGGTTTAACCTCTGGCTAATTACCGTCTGTGTAAGAGAACATTTGTAGATAGTTTTAGGTGTAACAGTAATGAGAAATGTAGACTAGTGAATTAGATCCATTTTACAAATTTCATGCAAATATGAATTATGTTTGTGTACTTCAGCAAAATAGGCCACTCAATGTAACAAGTATTAAAACATAGTTATGATGTCATCTATTGTTGTTTCTGTACTTTAACTCCAGGATTATCGGACCATTACCTGTAACTGTCCTATATGTTACCTTTTACTGTGACTCTAATATAAGACAGTCACTTATAAGACAGTAAAAGGTAGCATATGGGAGGTTACACAATACCTGTGAGTATATGTCTCCGGGCATAATCCCATAATTATGTTACCACACAACACACAACCTTCCGCAATATTCCATTATCTTTTAATCCAAATTGCGAAAACAATCCCACACAATGAATATGAAGATAATTTAATCCTCTATTGATGCGCAATTAAACACATCCACAGAATTTCTGTTTATACATCCTGTATATCCCAGATAGAGTTTTCCTCCTTATTATGAATTCACTATTTAATACTTATCTACAGCATTAAATCCAATTTCCGCTTTCTAAAACCTTGTTGTTTTTGTACACCACTTTTGATCTTAAATTTCCAAATCATCTACACTGTAGTTTTACACTTATTTTGGTGGTGTTGTTTCAACAATATTTCAGAATTTCACCTACACCCCATTGGCTTGCTGAATGAAATTGAACATGGTATAAATAAATCCGAAATTGTCCCTAAAGAGGTCGAGATTTTAAATCCTCTGAATTCAACGAAAGTTCTGGGGGCATTGACTGTTTTGAACTGGCCTGAAAATCACTGTTATATGCGATCATTTTAGCAAGACGCTGTCAAACAAACGCCTAAAATTGCAAATCTAGTTTCATTTTTCATTTCTTTAGCACATCAGACAATAGAAGAAATGTCAATGTCCTTTTAGCAATAAAAGTCACTAAAGCAACCTTAACATATCGCTTAAATTGAGAAAGTAATATCCCTCCATCACTGTTGGCAGACATGGTGTAAATGAATTTACAGATAGTTGTCCAACCCAAAACCATGCTTTATGCATTCCGTTCCTGAATGCTATTCATCACATATAACAGAGGCAAATATAATTCTATGTTGCCATTGTCTATATCGGATTTGTCATGGTTGAATGCACATTGGTAGGGTTACCTGAGCTCATAGACAAAAAATGGCCTATATTAGAAATAAAAGTGAACTTTATTAACACAAAGACTTGCTATGTTTTAAGTTAGAGATAAGCCTCAAACTGTGCAATATGTGGGAGACAGAACAGATATCTACTCTGACGGGCCTTGATACAGTTATCTCCCCACATATTGTGCAGTTTTCGGCTTATCTCCATAACATATACACTTTTTAATGTTAGCTGATCCCGACGTTTTGTACTTCTGTGTATTATTATTATATACTGTAAAGCGATCTGTGGATGGTTTATTTACGCAATATGCGCGTTTTCACTGACAGCCATTCATCAAATATACCTAACAACAATTGCATCATCTCAATTCTCGAACTATCGATATCGGCTAACGGCGAAATTTAACTTCCGCTAATATGTCCATTGAAAAAGTATCTGTCTGGAAGAATTAATAGAAACACAGTAAATTCGGACGTAAACGTTATATTCGTAATTATACTCATAATTATAGTTTTTTTTTTCATTTAAGACACATCCTTCTTGAGAATTAACACAAAAATAACTCTTTCACGAAATGTAGCAGATTGAAGTGAACGAAATGATTGATTAGTTGTGTGAATAACTTATCCCCAATATTATGTAACAGCCTTACGTCAAAGCTAACTTAATTTTCAAATCGCCAACTATAAATGAGGTTATAAATGTTTCGTCATTATTTGATTGGCTGTGGCCAGACCTCCGACCTACATGTCATATTGGTGAGATCTGCAGAAGGTCACGGTCGTGGACCAGGTGTGACTATAAAACACTGTGATGCCTACTTTATGTGCAGACTAAGTACCGCCCTGCAGTATTTGCAACATGATTCATCTGTGTGATTCAATGTGTACTTTTCGGCCCATGGTGACACCCGTCCGTCTGGGCCTTGCCTCTAACTCTGTTTCTGGGATATTGTAGGAATTTCCTTAAACATCGGATCTCGCGAACATACAAAAATTAGTTATTTCGGCTGTTCAGATTGATTTGATTTCTCTACAGACATTTTAACTAAAATTAATTTTATAATTCAATCTACTATGGATAATCATTTTATGAAATAATGACAACGTTGTATCGGTTCATCCGAAGCGACGTCACAAACGGCAACATGATGTGTTTTTTTTAGTAAATATTCAAGCAAATCAAATTAAATTATCTGACTAGAAATCCATAAGTTTGCATTAATTGTGGAATATATATAATGCTGAGAAAGAAATACATATTTCATTATAAATATTCAAATAATTAAAATAAGTTAACCCATTTTTAAGACGCCCCTATGTACCGCAGATTATAGAAAAATTCGAAACACTGGGAAAATAAATTCATGCGTTTAACATAAAAAATAAAGAAATATAGTAACAAGATTAGATACTATTTTGTGTAGTTTGAACCATCAAAAGCTGTGTACGGCAAACAACAATTTTTTGCAAGTATATTATTTCGCGCCTACGTTATTTTGAACGTATTGATTCAAGCCTATTTCATTGCGTAATTTTATTTAAAATGGGATTCGACCCAAGTTTTCATACTTATATGAAGCCCTCCCCTACAGAATTTTGATTTATTATATAACAAAGAACAGAAAATGGCAAAAATATACATATATACATGATTGTGAATTCGTATATACAATTATTGTCGAAACATTTGAATTTGCGTTTAATCTCTTTTTATACATTACGCTAGCATTTGTATCCCGGAAAAATTAAGTGGATCAAAGCATTTAACGAAAGATGAATTTGCGTTAAGATCAAATTATGATGCATTGCATGCGCTAAAGAGGAATTATCATCATAATAATTCTTTGAACTGTATCAGTTGCACAAATTAGGCATTACAAAAAAATCGTCACTGATATCAAAGTCTTGATATTGTCAAGACTGTATTAATAACAAATGTTATTAGCATTCGTCATTTTAGTCTGTTTACCGGTCATTGACTATAACTGTTTGACGTCATCAAAGAACAGTTGCCTACTCATTAAGAAATATATTCCTAACTAATATAAAACATATGACTGAAAAAATATGAATGATGAAGGGAAAATCTGTCACTCAACATTATTGGTAAACAAATGTACGTTGTTCACATAAACAAAAAAAAACTGTATCTATAATTTGTATAACAAAAGAATTTATTTACATTGTCTTAATTATTATCATGTTTAATTATAATCAATCAAAGGTTTGACAAATAACCCTATTAGCAGGTTGTCTACCTTTGACGTAAATGTGTACGGTCCATTTTAATGATCATGTCAAATACATAAAAATCAGCAGTTTATATTGTCTGATTAATGATACAGATTGTTGTTGTAATTAACTCACCAGTGGTCATGGTAACACTGGAGTGTACCTTAGGTCAGTGACCTAAAATGCGGTAAAACAGAAGATGTCCGTCAAATGAAAAGACACATTAACATTAAATCGAGGTTAATTGATTGTCGCATCAACAAAGACGTTGTATACATCAGGTCTGACCGATACGGTTTAAAGATCATTGTTACACCAATACATCATGTATATATACATATAATGACATCAGAGAACAAATGGAATTGTTTACCCTATTATAATTAAACAGAATAAATGCTTCTTTATTCATGTAACGTAATCGTATTGGAAATCTGTAGACCAGAAGCAAAAACTTTACTTTGGCAACATGTACAAATGACTTTTGCATTATATCTCATTATTGACTATCAAAATTAATTGATGGAGATATGTATTGACATCATAAACGAACAAGTGGAATTGTTAAACCATTTATATTTATTTTTCGACATCGAATTAGGAATTTGTAAAGGAGAAGCAAAAACAATTTCATTACTTGGAAAATAAGTACGGCACCAAGACTTAAATCACCATTATATTATATGTTTACATAATAATAAAAATTATTGAAATGTTATTTATATAGTGAATACAACATAAAAATATCATGACCTTTGAACTTACAACAGGAGGAATTAAATTGTCATTATAGCGAACACAGTATCAAAATAGCAGTGAAATTAGCATATATTTACAACAGAAATAGTGCGTTTGTTTTATCTTTTAACTTGATTTCAACCAATTTTATTGACCAAATCAAAACCACTATCAAATTGGGATTGTATCACAGGCAAAACCTATATACAATCTTTCCCTGTGTGTTGTTACTTTTTACATGCCGTTTTTTTGTGACGTTTACGTAGCAATGAGCTGTATGTGTAGAGATATACCGTGGCCTTTTAAATCTTCTAGTCCACACGACTAAAAGAAAGCCTGTATATATATATTATTGCCTTTCACACCTTCGTTAAAGACGTTTACGTTCAACTGTTAATAACGAACATATTTTTTTTAATGGAAATTCAGTGCCCTTTAGGATAGTATAACCAAAAAGATTGAATAACAGGCAAAGCCTATATGTATAACGTAATTTCTTATGTTTTTCTTTATACCATATCTTAGATAAAACATTTATAAGTTATATTTGTTATAAATGAACGTTAAGGTTTTGTCTCGGAAATGCAGTAACATGTCAGATCTTATTATCAAAATGTTTGAATAACAAGTAAAGCCCATATAAAGTATTTTCCTATGTGTTCTAACTTCATCTCTTAGCTCTTTATAATTAAATCTATTTTTGTTGGTTTCGGAAACGCAGTGGCCTTTGATGTGTGTCATTTTAATACATAGCGTTAACTCTATAACCCCTGAAGACACATATAGGCTGTTCTAAATGAAAGATTCGCGTAGTCCATTATGAACATTTAGGGATGAATGAGGTAATAGCATTTTGTCAGTAGTGCACGGTCAAGGATAGCAATGCTGTTAGTCAGCTCTTGGCCGAAACCACAAGGGCAGAGGAGGGCTGACCATTGATTACTCACACGTGCAGCCGGTAGAGGTGATACGTTATCTGACACCTACGACCAGCATATCTAACAATAAAAAAGCTGACACACTCATCTGTACTCATAACCATGCACCTTTACACAACCGCAAATGGACCATGGTGCTTTCTGTATCGTAATATACTCATGAAGTCAATGAACATGATGATCTTCTCGTCACACTCGTATTGTTTTATTTCCTATTGAAAAAAAATCTAGTATTTTATTGTATAGTATTGTATAGTGTCTGTAAAACTAATAGTGTCTCTTTCTATTGTCTTATTACTGTAAAACACTCTATTTTTCGAGACATAAATGTTAGCGTAATTTTGAGATAAGCTTGAACATAAATTCAAATTTTGGGGAATTATTCTATAAATGTTTACATAATGTATATAATCATAGTATATATGTATTATTATATTAATAAGACTCCTCGAGCGCGAATTTATGAATGCGATAATATGTTGAATATACCAAAGACGCGAAATATTGTACAAGCGGAAAATCCTGTATTTACTCTATAACAAAATATGTTACTAGCCTATACCAACCCGTTGGTATCTATATAATATAAGATATTATGTACATTTATGAGCAAGAATCGAATTAGTCAACACTGTCTATACAGACACCTAATGAACACTGGGTAAATAGTCTCTATATACAACTGGGTGTTTATACACAGGTGAACTCGTGTTATAAATTGTCTTGTTGGACCCATTGAAAGTTGTCTTAGCACGCAAGTTCAAGTTGTATTATAAATGATCATTTGAGCTTCTTACAAAGTGGTCTTAGCACGCAAGTTCAGGTTGAATTATAAATGATCATTTGAGATTCTTACAATGGGGTCTAAGCACGCAAGTTCAAGTTGAATTATAAATGGGAATTTGAGATTCTTACAAAGGGGTCTTAGCACGCAAGTTCAAGTTGAATTATAAATAGCCATTTGAGATTCTTACAAAGGGGTCTTAGAATGCAAGTTCGAGTTGAGTTATAAATAGCCATTTGAGATTCTTACAAAGGGGTCTGAGCACGCAAGTTCAAGTTGAGTTATAAATAGTCATTTTAGATTCTTACAAAGGGGTCTTAGCACTCAAGTTCAGGTTGAATTATAAATGGTCATTTGAGATTCTTACAAAGGGGTCTAAGGACGCAAGTTCAAGTTGAATTATAAATGGTAATTTCAGATTCTTACAAAGGGGTCTTAGCACGCAAGTTCATGTTGTATTATAAATTATCATTGGAGATTCTTACAAAGTGGTTTTAGCACGCAATTTCAAGTTGTATTATAAATATTCATTTGAGATTCTTACAAAGTGGTCGTAGCACGCAAGTTCATGTTGTATTATAAATTGTCATTCGAGATTCTTACAAAGTGGTCTTAGCACGCAAGTTCAAGTTGTATTATAAATATTCATTTGAGATTCTTACAAAGTGGTCTTAGCACGCAAGTTCAAGTTGTATTATAAATATTCATTTGAGATTCTTACAAAGTGGTCTTAGCACGCAAGTTCAAAATGTGTTATAAATGGAGCGGGACCCTTAAATAACAAAAATAAATATATATATTTATATATATACAGAAGCACAGAAGCGGTCGCGGCGGCATATTTTACTGTACATACATTTCATGTGTAATGAAAAAAAAATATATAATAAAACAGTGTATCATGGTATAAAATATCACTGTGTCAGGAATTTATCTGATTTTTTATTTACATTTGCAAAAGTTTTGGTCACAGATACCTTTTTCGTCGCTAAACTCACTGCAAAAGTAAATACACTCAAGCAATATTTATTCGTGTAAATTTCACGTGAACCGGGTTAAAGAAGAAAATTTTACGTTAATTTCAAGTGAATTTCACATATAACGATTCGCATGAAATTCGCGTTAAGTTATTGCTGGTGTAGGGAGTTGAATGATTAAAACAAACCGAAATTAATAGGTCTTTATTTATTGTCTTTGAATGTATTATATGACTAAAGGATTACTGATTGAATTAGGGAATTGATAAATGAATAGATAAATTGATAAATCAATGCATAAATAAATAATGAATAGATAAATAATAAATAAACCTCACATTGCATGTTCAGCAAAACAAAATTTATATCTATACTATTTTATAATGTCTCTCGTCATTTCCTGGAATCACGTTTTTGACACCAATTATTCTAAAGCGCAGATATCAGCATAATTATATGTTTCCAATTTCTCTATAACGATATAGAATATTTATTACCGGGATATTAATATGATTGAGTCGAGTGACAATATGACATATGACTGGCATTACACGGTTGACTACCTCTGACCATGGTCCAGTTGTTTTACCATTAACCTCACTCGTGTGACGGATTTGTGAAGTCTGGTAACAACTATCAACACCAAGGCGATACAGGTTACCGACTGATGCACAGAAGCTTGGTTAGCTTTACGAATAATTTTCAGCGCGTTTAATAATAAATTTTGTTATATCATTGCAATTCATAAGATAGATTAGATAAGTTTACTATATGGTATTATGTAAAATCTGTCTAAAAGGTTAAAAAATAAATTATATTTCAAAGTACATATACATTAATTTCACTGTTATTTGTCAAGTTGACAATGCCTTTTATAGATATAAGATGATACCTTTCGGATTGTATATTGACGACCCTTTGTTCATATCTCGTCAATAGAAATCCTAGTCCTCCGCCCCATACTTTGCTATCAAACGTCTGTAGCAATAAACATATCAATACAATGAAAATTCGGCCAAGCGTGGGGGGTCGTGGTAATATTTCGATAATGACTGTCGTGTGTTAGATTACAGTCACTCTGACATTTTGTCTATGTTTGACGATACCAATTTTATCAAGCGTCGGCGATAGCGGCAATAAGATAATTACACCTCTTTTATTTCTTTCATTGATTTAAAAAAGAAAACACGTGGGTACAGAAAGACAAAAATTATAATAATAGATAAATAAACACAAAAAATCTAAAACACAAATAACACGACATACAAAAAAAAAACCTAAAAAAAACCATGAAAACAAAAAACGAAAAATCATATAAAAAATACAAGAAAACAAAGAACAAACAACCAAAAAACAACAAATAAAAAAAAACAAAAAAAAAAACAAACAAACAAACACCAGACAAAATACCCCAAACAAAAATGTATTTTTCCCCGCGAAAACAAAGCAATTCATTCTTTCGTGTTACCCATAGAGCAAACTTGTTTTTAAACATTTGTAATATTGCAATCTTTGTTAAAACGACTATCTACGAATATTTATATTCACGATGGTATTTGGAAGACAAAGAAAAATAATTGAAATATTTTATGCCACACATAAAAGTAATAAATCGTTTGCTTACGAATTTTCATTTCACTGAATGTTTTTCTTATCAATATTTTACAGAGAATCAGTAGGTTTGACCCCCGCCGGAGTAGACTGCTAGCCATGAGGAAACCTCTTGCACGTTCCGCGTTGAGGGCCAGACGGCCAACGAGCGGAAGTCGAAGACGAGCCTCGCAGATGAGACTGATATCCAGACGCCGCGGAGGTATCAACGCTGCAACTTCTATAAAAAACACACAGAATACAGACACAAGGCACGTGAAGCAAACCATCATCATCGCTAAAACTGCTAACATTATGTCTCCGATCGGGACACAGAATAACGAAAAGACAGCTATATCCAGCCGTGGAAGTGGAGGTGTACAAAATTCATCTCCGCCGAGAGGTGTCTCTCTTTCATCAACCAGACAACGAGTTCTCCAAACTGGACAACGCAGACCATTTGGTCAAACATCAATGACTGGAGGACAACGAAATGGTCGATTTGGGTCTTCCAGTCAAGGATTAGGTGGTGCAACTTTCGGTAGAGGAAACGGACACCCGAGCAACCATAGGCACTCAGGTAAGTCATCTTGTTAAAATGTAGCATTGCTAAAGTCGATTCATTTGACAATGGTAGCCACAACATTAGCCCTGCACGTTACTCAATGAAACATTTTAAATCCCTATTAAAGTAAGATATAATATAACAAAATTACCAGACTAATATTTGATTCTTCTTTTGATAGGAAATATTGGAGGACGTTTTGGCAACTCAGGTGGACATGGGAGTTCATTGAGCGGGAACGGAAGTCCATTCAAAGCGCATAGTGGATCGATGGTAGCGCATGGAGGGTCATTTGGTGGTAATGGCATCCCCATGCGAAACGGTGGACACGGTGGGTCGTTTGGTACAACAATTGGGCCTCTTGGAGGACATGGTAGCTCATTTGGTGGAAATGGCGGCGGTTCATTGAATGGACATGGTAGTTCGTTTAGTAGCAATGGCGGTTCATTGAATGGACATGATAGATCTTTTGGTGGAAATGGCGGTTTATTGAATGAGCATGGTGGCTCATTTGGAAGAAATGATGGTTCATTGAGTGGACATGGAGAGCATGTGGAATCAGTTGGAAATCATGGTGGCAACACGGTTGATCATGGCACAGGCCAATTATCAAGACACAGTGACTTGCATTCATCAGGACATATAGTACAAAATAATGCAGGTCACTCTGGCTCAAGTCCAAATTTTAATATTGCTGATATGCTCCTTTCCGGATTAGGAGTCGCGTCGAGTTCGCCGAACCTTCTAGCTTTGATGTCAAGCGGAACACTCAATGTAGGAGGTGGTAGTGGTGTTACAAATGGAGCCAGCTCTACTGGTAGAGGGATGCCTGACCTGACTGGACTTTTCAGAGGAAAAGACGGAGCGAGATTATTAAACAGTCTAGTACAGAACATAATGGGAAATGGAGGAGGTCATGGCGGAATGGGGGTCACGTCTCCTTCCGTAGTTACAGGACCTACGTCACTTCCGGTTAATTCACATGGTGGTGGTGGTGTTGGTAGTGCGAAAGTAAGCAAAAATGTACACGGAAGTAATGTTATATCGAGTGGCAGGCACGCGCCCATTATCATAGAGGCTGGAAGTAATGTACAGGTCGGATTCCGTCATACAAATGGCGGCCCAAATATTGTTATTAAATCAGCACCAACAACCACCACCCCGCCACCCACTTTTCTCGCATCAGCAACATCATTTCCGGGGTTAGCGGGAATTGAATTAGAAGAGCGACTACCTTGAAAATAATTATTTTATTTTTATTATTTGTCCTTTTCTCAAAAGGAAACATTTTTGCCTCCCTTCAAAAGGCGAGGAAAATACGGCAGGGACCTACATGTCCGGTGGTCACCATGGTTATCGGCCTACTGGCTTACCTTCCTTGCTCAGAGCACACAACCACTGTTCTTTCCCAATTCTGGTTTCATTAACTGACCAGTTTAAATCTCCTGAGGTACATGTTTCGGTATTGTTGCGTTGCTCTTGAAATAATAACATTTATTTTAATCCGGTTGATCTTGTTGATCCAGAATTAAGTAAAGATTAAAAATAAAGAAATAAAATCCAACATTTTAATTCAGACGGAAAATTAAATCTGGTGCCTTTATTATCATCATATTATTTATCATATCACATTATAATTATTTTATTCGTTCAATACCGTATTTGTTATGTGATTTTTGCACTGTTTTATCATTGTTTCTTCTGTATTATCGTTTTCCGTTCCTGTTAACGTGTATTTGTATCTATATGTTATGTTCCATGTTAAACTACACTTAATTATAAAATATTCATTAACGAATGGTAATATAGATGATTTTTTCGCAAGAATTTAATTTTATTGTTCTTAATAATATGGAAATTGAATAGAAATATTGCGTCTAATAAGATAAATATTAACAAAATATTATCTTTAACCGTATGAAATAATATAAGTATAAATATGTGCGTTCAAAATAAGTTGATCATTTGCTTACTTATGTAAGGCATGGTCATTTATCGATCGCGTAAGAGACCACAATTTTAGTACATTTGTATACAACTATCGCAAAACATTAAAAAGAGAATGATTCTTTTGTGTATATATATTCGTTTATATGTTGTTTTTAATATAAATGATTTAATGTTAAACCGGTTGTACTATTAAACCATTTGTTTGTTTTAGACAAATGTAATATATAGAGAAATACTTGTGTTTTTGACGGAGTTGAAATCATTCGTCTAGCGGGTACATTTTTACTTCGTTATCTCGAAATGAGCGTGACCATGAGACTACTGCGGTATATCCAAGGATAGTCACATTCACTTAACTTTTTCGTTAAATTAAAGATAGCATTCGAATTATATGAGATCGAGTTAATGCGCTAGATACGGTACCGTTCAAAGATCCAGTATAATATCGCAAACGCATCTCCTCAATTCGGCCTATGATATCACGAAACATGAGTAATTGGCATTTCAGTATTTCAAAAAAGCCGAGATCGAGTTTTTGGTGAAAATACTAATGTTGGAGCTCTAATGTATCAATCAATCACAGCTGTGTGCATCTTTATATTATTGAAATAGTTACAATACTTTTTGAAACTATCAAGTTAAACTTGATTGCATTTTGCTAACGTTGTAGCTAGTTTATATATGAATATGTATGGGCTATGCCGACAGCTCCTGATTTCAATATTTTAGTTTAACATAATTGAATTACATTCATTTACATGAATATTCATATCCTGTGCAGTCCCTTCATCTTATGAAAGTGCTCATATTTTATACCTCTTTGCATGATAAAGGCGTTTTTAAGGGCGACTCAAGTTTTGCGTAATTTATGGACGTAATTAATTCTCAAAAATACATGTAAAAGTTGCAACATTACTCCGATCACAGTACATTATGACTATACTTGAATTTTAATGTAGAAATTAAATCGTAATGAAATATATCACAATGATAATGCTATTAACAATATTTATGTTAAACAAAATTTGATTAGTTTATAGTGGAAATAATATCACTAAGTATATTGTTGTAAAATGACCATGAAATTTGATAAGTTTATTATAAAAAATGCCATCACTAAGACTATTTATGCCAAAAAATTCCCGAAATTTGATTAGTTTATCAAAAACAATATAACATCAATAAGTATATTTATGTAAAAATGAATTTTGATTAATAAAAATGTAAAAAGACCATGAAATTTTATTAGTGATAAGTGTCTTTGTATGTATGTGAGAAAGTGTTATATATGTAAATGGGATTTGCGTATGTGCAGTGATAGCTGAAATAAAAAATACGTTTTGTTAAAACAATTATTTTGTTATGTTATTATTTTCGTAAAAAGTTGCTCCACCGCCGACAGAGCATACACGGTACTCATTATTTGAAAAATAATTGGTGTTTAATCGTGTATATATGTGTTTAATTAGCACAAAAAAAACCCCAAAAAAATAAAAACTTACTTTGCCCTGATGCATGCGCAATCAGTATTTTATTCCATATAATACATAGTTTCATGGATTTGTTCGGGATGCAATTAATTGTATTTAATATTTTTATCTTGAAGTATAACTAGAAGCTCAAACGTTTCAATGGTGGTAATGGTGTAAAGTAAGTAACTTTTGTAAATGAAGAAAATTACTTATTTGTCTGCTCATCTTTTTTAGAAAAGAAAAAAAATATTGTTCAACATATCAGCAGTGGAGCATCATCTTTAATGAAACAATCTGAAATGATGTTGATATAACCTCTATTTTGATTGGATTAATTGTATGATGTAATCCCAGTTAGGTTCATAGAATTTATGACGTTAAAATATTAAATAATAACGAACATTACTCAAGGATTAAATACGATAAAAAGGCCAATGCATGGTGTGTGTACCTTCTATATGGGGCCGCGGTGGCCGAGTGGTTAAGATGTACCGACATATTACCACATGCCCTCCACCTCTGGGTCGCGAGTTCGAATCCCATGTGGGGCAGTTGCCAGGTACTGACCGCTGGTCGGTGGTTTTTCTCCGGGTACTCCGGCTTTCCTCCACCAACAAACCTGGCACGTCCTTAAATGACCCTGGCTGTTAATAGGACGTTAAACTAATCAAACCAAAGTGTACCTTCTGGCACCCATATCCACCATTAGTAAACAGCGTTATTAAAAAATACTACACCGCTTACGATTGGTATGTTTTCGCTATCGAAAACAGGAACAGACGAATTGGTAATTACACTTCCATACAAAAGTCACTTGCTTTACACCATTACCACCTTTGGAAATTTTGCGTTTCTTATTTTAATTTCATTATTAAAAATAATTATTTGTGTTCCGAAAAAAAATCCAAGGCACTATTTCTGTCCGATGCGGAATGATCTAGTAACAATGTAGACAAATATGTCAATACACTTGTATATTTTCTAGTATTATCTTTTTATTTATAATATATCGATTCATCATGGCCGACATTTCATATATTTTTCAAAATCCTGTTTTCAACACAAGGACACTTTAGACAAAATTCAACATGCTCGTGTTATATAACCAACTGTGGGAATGACAAATAGTGACAAAGATCTGAAAAACACTGGTCATGGGCATAATCTGAAACTCAAAGATCAAATTAATTTTAAAATTATTTTTCAAAAAAATATGACGGAGAGAAACATGCAAAGGAGAAATGGTTTGGGAACATAGTCAATTTAAATAAAATTTGAATTATTTTTTAATGAATTATCATTATAGTAAAATTTACATGAATATCTACTCATATCATTTTTCAATCTAATGACCAAACGGAATATGAAAATCACACCAAGCTTGAATTTCCGTAATATGTTATTCCTTTGTGAAAAACAAAATCAGAAAATTATGCTAGCATCTAACAGCGAATTCGTTTCTCAAAGACCCATATGTTGATGCTATGACTACTTCTCAGGAATAGAGTAAACCCGAAAACAGTATCAGAGGGAGGTCATAAAGTGTAATATATATGTTGGTAAATTGTCAGATACACACCTCTGTGCAATACATTGAGTGACACACTGAGTCTTCGCCAGACATTAACTATCATAGCTATGTCCGTTTTACTGATAGAACATCTGCGTTGATGTCACGGTGTCAAGGTTATACTGTACGAATGTTTATTTCCTTCTGACAATGGGTGACGTGCAGAGGCTAGAACTTCCTCTTCTGTTTGTTACGTCATAAAGATAGAAATAAAACTTCCTTATGTCTAATGAAGTTCCTTCTCTGATATAAAACGTTAATTTTCTATCACCAATTAGTTCCCAATCGACTAAAAACATTAGGTTTCTTGTAATTTAAAATCATCTCAGAATATTAATTCCCAAGAGAGCATCGAACTGTTTGTTTATTTATAACTACTGTTTTCTTTAAACGGATTTTATTCTAAATATAAGAACTTTTATAAGAATTTTTATAACTATTATTCAGATTGGGTGGGGATATTTCAGGTATTTTTTATATTTTCTTTGTCTCCCCTTTTACCGACCGATACCAGAGTCTGGGTAAGAAAGTTTCCATAATAAAATATAAAAAGTAATGATTGACAATCAATTTACAATATTCGAATATTGTCGAATGTTTGCATTTCGCCTTAACACCATAACATATGAAATATAATCTGAAAATTTTAAATTGAATACTGTAAAGTTAAGTTATTTTAGCGGTAATTTTATCTTAGCGCTTTTCGAAATATCTCTGAAACGCTAATTAATATATAGCGCGAAATTGTGTAAAAGATTATTTTCAGTATTGAATCGCTGAATTGTGCTAACATTAACTCGCCATACTATAGCATAATTCACATTTTTCACATTTGCTCTAAAATTTGACCTCACTACAATAAGTAAATATACAGTACATAATATTTTAGAAATTGTTATTTGGTGTGGGTAAGTTGAAAAGAGGCTTTTATTTTACGCCTTACAACAATGATAGAAAAATATAGAATAAACTTAGCAATGCCGAGTCAAATATTCTCTGTGTTTATTGTCTTGCAGATCTACAATAAAAATGTAGAATGCTGATTAACAGGGGCGGGAACAATAGTTGTGTTTCAATCAAAGAGAATATAATTTAGTTGTGTATATTGCGATTAGTGTTCACAAGAGTTCAACCAACATTGCAATTTTATTGCTTCGCAATGGATGGCTGAAAACGAAATAATTTCTGTTAACATCTACAATACTAAAAAGTATAGAGAAGAAAGACAATTTAATTTTTTTATTGTTTTCATTCATCAATAATAGTAAGCATCACTCTAAAGTGATAAAAGGTTTAGGTCTGAATTGCATTAAGACTCCTATAAGGTTAAAAATTACTTTTTTTTTATTAAATGCCAACTACCTTTCTGAAACGGCTTTTAATTTTAAAATGGGAATGTAAAACGAGTTCAATAATTTTGTAGAGTCGCAAAAGTTATGAACTTACCGTTAATATTACAATTATCATCATCTTCTGAACAATTTAATTGAAATAAGGATCATTTTATGTTTCCCACCGTCGTCATAAATGACACCCGGTAGTTGACTATCACTGCGCCAAACGGCAAAACAGAGACAAGAAGCTCCACATGTACAGTTATCGTATATTACGCAGGAAATCTTGCATATGTTTGGTGTTGTTACCTCATTTTGGGCCATCGATATAAATTTTCTTATGTTGTTAATAATTTTTACCTTAAAATTTTGCTTCGGAAAGGTAGTAGGCCTTTAAAAAACAAAATCGAAAATTAGATTTTTATTTTAAAGAATAAGATTTAGTCATAAATCAACTATTTGAGAGACTACATATTAGATTGTGTATGTTGTTCGCAAATAAAATATCTCCATATAAAAATGATATCCTTATGTGTATTTTTATCATTTTCGATTTATAGTTCTTTGATAGTGTGTTTCTCCTTCAAGAGCAACGTGTAATATTAGAAGCATGTTATTATAAAAGATATTAAATTTCTCATCATAGGTATTTTTGAATTTTGAATTTCCGGTTTGAAGTTGTAAACAACGACTAAGCATCAACTACGTGCGTTTAAACGCTTAGACTCTAAATATTTTTTTAAAAGAGGCGCCAGCCAGAAAATGTTGCCACCGCATGATCATTATTCACGACTTTACCAGGTTCTTCTGCTCGGATGTAAACAGAAATGCCTTGGTTGACGGATATCACAATAAGACCTGTACTGCTCTCCCAATCTCCATCATTAGGCGAGTCAGCGTACGTCGCAGATCTGGAAATCCCGTCTACTCTCAAAGACGTCCACACAGTCCCGCCTCCATTGTTCCCACTCGTGCATGACCACGTGAACACATACACTCCGCTGACCGGAACTACATACATACCAGTTCTGGTGTTGAAGGTGTGGGCTGTGTCAGTCATTACTTGGTTGAATATGAGTATTTCGTGTAGTTGAAGACTGGTGTCAGCGGACATTTTCACGCAGAATGCTACGTTATCATGCGTTATTGAGGGTCCAACACGATCTGTAAATACATGTAATCTGTATATGTATATGCTTTGCAAACCTGTTATTGTATTTCTCGAATTAATTAAGCATTATATCCATACCCTTTATTTAAACTTCGCCACTTTAAACACAGGAAATTATGTACTTACTACTGTTTAAACTAGTGATATTTCAAATGTCTATATATCACCGCCATTTACATGCTAAAGTATAAAAATGATTCACAGATAAATGTAAGGGCATAGCTCATTGGTGACAGATATATTTACCAACCCTGTGGAATTTTCTCAAATGTACATTTTTCATATGCTGTGTCAAAATTTTCAAATTAAACAACAACTTCCGAGTTAATATAATATACCTTATGTTAACCCTGATGCATACTATTTTTTATCAACTTGGCTATTATAATTGGGACATCTACTTTAAGAAAGAGGTTTGTGTAAATATCCCTAGTTTATCATACATAAGTACATACTTGACCAATGCTTATGTTCACTTGATCCGATGAATTTAGTGTTTCGGTCAGATTGGGGTAATTTAACGTGTTCTTCGTCTTGAAGTGATCTACTTTCTTTGCCATTGTAATTGTCCTGACTTAGGTAAGGCCCATCGGGAGTGGTTTTATTTGCACTCAATATACTTGTAGATTTATTTTGAGTTTGATGGTCATCTGATATTGGTAGTGATCGTTCTTTTCTGGACATGCCCGTCCCAATTATAGCTTCAAGGTCAGCCACGCGCATGTTCAGATCTTCAATCACTCTGTCTTTTTCTGTAATCGTCTCCGAATTTTCTGATAACATTGTTTCTAGTTGTAGAATCCTTGCTTCCTGTTCATCCAATCTTCTGATAATACCTTCTAAAGTGCCAGCTCTCTCTGAAGACCTACGTAAGACGGAAAACACATTTATAAATCTCTGATAATATTTCAATGTATTAGTGTTTTGAAAAATGGTAAAACATTTATAAATCTCTGAAAATATACAAATGTGTATTAAACATGAAAGTAGCAAGTTCGTTAATGTTTTTTTAGTTGATATTACGATGTGTGTATGCAATATTATACCAACATTCTCAAGTATCAAATGGATTAGCCGTGTCCATAAACAACATCATCAGGCAGATAGTACCAATTGTTCTTCGTACGTTTGAACAATAATAAATAAATACTTATGTACAAAATATAAACAAACAAATTATTGTATTATATAAACGAATACGTTATCCATCGTAAATACTTAATCGGCTTTCCCCTAGGCTTATGAATTATCCAAGGAATAAATATGAAATTACCTTATATTGTTCGCCTTACTGTTCGGAATGTCCGAATGCAAAATATTCACTGCAGTGGCTGAATCTGTGCTATATATGGAGATACCCAGACAAAGGGCAGCAAGGAGACGTGCTAACTCCATGTTATTTACGAAGAGTGACGTAACATAGCAAGACTTCTTTTCATAGTAACCTATACCGCGCGCCGCCCTTTATTGTGTCCATGACAGTTGGGTAGGGTAGATACTGTTCGCTCCATATTCTTAAATTAGCTCCGAATCTTTTTGTATACAAGGAATTTGACTTTGCTTTTATTGATGTCCTTTACTGGTACTAAACCTAAATAATTATTTTTTTTTTCTATATTGGTATTTCAAAAACTAAAAGCCATTTTGGTCTAAGTGTGTATATTTGAAGATGTTGAGCTATGTCAAGACTAGAACCTAGATCCCTTACCATGCAGGCGAAACATCAGTTTTAAGGCCAAAGGAAAGGCAGTAGAAACGTTAAGAAAGAAGGGGAAAATACAATTTCAAATAAATGAATGATGTAGCTTTTGCCAGTTTAGAGAAATAAACCTGATTAAAATATACCCTTGTATGTACTTTACTCAGAGCACTGTAATCAGATTGGAGTCAGATAGTTCGTATCGAGACAAGTAAATGTAAACATATTTGATACAGACAAGGCCAATTAATAAAAACCTTCCCAGATTGATGATGTACAAAAAAAGTCAAAGTTCCCGGAGAACAACCACCTACATATTCTAACATCATGAGTAAGGACATAGTAATAATGTGTCGGGACAACACTTGATCACCACGGCCCCAAACCGATACAGTAGTAAGAACATGCTAAAGGAAAGTACTGTACGATCAGTTTTAGGAGACATTCGGGAGCGATAACCTACCCACCAACGCTGGCATTTTTGTACAAACAACTTAGGTTGGAAAAATCAATGCTGTTATATATCTGAAGGACATGTTTTTATTTGTGCAGCACATAATTCGGTTTGTTCTGATTTTATAATGCTTCATGTTATTTTATTCTGAATCATACATCAATGTCAATAATGCTCAAAGAATAAATGGATATAAATGCATAATGCCTTTATTGAAAGATAAAAGTATAAGAGATTTTTCAGTACAGCAACGATTCGCCAACATATGTTCACTGCAGTATTGAAGGGTTACTAACAGGAATGAATCTAACAGAGAGGAGGTATTGCCAGTAACATGAGAACATATATTCACGGATTGTGTCAGAGAATACATGTATGTATTAACAATATTACAAAAAAAAATCTTTTATGGGAATAATTTCTGAAAAAAAGGATAAACTTTTCCTATTATAACATTATCTGAACTACATGTGTTAAAAGCTAGATAAATCGATAGTCTTCTAAACCTGCATAACATCATTAGGTTTATCTCTCTCCTTGTTTCCTTAATTCCGTCTTTGCATATTACAGAGTTAGCTCCCTTGCGGGTAGGTATCGATTGTTACGTCATTATTTTGTGAGCGCAATTCACGTTGTTTTCTCCGAAAAGAATGACGTTGCGCTCGTAAACACATGACGTCACAATCAATACCTACCCGGAAGGGCAGATAACTCTGTAATATGCAAATACAGAATATATATTAGGAAAAGATCTTCATGATATAAGCAGGTTTTGCGGACTAGATATATGGATTGCTCAGTTCTAGTCCAGAGTTGAACATTTGAATCTGAGTGTCTGTAAAATGTAAAAATGAAACATATGAACATCAATCTGATTAAAATCATAACTTGATTCCAACACAGTTTCGGTAAACACACTCCTTCTGGCATCATATTCGTACTGGAGCGTAGAGTACCAGAGCATGATCGAAGATCTGGTTTTAATCAGATTGTGTAAACATAAGATTGCAATCCTTTCACTTTCTACCAAGTCAACATTAAGGTCGTTACGTGTTATAGTAGTAGAAGAACAAGGAAAACAAATCCTATTCATATTAATTATTAACATATTTGAATAAAGTATCGTTGAAAATAAAGTAAAATGCGTTTTTTTGTCTATCGATTTCGTTATTTTGTAAAAAAGTTTTCAAAATAAATGAAAACAATCAATCTAAGTACGCTATTGGCAGTATACTGTTTTGAACTCGGAACACAAAAACAACACATATTCCGTAACTTAACTGTTAAGGGAGGTCAGAATTCCCGGAGAAAATACACCGCCCTACAACGTGTTTATTACATGTATAATGTGGAATATAAAACAGAACGGAATATAAGTGTTTAAAAGACCTCTTTTCGTCTGAAATACCTCAGTTACAGAGCTCTGAAATGAGACTAAATGGGAACCACCTGAGCTTTGCAACTTATAAGCTGATCATGAACGTTTCATTTTCACTTTAAGAAGAACTGAAGGATTTAAAACAACAAAATACATGACGTTGACTCGAAGTTGCTTCACAAATTGTAAGAAGTGGAGTTATTTTTCACTTTATATCTATATCTCACGCATAAGGTAATAGTTACAATATTTACTGTTGTTTTAATATGTTTAATTATGTTTTGATTTTAATGTGTGAATTTCAACACTTTACCATGAGGAGAAATATCTCTTTAAACGCACAAGAAATTAATGTGATACTGTATTAGTATTTCTTTTGCGTCGACCGCTTTCTATAAATCTGCACCATGCTGTCAAATGTTAATAATACGTCTTTAAAAGCATCACGTCTTTCTTGGAATGTCAATCAAAATGCATCTAAATCACACACTTCACTGCATCAACGTTAGTCTGCTGTGACACTAAAGTAAAATTGATGTACATCAAATTCGGATAAAGTGGAATCGTGGCTGAAATACACAACGCGGAACATGTCCGGTCCTGTACCAGCGGTGACTACCTGTCAGACATATATCATTTAGTACTGGGAAATGATGTTTCGGACAATGGGTTAGATAGAGATACTTTTGTCTTTTCAATCCTCGCCAAAATACAGCTTATATTTTAAGACAATTACAATGTATTTTTTTCTCCTGCAGCATTACAAAAAATGTATAATATAATTTTTTATATTTAGCAGTGTTACATTTATTTACAGATTTGTATTACAATGTTCAACAAACATGTTCGACTTTCAAACCAAAATACAGCTTTTTTCCCCGTTAGTGCCGAATGCAGCTACAATAGAAGTGGTAGGTGTATTCCGACAATGCAAAATGTTGGTTGCAGGATAAATATGTCGCCTGGATTACCACATTGGCAATAATGATATTATGATGTTCCATAAAGAGAAATGACTAACCCTTGGTATTATTTAATAATTAAAAATATACCTGAATCAGAATAAAGATTTATCCGTATTGTGTATTTCCGCCACCATTTGACTTTATTCGTATATCATGTACGTCCATTTCACTCTGCTGTCACAACAAACTAACAATGATGCGTGGTGCGTATGATTTACGTGCATTTTGATCGACACTCCCAGAAAGACGTGGCGTTTTTAAAGACGTATCATTAACATTTGACAGCACAGTGCAGATTTATAGAAAGCGGTCGGCACAATAATTATAACTGACATTTCTGGAAATGAAAAAGATGAGTAAGGTGGATGAAAGTGATGATTGAATGTGAAGATCATAATGACATTAGTGCTGATATAATGAATTGATAAAGATATTCTTGGCACGTACGTGGCGACAACAAATTGTCCGGATTATTGCGGGATTTTATTAACGGAAATTTCATTCTGATCCCAAAATGGAGTTCTAGTTCGGAATCCGAATTTCCGGAATAGTGAGTATAAATAACGTTACGGAAATCCGGTCCCTGACATTTCCGTCCCGAATGTGAGTTTTCTGGACTATCGGCGTCCGGATTACCGCGTGTCCACTGAACATGTAAAGTGAGTGCGGAGTGAATTAATTCGAATGATGTATGTGTTTGAAAATCTGATAATTTTTTATAATGTTTGAATGTTTGAAAGGCAGTATTTTGTATGTATGGTTGATGATTTAGAGGAGGTTGCGGATGGTAACAGGGAGAATGATGATAAGGAAATGTTTATGTAAGGTGTATTGCATAATTTTATGAAAAACTGAATAAAAAATAAGTTATAAAATATTATCGGTGGTTTAATCTAGTGATCATCGACTCATGAAAGTACCTTGAATTAATTAAATTTCTTGGGTCACAAAAACTAGTGCATCTGCTATTAATTGATTAATTTAATTGATCAATTTAATATCTTAGTCAAAATTCCGTTCATATGGTGGCAGTGTACAGTATATTTGAAAAATTCAGCAAAATAAAGTACAGGCTTTAATTCTGTACACACAGCTTTTTAACCTAAATAACACCTATACAAAAATATACATATTTTTAATATACACTGCATTTGCAATTGTTATAAAGAGTTCATTTTTGAACAGGTCTCCTTTTTGTGGTTTTGTAAGCCTGTAAAAATCATGGTAACCAAATTTGTTTTGTTTTTTATTTTGGTAAAAAATGCAAAAAAATGGAATTTTTAACCCAAAATTACACCCCCCTCTAGGAGAATTGTTTTTCTTGAACACAGTTTAAAACCAAGCATCACTGTCGTGATAGCGGAACTGAGCCTATTTCGACATATGTATAACAGTAAACGTTTGAACAATCTTACCTCGTACTGCGGCTATCAATTTCTGCTGAATACAGTATTGATTTTTTTTCCATCTTAGACGCACATTAGGATACCCTCTAAACCATTATTCTCGAACTCATTTTGTTGAATTTATTTATGCAAATGTAAAGCCTGCATATAATTCTCTAGATTGAATTTGCCAATTTTAGGACATATACATTTTTTATTTTTTTGTTCATATAATAAAACTATAGGCTTTCTGCTTAATAAAAATTCGTATTAACTGTGAACTGCTACCTATATCGTGTTTTTGATACCTTTATGACGTCATTAATCCTGACTAAGATTTGACGAAATATTGACGTCATATTTGACTGTACAATGCTTGCTGGGATAACGCAATGTTTATATGCACGTAAAGGAGTACTCTGACAATGTTCACATGTAAATGTGAGGGAGAAAATCCCTATATCCCACACTATCATAATGTTAACATGTAAATGTAAGGGAGACAATCCCTATATCCCACACTACCATAATGTTAACATGTAAATGTAAGGGAGACAATCCCTATATCCCACACTACCATAATGTTAACATGTAAATGTAAGGGAGACAATCCCTATATCCCACACTACAATAATGTTAACATGTAAATGTGAGGGAGTCAATCCCTATATCCCACACTACCAAACATAATGTAACATGTAAGTAAGGAACAATCCTTATAATGTTAACATGTAAATGTAAGGGAGACAATCCCTATATCCCACACTACCATAATGTTAACATGTAAATGTAAGGGAGACAATCCCTATATCCCACACTACCATAATGTTAACATGTAAATGTAAGGGAGACAATCCCTATATCCCACACTACCATAATATTAACATGTAAATGTAGGGAGACAATCCTATTCCCACACTACCATAATGTAACATGTAAATGGGAGACAATCCCTATATCCCACACTACCCATAATGTTAACATGTAAATGTAAGGGAGACAATCCCTATATCCCACACTACCATAATGTTAACATGTAAATGTAAAGGGAGACAATCCCTATATCCCACACTACCATAATGTTAACATGTAAATGTAAGGGAGACAATCCCTATATCCCACACTACCATAATGTTAACATGTAAATGTAAGGGAGACAATCCCTATATCCCACACTACCATAATGTTAACATGTAAATGTAAGGGAGACAATCCCTATATCCCACACTACCATAATGTTAACATGTAAATGTAAGGGAGACAATCCCTATATCCCACACTACCATAATGTTAACATGTAAATGTAAGGGAGACAATCCCTATATCCCACGCTACCATAATGTTAACATGTAAATGTGAGGGAGACAATCCCTATATCCCACCTACATAATGTTACATTAATAGGAGACAATCCTAATCCCACACTACATAATGTTAACATGTAAATGTAAGGGAGACAATCCCTATATCCCACGCTACCATAAATGTTAACATGTAAATGTAAGGGAGACAATCCCTATATCCCACACTATCATAATGTTAACATGTAAATGTAAGGGAGACAATCCTTATATCCCACAATACCATAATGTTAACATGTAAATGAAAGGGAGACAATCCCTATATCCCACACTATCATTATGTTAACATGTAAATGTAAGGGAGACAATCCTTATATCCCACAATACCATAATGTTAACATGTAAATGAAGGGAGACAATCCCTATATCCCACACTATCATTATGTTAACATGTAAATGTAAGGGAGACAATCCCTATATCCCACACTACCATAATGTTAACATGTAAATGTAAGGGAGACAATCCCTATATCCCACACTATCATTATGTTAACATGTAAATGTAAGGGAGACAATCCTTATATCCACACAATATCATAATGATTTAACATGTAAAATGTAAGGGAGACAATCCCTATATCCCACACTATCATTATGTTAACATGTAAATGTAAGGGAGACAATCCTTATATCCCACACTATCCAACCATAATGTTAACATGTAAATGTAAGGGAGACAATCCATATATCCCACACTATCATAATGTTAACATGTAAATGTAAGGGAGACAATCCCTATATCCCACACTACCATAATGTTTACATGTAAATGTGAGGGAGACAATCCATATATCCCACACTATCATAATGTTAACATGTAAATGTAAGGGAGACAATCCATATATCCCACATTACCATAATGTTAACATGTAAATGTAAGGGAGACAATCCATATGTCCCACACTACCACAATGTTAACATGTAAATGTAAGGGAGAAAATCCCTTTATCCCACAATACCACAATGTTAACATGTAAATGTAAGGGAGACAATCCATATGTCCCACACTACCATAATATTAACATGTAAATGTAAGGGAGACAATCCCTATATCCCCACACTACCATAATGTTAACATGTAAATGTAAGGGAGACAATCCCTATATCCCACACTATCATAATGTTAACATGTAAATGTAAGGGAGACAATCCCTATATACCACACTACCATAATGTTAACATGAAAATGTGAGGGAGACAATCCCTATATCCCACACTATCATAATGTTAACATGTAAATGTAAGGGAGACAATCCATATATCCCACACTACCATAATGTTAACATGTAAATGTGAGGGAGACAATCCCTATATCCCACGCTACCATAATGTTAACATGTAAATGTAAGGGAGACAATCCATATATCCAACACTACCATAATGTTAACATGTAAATGTGAGGGAGACAATCCCTATATCCCACGCTACCATAATGTTAACATGTAAATGTGAGGGAGACAATCCATATATCCAACACTACCATCATGTTAACATGTAAATGTAAGGGAGACAATCCCTATATCCCACACTACCATAATGTTAACATGTAAATGTAAGGGAGACAATCCCTTTATCCCACACTACCACAATATTAACATTTTAATGTGAGGGAGACAATCCCTATATCCCACACTACCATAATGTTAACATGTAAATGTAAGGGAGACAATCCCTATATACCACACTATCATACCATCGTTATGTTCAAAAAACGTCGCTAAAGGAAAACGGGATAATTTTCTGATATGTCAACAATATTAAATTGAATTTTCTCCTCAAACCTTTCAAGCCTCCAGATCCCCCCATCTTCGAGTAGATTCACCGCCTTAGTGAGGACTCAGACTACACCCGTTTTTTTCTTTGTGGTATGTCGGCGTCTATGGCAAGCCAATGCAAGTTACTTTTTATTCTATTAATTTCGATATCGGAATTATATTTCTGATAAAGGAAATTAGTTTCCGATGTCGGAAATTCTGATTCCGTTATCGGAAATTCTAATTCCGTTATCAGAAATTTTATTTTTGATATCAGGAATTAGAAAACAATTTCCCATATCAGAAATTCTAATATTGATACAGGAAATTCTATTTCCAATATCAGAAAAAGAATTTCCGCTATGGGAAAATTCAGATTTTACGATAGAGACACTTAAGTGGACATAAAAGTGCTATGGAATCCTTCAATTGTCAAGGAGGACAATTAAGCTGATATACATTTATGTTTAAATAAGACATACAAATGTTTCTAGCGTATTACTTAATTCCATGCATGCTGTTTTTATCCCCTTTAAGTATAGAAATGTAAAACATTGGGTCGAAACAGCAGAGAAATATATCATCATTGTGATGTTGACAAGGCGGGACATAATGGGCAAAACACGTCATAAAAAGATATTCGGGATAACATAATTGTATTTTAAGTCTCCGCAAATCTTTCAAGCCTTCTTAAAGTTATGGTACACGTACAAGGGTGTACTTACAATTGTAAGTAGTTTTGGTAATATTTTATCCCGAAACGGCCTTCCTATATATATAAGACTGTCAAGGAGGACAATTAAGCTGATATACGTTTAAATCATATTTATCTATCTGTTGTTCTGTTTTTTCGTTATGGCTTCGATTAGGAATTCCTACATAATTGCCCGCGAAGTTAAAAATACATAATGTATTTTAATGAAAATTCCAATTTTTGATACGAAAACTGCACCGCGTAATGCGTTTATTGCTAAAACATAAAAGTTACTTAAGTTGCGAAAGCAATTTGTCTCGTATTTTATGAAATTTATATCTATATATTTGTTTCGGTAGCTCATTCCCCCAAATATTACAATTGATCTTATTTATATACTGTCTGGTTTTCAAATATTAAAAATTTCGTTGCGTGCAAGTGCCTGTGGTAATAATGAATTTCAATACTTTTTTCCGCTTTTGTTTATTTTCACCACGACCGAAGTTAAATAATACAATTTTCTTAACTTCGTCAATGATACCTTTCCCCGTTAGAACGAATATACGAACCCGGTCTACTATACCTACGACACCATTTTCTGTCAAAAAGTCTTTTGAGGTACGTACAATATTGCAGCTACTTCGAATTCCCCGTAAGCTCGAGTTTTGCGTTTGATGAACATTAACACCCGACATAAAAACCGTACATGTATATATCTGCTCAGTGAATCTTGGACCGTTTTCGTTTAC